>NW_020537324.1:4836173-4864940 GCF_003426905.1 Ctenocephalides felis
TACGAAAAAAATCGCCCAATTTTCCATAAATGTAACTAAGTTTTTGACTTTTATTTATTCTACAAATAATATTGCAAATATATTTGCCTGTTAAAATTAAAAAAAAAAATATAAACACGTCATGTGTGGAATTTTCAGTGATAATTCGCATTCATTTCAATCTAGAGCTTTTAAAGCTCTAGCATAAATCCATAGATAATGAAATTAAGTAAGAGAATAACACAGCGATCTTTTAATAAAATCAACAAAGCAATTTCAGAATGTCAAATTCAGCACAAAAGTCCAATTTTTATTTTACAGGATTATCATATTTGCCCCTTAAAAAAAGCATTGTTGAATAAGTATTATTTTGAGCTTTCAATAAGAAATTGCAAAAATAGAACCAAAAGCTCTAACATGAATTAAGATTAAAAAAATAAAACTAACAAGAGAATCTTACAGTTACACATGATAGCTCTCAGTAAGAAATTGCATGTATATAAATATAGAGCTTTAAAAGCTCTAATACAAATCCAGGAAAAAACTATGAAATAAGACAATGCTCAACAATCTTATAATATAATATTATTTAGCTATTTAGAATGTCAAATTCAGTACAAAAACCAAATTTTCGTTTTGCAGAATTATCGATTGATAAAATAAATAAAAATGTATTTTTAAATAAGACATTCTTGAGCTTCAATAAGAAATTGCGTATATGTATGTAAATGTAGAAATCCAAGAGACCTAACACGAATTAATCTAGAAATAATGAAATTAAATAAGAGAATAAGCGAGAATCTTACTATTATAATTTAGTTCAAAACCTTAAACTTTGTTAGTATATATCTTTGATGTCTAAAAACCTGTCCACCTAAACCTTGACTGTTTTCCAAACCTGTGTGCAATTTGCCGACCATGTACCATTTTTTCCGCACAGATCATAGATACATCCTAAAAAGCCATGATGTTAACTCATGACCGAGCAAATAAATCAATAGCCTTCTCCTTTTTTATCTATCGGCAATGATGGCTCTATATTGACTATACCACACGGCAGTTGCTCCCATTAGCTACCTGACTTAGCACGGTTCGAATCGCTTTGTTAATGTTAATGTCGTTTTGTACCATTGTTTGGTACTATTGTGAGATCTAAAGTCGGCAACGTTTGTCGCAAAAATACGTGCCGACAGCTAAACTTCTTCTATGTCTTCATCCCCGAAAATATATGAGCAAAATGTGATGACTTTATCTTAATTTTTGTTTAGGGTTCCCTTTCGGGCTACCGGCTGCGGGTACGCGATGATTAGGCGGTATTTTTTTTAAGCTAAGTATACAAATATTGTTGTTAAGGAAAAATCAATATGTTTACTTTAATGGTTTTTTGGGCGATGATATAGAAGCTTGTGGGAACTGCTTTTAGTAAAATTTTACAGGAAAAAACATTTCGCGATACTCAACGTGGGAGAATATCAAATCTACTCAATCTACTCAATTACATCCTGCTACAAAAAACATTTTTGAATTTTTGTAACAAAGTGCTAATTACGATTAGATGATCAGCTGATTTTCAATAAATTGATATTGACTTCTATAATTAAGGTTCTGTTACTGATCTACGCAGTTACTCATTGTTTTATCCATTCTCAATTTCTAGATTTTGAAAAACCATGTATGTCAGACTGCGAATTAGTATTACAAAAACAACTTTTCAAAGATCATCCACAATCCCAAACCAGAAGTCAATTATTCACAGTTGCCGCATCGACGACAGCTCCTTTGACGACTTAATGTATTTAATACATCCGTTCTGTTTTTGACTCAAATTTTTTGGAGACTTCTTGAGGTATTATCGTATTTTTGGGGTTTTTGACATTGTCCAATAATTCTTTGATTCGCGCCGATGCCGACTACAAGCTCTTGACTCTTCGATTATTCTCAATTTTTTACTGGGATAGATGATCTTTGAATTTATGCTTCTCAACTTCAACATTATCATATTTATAAGATTTTGATATAGAAATGTATTTAAATTGTTACCAAGATAATTTATGTATTTTTCATGAACCTCTAATGACAGAAAATGAATAATGAACTACTTGTGTGAGAAGTTAGTTGATATAGTCAATTTCGAGTTAAAATATTTTTTGTCATTTATTTCTTACCATTTACAAATTATTTTCAAGCTGTTTGTTATTAGCATTATTATTACAAATCTAAAAATTCAGCGAATTGTTTTTAATGTTATTGATTTAAATATAATGTCAGTGGTTACCTACAATTTCCAGTAAGTTAATCTTATAACAAGTGTGTATTGAAAATTCCGATTTCTAAAAAATCAGCAATAACAAATTTAGGCTATGAATCTCACATGAAATTATTTTAATCTTAATCAACATTGTCACACTCATTCACTAAATGTTATATTTACTCTGATAAACTTTTGAAAATCCATCCAAGAACCAAGAATGTACAAAAAATTTGAATGGCAAACGAATCAATATTAATTTTTTTTAAATATTTACGTAAGTTTAATGTAAGTTTTCAAAGTTTTAGAAATTGAGAAGCACTGCAGGCTCGCTTTTTTTTGGCAAACTTTTCGCTATGGATCTTACCATATTTTTGTGTCGACGTATTGTGATTTATTATTGAGCAGATTTCGGTTTTGAAATACACATTTTGGTATAGTATTGCTTGTAATTCTTTAATACTACACGATAGGATATGTGTAATCCGATGTATTGATTGATTTTGATATTTTTCTAAAAGGTTGTCAGTAAATTTAGGGGGTAAATGGATTTGTGGCGATTAACCAGTTGTCCATTGATAAATCTACTATATATATTTATGTATGATTAGGTATATATCTATATTATATATATATATATATATATATATATATATAACGACCTCTCCATCAGGTATTGCAATTAAACCAACGGCGTATCGCGTCTTAACAGCACGTTAAGCTGCTTTAATTCACGACAAATAATAACTTACTTAACATCATGACTCTCGAAGAGCCGCCTCATAACTCATAAAAATATATATTCAAGAATATCATCGATATCTTGATTTCAATACGGGAGATCAGGGCAATTAAGCCTAAATAATTAAATAATATACTTCTTGTACAAAATCTTATCAAGGCAAAAAGGGTGGCAATGAAGTCGAGAAAAAACTTACATTCATTTTCAGGTCACCTGAAATCTAAATAAAGCTCTATTTTATATTTAGCTAATTTTCTATTCTTATTAAATCTAATTTTAATGATTTCCTTCCTTATATTCACTAAGTTGTACATAAGTATAAGAAATTTTAGAGTAAATTCATTTTTATATAGCTAATACATTAAAAACATTTTTAAGAGAGAACACGACGGACAATAAAATTTGATACGTTTTTCTAACCTTATGAGTCAATTACATCCAAACAAACCGCCGACTCAGTGTCCAATTATTAGCAGCTCATTAAAAAATATTGAAATAATTACGTGTAGGCGTTTTTCAAATAAATTTTCGCAGTATCGCATTCAGAAAAAACGTTTCGTAGCTATTGATTTATAAAGTGTCATAATTACGAATAATATGATGTTTTTTCCCGTAGAATGCGCATTAAATCCCCGTCGGTCTAGATGAAAGCAATCGCACCTCATTTATTTCTCTTTTGTTGCCTCTGTTGCCACTATCGCTTTCTTTGTTGCACCGAATTATTTTGTACTTCTCGTATTGATTCAGGGGTAAAGAATCGGGGAAAATAATAAAAATATATTTTTTAATATAACAATCTAGATATATGTGCATAGTAATTGCTAAGAATTAAATTCAGCTCAGAGCTTTCAATAAGACAAACGCAACTTGCAAAGTCTGCAACTCTACAATTCATAATGACTCGAAAAATACCTTAACGGAGACCAAGTAATTACAGACAGTCAAAATTTTAATTAATATTTATATATAAACCACTTCTCATAGATCAAATCTATCTGCATGCAAAGTTTCATAAAAATCTGAGACGAATAAAGCTAAGATTCTCCTTAGTTAACTTTTTAGAGCTTTTATTTAACTTCAGTAGAGCTTTAGTATAGAAACACAAAACATGCATTGCAAGAAACAGGAAATTTATAAAAATATTAAGTATCGACTTTATATTGTACCACATCTTATTATTCATTCATTTAGTGCTTGCATCTGGTAGGCATGACCTGGACGCCAATACGACCGGGCAGTCGATAGATGTCGAAGAAACCAGGAAAGTTTTAGTAAGCTTTTAGTGCGATTAATTAATTTAGAGAGTTAATTATTGCATTTTTATGATCGAGTTCAAACAATAATTGACCATTCGAGGCAACTTGTCACAAAGGTGCCATTGGACTCCATCCACTAGGCAATCAGACGACCAGGCAATTTTTGGGAAAATGATCAATAATAGAGATGGATAATGAGATGTTACAAATAAAATAAAAATTAAGGAACTAAGATTGCGAACTTTATCGGTTTTTCTCTATAACAAATTTTAACCTGCGGATCAAGGCACATTAAAAGGTTTCCAATCTCAGTATTATTTATAATTTATATATATATATATATATATATATATATGTGTGTGTGTGTGTGCGTGTGTGTTTCTATGTATGTTCGTCGACATATAGTTATGATGACGTCTGAATTATCAGCATTCGTCACGCAGATTACATTTGATTTTTGAAAATACCTTCGGAATTCTCCTCTCCGTAACCTGAAACATTTACCTGGACGGTCGCAGCATCTGTGTGTATCGGTGTGTTATTATTTATTTATAATTATTTGTTGTTCGGCCGATCCGGCGAGGAAAGGAGAATGCAACCGTGAGGGTACGTCTGATACAAGACGCGGAACTAAATGACCGTGAATATTTTTCTATCGACACAAATGTCTTTATTAATGAAAAGGTGTTCTATAGTTGCATCGGCTATCCTGTCATAACAATAAAGCCGAAATGTAAACTTTTATTCACCTGGATTTTTTATAGATTGTGTTTTGATCGCTTAATTTTAGTAACTGAATATCAAAATAAAAGATTCATATGAAATGGAATCCTAATGCATAATTTCCACGTAGAAAAAAAAAAAACAAAAAAATAGTCGAACATATTCTGACTCACTGATATTAATATTAATTATTAATATATTATTATAAGTAGTATTTATCACAATTATGATAAATTTTGGTTATTGAAAGTATGAAGTAAGTCGCACGGTGGTAAAAGCCTCAGCCTAAGCCATGCAACCACACCTTTTCGAGTTCAAATTCCTTGCCACATACAACCCGATATCAAGCAGTAGTGATATCCATTTTTACTTAAAAATATGGACCACAAATAAGTTTTTACATAAAAATAGCCTTTCTGAGAATTGTTGCGACATAACATGTCGGAATTAAAAGTCGAAATTCGATCAATTCATATTTATTGGTTATGATATAATTGAACAATCGTTATTATAAAAGATAAACATACACTAATTAAGAATAAAATATATAATAAGATCAGGGTGTTGATTCATTTCATTATAAAATTTTTTTCCGTCCCCAAGTTCGACCATCAATAATTTACGCCAACATATCATACTAATGAACCAACTAATATTTTTTACAATCTTCTACTGATAAGGGAGAAATGTGATCCACCGTACATCATAAATTATATGTTTATGGCAATGAAATGTACATATTCGTATGTTGTTTCAAGAGAACTCAATATTAATGTCTAGTTGGAAACGGGATACTTTTCCACTAGCATCTTGTTTTTATTTGATTGGGTCCCAAAGGGGTTCGTTCGGGGGCTTCTGAACTTCGCAATTTGACTCGCTATTTGAAACTTGCAACCGATGTCATAGAGAGATCGTTATGGATAATAGAAAATATAAATAATAAGATAGTTTTAGAAATAATTATCTATATTAAACAAACTTTATTTTATTTATAAAATTCTAGAATATTTACTGATAAATAGGAACAAATTTATTGCACGACGAACAAACATGTTTGCAAAATATGAATACAAAAATTAATTTTTGCATTATTGTGCTCAACCAACAGAATAGAAAACCGTTCATGTTTTTACTGAATAAAATCGAAAACTTTACAAAACAACATTAACTGTGACTTCAGATTCAGTTTTGACAGAACCGGGATGCATGTAAAATTTTTCACTCTAAAAATACATATCAATAATATTAAATTAAGCTCATTGTTGAATTCTTTATTCAAATCTAGTTTTGCGTTGACCGTCTACCAGAAAGTAGGGCTGGTCGGTAACTTTTACCAAGTAGATCGTTCGATCATAGTCACATTTGCATGTCGTGTATTATTTGAGATTTGTCAAGTTTTCATATTTTTTTATCCGAAGTGATACATCATATTCCCCTAAAATATAAAGCGTTTGTGGTGATGTTGGAAATTAACGGGAACCTTTTATTGTAGACATATATCTGGTTATAGTATTGTGGGGAAGGTTTTGAAAGAATTGTGCAACTATTGGACGAGATTTTCACAAAAACGCTTTGACATTGCGGCTTTACAGTTATCGCTCTTTGATGTAAAGGAACTAAATCATAAGAAATCTGGCTTTAACGGTATTATATACATACACACACGCACACACACACATATATATATATTTTTATAGTATTCCAGAAAATCTAAGAATGTAATTGCCGTCAGTTGCTTATTATCGAGCTTGCCCAGATATTATTTAACAATTAGCTAACAATTTAACAATTCTGTAAGTTAATAATTCTGTTATATAAGACAGAAAATATATTTATTATTGAAATTGATTGCTGTATTTTGCGTGCAGTTACCAATGATAGAACATTGATGACGACATCAAACACGATTTTTTCTAAAATTATTCTATCTTTCCAAAATTTTGCGGTTTTGTTGGCTTACATAAATTAATACAACAAATTCTCCGAATATCTTCGAAAAAATCGGCATTGTCCTTTGATGTCGGTAAAATACAAAACAAATCATTTGAACCATCGTTGAAACCGACACGCCTTTAAGGACCCGTAACTAAACATCCACGATTGAGATATTAAACCTAAGAAAATAGAAGAAAATTTACCAGTCACGTAGGAATTGATGCGTGCTCTTAGGCCTCTAGACAACAATTTTTAATATTTTTAATATGAAATATTGAACATTAACTAAATGTGTTAAAAATATAAAGATTTTAGATCATCTATATTTTTTTCAACCAAGTTCCATTTTATTTACCAGTTTGGGCAGATCGTGCCAATGGGCGTTGCAGATTTCGACTTTACAAATGCGAGCGCGCGTTCGTTTTTCTTGTATTTTTCTTGGATCTTTTTGTATCGAAAACATTATAAAAGCCAGAAAGTCGGTTTTATTATCAATTCAACAAACTCCTCGAATAGGATTTATTTATCGATTGGAAGGCCAGATGGACATCGAAACACACGTGCACGTCTTTGGACGCAAGCCAATGAAAAGTGTCGGTTTTGGAAGTAGAAAGGTATTAATTGAAGACATAGATAAAAAATTGATTGTAGATTGTACAAAACCTTTGATTATAATAGAATGTGGTTTTTGGAGAATATTTGTAAAGATTATTCAATGCTAATGATAAATGTAAAATCAAATATATGGGACATTGTAAGAATGACCCTCAGATTGTCCAAAATGATACTTTAGAATAAAAAAACAATAATTCATAATTTGATTATATTACCTATTTTGACATGAAACTGTAATAGAAATGCTTTTTAGAAAAGAGTTTACAATTGCTGTATGATTTGAAATTAGATCTTTGAGATTAGTATAAAATCTATTTAACAAGCTTTTTCTCGAATTTTCTGGTTAATAACATATATTTTGGTTGATGAACAATTTTGTTTAAAGTACCACAATAAGCAAGGTTTAATAAACAACCTGATTGTCCAGATTTCCCTGTAATAAAATTTCCATTCCAAAATAAAGATATTCGTGTGTTCATAATATCAAAACTATCATTTATCATTCCTCTACTAGATATCAAGTTACTCTTCAATAAAAACATATTATTAACTCCGCAAACAAGTTTTTTTTTCAACTTTTCCCCATTTCTAATAATTTCTTTCGACGGAGCCGAATGCTTAAAATAATATGTTTAGTCTTTACTGTTTTCGCAAAAAGTATCAATAGCAAAAGCTCGCCGCCCAGAGTCATTAATTTCTTGTTTTGGTTCGGAGTCGGTGTTTCGTTTTTTTTCTAACTATGATTAATAACTTTATTTTTTCTTAGATTTTTTACTCAGCAAATATTTTTCTAGAAGGATTTTTTTTTGTACAAACCGCCAACGTTTTGTTTTGCCATATAAAAATGGCTGTCGCCAATGATTTGATTCAGCATCTGCAGAGAGATGACGTCAAAACATCATTAATTTTAGTTTAAAAAAAATGATGCTAATTTATAATAGAAAACGATATTTTGGACATTCTATTTATTTGTGTCAGAATTAGAAACACACCAGAAAGGAATGTTGGATGGATGATTTTTATGGATAAATTTAAATGGTAATTTTTTACACTGTTTTGAATTAGTCACAAACGATTTTCAAATCCTCTTGTATTGTTAATATTTATAAATATTATACCAATTTTTTTCAATTTGGTCTAGTAACTACTAGTTTTAGGTTTGATACCCACCTCGGTCAATTCGATATCAAGAGCTGGTGTTTATTACTAAGAGTACCTACTTTTTTGCCAAGCAGTTGGGATGATAGAAATAAAAACTAATAATTACAACTCCATCACGTGACCCAAAATATAACATTTTCCTCTTTAGGCTATTTTATAAACATGTCATTCCATTCCTATATATCCTTCGTCACAGTTTCCCTTTGAATCACTTAATCACCTGGCCCAACAGGAATCCATTAAGTTATAAAAGAGAAACAAAATTAATTTAAAATAAATAGTAAACCGAAACACAAAAACGCTGCCGTGCGGCCAAACATAGAAAAAGAAGTTTTAGGTCCGACATAAGGTGTTTACCGCAAATGTTGAAAAATATTATTTCTGAAAATATTGACACGGACAAACAGACGTTGCCGGTTTCGGAAGCTTACGTAAACATGGAACCGAAATCAATCTGTCATTTGGTTTAGTTTATATATCAAATCTAGCTTTTGACTTTGCCGATTATGCTAAAATAAACAAAAAGAATATGTCAAATGGAATCAAGTTTTTGGAGATTGTTCGGATAAATATTAGGTACCGCCTTTTGGTAAGATCCTTGAAAAGGAACCTTATTTGAAATTTTGTCTTCAGCAGCAAACGCTACTGTAACTCAAAACAGCAATGTTGACTTTTCATAAAGATGAATAAAATCGATATTGAAGCTACAAGAACGTTTTGAATACAACGTCCACCAGAAACGTAAATATTTTTGCGCTTAGTGTGCTTATAAAACTCCAAAATTTTCTATTTTAAAAATAAGCACTTTGGGCTAGCCGAACTTGGTGGCTGCAGAACTTGGAATTCGTTACCACCTTGGTCAGCTTGATGGATACGAAAACGATCAAGGAATTTAAAACGACGTCAAATTTGGTACAAAAATCTTTTCTAAACTACACGAAGATTATTGTATTAAATAAGAAAGGTAACACCGAAAAGTATATTCCACCAATCTATGTTTTTGACGATTTAATATAAAGCAGAACTAATCTGACGTTCTACTTAAAGGATAAAGCCAACTCAAAAACATTTCTCTATTTATTCCATGTTATCCACTTAAAATTAAACGTGTAAAACATGAAAATTCTCTTCAAAAACACGTAAATCTGTAATACAATAATCCGCTTCAGAACCAGTCTCGTGAATAAATGAACAAGTGCTTTAGCTTCAATTCGAAGCATGACAGATTTGTGTAGAGTAATTATTTTCGTTCGATTTTTGAAAATGTGCAAAATATTGGATTGGTTCAAATAAATTTAGTTGTGAATAAAGAATCGCTTAAGATTGTCATGTTTTTGACTTGTCATCAACCTTTGTATGCAAATAATTCCATAACAATGCGTGTAGTAGAAGTAACATCTCTATTGTAGTTTTTGAATTGGACTAATCGCATTTCAACTGGGTGACTGCACCGTCGTAAACAACTTCATTTAAAAATAAGCTGAATTGGCAATTATGGCATGAGTAGAATCTGGGATGCATATTTTTGTTAAAAATACAAATTTGATAGATTATTTAAATACAATATTAATTAAAATTTGTATGAACAGAAGTTTTGATCAATGATTATAATCATTTTACCATTATATAACAGTACTATTTGAATTTAACATTATCCTAGTCATTTATTCATGAGAAGGCAACTATAAATTACCAATAGCAACTCATAAACAACTGTAACATTTCCGATTAATCATTTTCTCCTTGCCATTGATTGAACCAAACAATTCCATGCCTACATTAAACACCTACATATCGTGAATATTACAAGCATTAGATAATAAGAATCAGGTCCGCCGATCGTAAATGCTGACAAATATTTATCACTAACATTCGCCCACTGCCAATCAAAATTCTTCACCTTCTAATTAACCTGCGAGCTTCCTGCGCGTCGTTCTCAAAGCCGATATGATTAAACGCGCGACCGTTCGGAGAGGTTCATTCATTCATTCGGAGAAAAGTCGTGTGTGTTGTAATCGAGCGCGTTATATGGCAATAAGAACATCGGGCACGTATACAGGACAACGGGATCAGATCCGAAATGGGAAAGTAAATTAGAATTAATGCAGGATTTGCATTCACTCATTAATCATTTTGTATGCACTACAAATAATGGATGATAAAGTCCATAAGCACTGCAAAGAGAGTGAGAGAAAATCCATTAGCACTGCAAAAAGTGGGAGAGAAAATCCATAGGTACTGCAAAGAGTGGGAAACAAAAATCCATAAGCATTGAAAAGAGTGTCCATAAGCATTGCAAAAAGTGGGAAAGTCCATAAGCACTGCAAAGAGTGAGAGAGAGCATCGATAAGCACTGCAAAGAGTGGGAGACAAAATCCATAAGCACTGCAAAGAGTGGGTGAGAAAATCCATAAGCACTGCAATGAGTGAGAGAGAAAATCTATAAAAGCACTGCAAAGAATGGGAGAGAAAATCCTTAAACGCTGTAAACAGTGAGAAAGAAAATCCACAAGCACTGCAAAGAGTGGAAGAGAAAATCCATAAGCACTGCAAAAGGTGAGAGACAAAGTCTATAAGCACTGCAAAGGGTGGGAGAGAAAAACTAAAAGCACTGCTAAAAATGAGTGAAAATGTACATAGCACTGCAAAGGGTGGGAAAGAAAATCCATAATAATCAAATCAAAGCAGAAAATCATAAATAATAATCAAATATTATCTATTTGATAATTATTAAATATAGCTCAAATATGTGGACCACGATTACATTTTTAATTCGTTCCTGTTCCCTAAGATGACACGTACCAGAAGTACAACGTGTAATTCATTTAATGGCAGTTGAGTCCACTCGTTGATCAATTTAACCCGATTGTGAGGTCGCAAACACTTGAACGAGAATCTAATTGAAGGTCGACATTTATTAAATATATGTGACTATTAGATTAAGAATGGGCACTACTTGCTACGCATTGATCTTTAAGTTGGGTCAAAATGATCGACTTGAGAAAAACATTGAGGACAAACATGGGAGAGTATTTATAAAAGATATTTATTTATTAATTAATTTTATCATTACGTAGCCCCAAAGTCATGCAGGAAAATAACAATTAACAATTATATGAAAAATGCTAAAATCCAAGTTAACTTTATTTTGGAAACGGAATGATTGGTAAGATGAGAAAATCAAATAATCGATTTAATAAATGTTGTGCAAGTATTCATCATTTATGACGACAAATTAATTCATGAAATATTCACACAAATATTTATTTAAATCATATCCAATAATCCGTTCAAATCTTTTATTATCCGTGAACGTTCTGTATATCCAAACATTCAAATAATCGTACTTAAATTTACTGTACACAAAAACGTTGAATAAAATAAATATAATATATTCATACCCCATTAAGAGCGCACGAGCGTTCGCCAACTATTTATTTTATTTGATTTTTTCTCTACGTCGCAAATCTCACCCTTCTTTGTAGGACGCGTTCCCGGCGGGAGTCCGTGTGATCAGAGGATTAATACGAGGCTTGTTTATTTTAATTTGACGCCTCTACCAGCAGCATGCTTTAATGTTAGTGAAGGATATTATAGAGTTCGATAGAAAAAACGCAAAATCGCACACTGGCGGTGACCCGAGCCGAAAACAACGATAATGATACGAAAAACATTAACACCGCAGCGCGCACGTGATAATGCTGAAAAGAACTGCAGGGCATCTCTCGATTCATACTTATTTTGCTTTTCTATTTTGAGGGATTGTTTAATGATGAGAGAAAAGAATATTGTGGTTGTTTTGTGCAGCTCGATTGTGAAAATCGATTATAGGATAAACCAAAGTGTTCTTTGAATAGCGGCCTCAGAAAATTTGAAGTCACCTGAACTCATTTTTAAATCATGTTTTATTCAAAATTCTCACATTCGAGTTTCAATCTATTATACTACTATTTGATGTTCTTCAATATTCTGCAAATTATTTAATTCAAAGCATTTACCAATATACAAACATTTACTAATTTTCAAATTATTGTTATTTCTATTAATATTTTAATATTATTTATAATATTATTAAATGTGCTCATTCTAATAAACTAATTTTCAATATTCATAAGTAATTCAATTTTATTAGAACAAGTACATGAACAAATATTTCTAGATAAAAACGATTTACCATAAAACATTATTACCAATTTATACAAATCATTTAATTTTTTATTGCTTTCGAAATGTCGAATGAATTTCTATAATAACTTGATTCACTTCACTCTGGCATATTTCAAAACTATGTTTTTTACGACTATAAACGCATATTTTGATATGATTAGTTTTCATTTAAATATTATAAATGTCCAACGAAAAAAATCTGCGCTTTGGTTAGTCAAAACAAGAATATAAATCACAAACATAAATGTTGCGATTTGACATGTTTACGTTATAATTTGAAATAAATTAATATTAATTATAAGTTTTTATATTTTGCTTTGCCAATGCATATGTAAACGAATATGAAATCATACAGAACAATATTTTATGTTTTATTTTGATAGAATTCTATCTTTAGCCGACTGGTTTGGACATCAGTATTATGAATATAAAATAGAGATGTATTGAATTATTTATAAATACCGGATAGCTGGATTTGACATTATGTCAAACAGTATTTTTATTGTTGCATTGACATGTTTACCCAATTTATTGTTTGTTGAATAAATTCAAATGTAAAAGAGTAGTAAAATTTAATGTATTCATATTTTTCGGAATGATTGAAGTCACGGGTAATAAAAAATCTATAAAGAATATTTTGGAAAATGTGATAAAAATCTGCTGATTAAAATAATTTGTAAAAATTTGGTAGAGGTAATGCTTTATTTCGTTACTTCGATAATTGTTACGTATTAAGATCTAAATCATTAAAATGGCACGAAACAAAGACTGCATTTACAGTTGCAGGAATTGTGGAAGAATTTAAAAAAAGGTCATTTAGAATAATTTTCAAATTTAATGGTTTTTGTGAGAGCATGCGTAACTTTGATTCTAGCAAAGACTATGACTGCACTATTATGAATTGCATTCCCATGCAATAAAAATAAATACTAATATCAATGATCCACCCAACAGTACGCCCGGATTTTGATCAAAACCACCAATTTTACAACTTTCAATAATATTTTATATTCTCACAAATTTTTCAATAGGGATGATATCAATTCTCTAAAGTGCATTCACAAACAAATTGTAAATTGTGGCATTGTACACAAATAATTATTTTCCGTCGCCGTCCTTTATGATGTATTTGGTAACAATAATCATCGTCCAGTTAACGCTTATGCGGGTCCTCATATAAGGACGACACAGGGAGGATGCGTCTGTAATAATTGTGTTTAGATACATTTCCTGTCTGTTTATATATGTCCAAATGAAATACCCTCAGATGATTCATTTAAAAGCGTTTTGTATTCTCGATTCTCGTCGAAAGCAGAAATATTTGTCAACAGGATAGTAGTTCAGGAGATGGAGCTGGTACGTCCAGGAGCTTTGGCATCAACTTCTTAGTTGTGCAAATTTAAAGTTTTTCCCCAAAATTTTATTTTACTTTATATATGATATTTACACTTGGATAATATGTAATAAATTTGGAAAAATAAATAACAAGCTAAAATTTTCATGCAATTTTATGCAATAATTATATGTCTGTGAACAACTGTGATCTCTAAGTTTCCCGGTCTACCAACGAAAGTTTATTCATAAGAAGTTACCAATGATAATTATCAAAAATTCACTGATGTAGATTATAAAAGAACATACATTTTCATCGACATTTGTTCAAAATATTACAGCACACGTTCATGAATCCTGACAATAGTATTAAACAAGTACCCTCAGATTCTGCGCTTCAAGTCTTTTAAATGCGTGCCTTATCTATCGCACATTGGACAATCTAAATACAATAAATTTGTATTCTGATTTATACATTGACAGGACCAAACTTGGTAAAAAAAATAAACAAAAAAATTAAGTTATGGTTAAAGTCTTATGTAGAGATTAGTGGTAATGGCTTTGTCTTTGCAACCAGAAGATTCAAATTCAGAGCTACGTACTACCTGATATCAAGAAGTGATATCAGGTAGTACAGTAGTGATATATATTTCCAATAGGGTATATAAACCAAACAAATATTTCAATGTGATAATAGTCCAAAACAATGAAGACAAAAAATACAAATTAGGTATGATAAAAATATATCACAATTAGGAAGAACAGCTGCTTGACTTCAAATAGCCATTAGTTAATAATTTTAATTTTTATTTTATTTACTTACTACTTCACAAGTTTACTTAAATATGATTTTCACCATCTTTTTATGTCTTTTTTCTATTATATTCTATTATACGTTGGTTTACAACGGTTCTGTCCTAGAGACGATTCGTATTCGTTCATTTATTATTTGTTCATTTATTATTTTTGGAGTGTCCAACTTAAGTTTTCTGTGTATTGCATAGGGGACCCCAAAAAGCTTTTAAACAGTGTCCATACAAGGGATCAAAGAAGATCCATAAATAAAATGAATATGGGGGCGCAAATAATACAATCAATGCCTTGTATCTATTCTCAATTTGATAAACTATAAAATAATTGAATATTTTGAGTTTTCCACTTTTTCATATCGTAAGAATGAATAGAATGCTGAAATATATACTATTATAACAAGTTAAAGTATTTATATTTTTTTTTTTTTTTTTTTTTTGTTTATTTATCATAGCAATCTATACAATGTACATTAGGCTAAAATTTTTGACAATTATGGAAAATGGCGTGAGAAGGATAACTACCCACTGATAGCTCCTTCTAATTACAATGTCTTAATTAATAATTATAAAATATTCTTTTAATACACTTATTTTTATATATTTATATATTCAATTAATATTATGTAGTATTTCATTGCAAGTTTGTTTCTTAAGTCGCTTAGGTGGAACTGGTCTGAGCAGGTCATTCGCCAATTGGTTGGGATGATGTGTTAGTCGGTTCTTGTATTTGGTGCAATACTGGAAAATCTCTTCCTCAATGGTTCGTATGCGCAGATCTCGATGTAACAGCCAGGTAGGAACATAATTTGGGGCGTTTGCAATCTGTTTTAAAATTTTATTCTGGAATCTCTGCAAAATTGTAATATTTGACTTGCTGGCCGCTCCCAGAGTTGCAAGCCGTAAGTCCAAATTGGTTTGATAATAGTTTTGTAAATTAGTATTTTGTTTTCAATGGAAACTTTCGATCTCCAGCCAATTAGCCAGTATAGTTGCCTGCGCGTAAGTTCAAGCTGCTGGCGTTTCTTGATTATGTGTTCTCGCCAGGTGAGTCTCCGATCCAAGTGGATCCCCAGATACTTAACTGCATTTGTTTGAGGTACCGGCACATTATTAAATGTGACTGTGGGACACGAATTATGGCGGAGGGTGAAAGTAATGTGCGCTGATTTAGTGGTGTTAACTTTTATTCTCCAGGTATTTAGCCAATTTTCTAGCTGGTTGATATGCTGCTGTAAAACTGTGGATGCGAGTATATGGTCATCGTGTTGGGCTAAAATACCCGTATCATCGGCAAAGGTGGCAATCATTGTATTTGGATTTAAAGTATTTATATATTTTGTCAAAAATTCTTGAAAACCCAATGAACTATAGGGTCAGTAAAAATTACTCTCATTATTTTTTGTTATAAAATAAACTGTGCCATAAAATTTTGTTTGTTTATTAAATTAAATATTGATTTTTTCCTTATTTGTTTATTAAGTTATTTATATTGTTAAAAAAATTCCATAAATGATTAAGAAAATGTCATGATACTACTAATATATTTTTTATTATTGACAAAATATTATTTACGTATGAAATATATTAATAACGGCTTTCGAATTGAATTAATAAATAAAATATGTTAAGAGTTCAGAGGTCAAGGTCCAACGACTATAATTTAATTTGGAGACCCGGACAATATGTGACAACTGCCGAAATTAATCGGGATGAGCATGATCTTTAACAAAAAGGGACTTTAAACGAAAGCAATTTTTCACTTTCACTTCGACCATCATATTTATATAGGAGGTCAATCGAAATGGAGAAATGTAATAAAATAAATTGTTGTATCGAAAGTAACTTATACAGTTTTTTAAAAAATAATTTCCATAACAAGTAAAGTTTTCAATAATCTTCAATAAAGAAAAGTTTAATATTAAAAGAGAGTTTTCACATTTTATTTCTCACACAGGAATTTTTTTTGAAAATTTTTAGGAAACGAGCAAAACAAATGAGCTGTTAAACTGGACAGAGTTTTTCCATAATGTTTGTGAAATGCTTGTTATTGCAAACTTTCTCTGTTCTTACAGTCAAATGACCACCCTCACATAAAATATGGACATAGGATTGGAAATTGAGATAATATTTAAAGACGAGAAAAAGCCCGTTATATCATTTTTTTTCTATAATAATAAAAATATTTTTCTGAAAACAAATTTCGTTCATTAGCATTCTAGACAAAATTATAGAGATTTCAATTTCGAATTTCAATATTTATTAGACCATTTTTTTAAATAAGCTCTGAAATGAAATTGAATAAGTACTAAAAAAACACCATGTTTGGTGCATACTACGTCGTACTATGATAGTACTATTAATTCATTGATAATGCTACACCGTACTACAACATACTACGATGTACTATAATAGTACTATTACGTTCATTGATAATACAAACATACTATGATAGTACAATCACGTTCATTGATAATACTACATCGTATTACGATTTACTATGACATACTATGATATTACAATAAAGTTCATTGATAATACTACAACGTACTACGACGTACTATGATAGTACAACCACGTTCATTGATTATACTACATCGTACGATGACCTACTACGCAATACTATGATAATACAAACACGTTCATTGATAATACTAAATCGTACTATGACGTACTATAATAGTACTATTATGTTCATTGATAATACTATATTGTACAAAAACATACTCTGACAGTACAATCATGTTCATTGATAACACTGCATCGTATTACGATTTACTATGATATACTATGATAGTACAATACGTTCATAGATTATACTACAACGTACAACTACGTACTATGATAGTACAAACACGTTCATTGATAATACTACTCGTACTACGACGTACTATCACGTTCATTAATAATACTACATCGTACGATGACCTACTACGCAATACTATGATAATACAAACACGTTCATTGATAATACTACACCGTACTACGACGTACTATAATAGTACTATTAAATTCATTGATAATACTATATTGTACAAAAACATACTATGATAGTACAATCATGCTCATTGATAATACTACATTTACTACACGATTTACTATGACATACTATGATAGTACAATAAAGTTCATTGATAATACTACAACTATCATAGTATGTTTTTGTACAATATAATATTATCAATGAACGTAATAGTACTACACGTACTATGATAGTACAACCACGTTCATTGATAATACTACATCGTACGATGACCTACTACGTAATACTATGATAATACAAACACGTTCGTTGATAATACTACATCGTACTACGATGCACTATCACGTTCATTGATAATACTACATCGTACTACAACGTACTACAATAGTATTATAACGTTCATTGTTAATACTATATTGTACAAAAACATACTATGATGGTACAATCTCGTTTATTGATAATACTACATCGTACTACGACGTACTATAATAGTACTATTACGTTCATTGATAATATTATATTGTACAAAAACATACTATGATAGTACAATCAAGTTCATTGTTAAGACTATAACATACTACGTCGTACTATCATATTACAATCACGTTCATTGATAATGCTACATCGTACTACGATTTGCTACGTCGTACTATGATAGTATAATACGTTCATGTATAGTACTTCATTGTACTACGATTTGCTACGTTGTACTATAATAGTACAATCTTATTAATTCAAAATACTACATCGTACTACGATAGTCGTACAATGATAGTAAAATCAGTCATTGACAATACTATATTGTAGTACAATTTGCTACGTCGTACTATGATAGTACAATCACGTTTATTGATAATACTAAGCCATATCACTACTTTATCAAAGGATTATTAATAACATTATGTGAATAACTATTAAAAATCTTAGAAAATAAGATTAAATCTGATAAAACGTCATATCTGATGAAAATCAGAAAGTTCAACATGAGTAAACACGAGAAGCAGACGTCTCTTATTATTTGATTTCTTATAATACAAAAATTTGTAAGAAGTGCTTCAAAATAAAATTCAGTATTGCGAACCAAACAATCTTCTATTTCCCGGATACTACTCCCAATCTCGCTTTCACCCTTTGCTCTTCAATAAATTTAATAATCGCGTAAAATTTTTTATCGGCTTATAAACGACTAATAATATCCGATTTGATTGCATGAATAGAGTGAGTTAATGTAGGTGGATGCAGGTGCATCTCGTTTTTGGCAGAGTGCATTTCAATAGCAGTTCGTGCTGTTGACAATGGGCGAAGATCCGCGCATTGTGCCCAGGAGATGCAGCCGAGTCGCCGACAATTAGCCCGACGACTGTCAACACCTGCTAACGCGTCAAGGTGCGAATTGGGAATTGATATTTGAGAACTGATATAAAGGTTTAATAAATGTGTTCGATTAAAATTTTATTGTGTTATTGATGATGCGATAATATCGTTTTACAATCAAATTATAATAAGAATTTATATAATTTTATTGCTCGCTTGTCCTGACTACGAGCTTAAGGCAGGGCAAGCAAGTAGTAAAAGGATTTTCTAGACCGAAATAATTTATAAACCTAAGCAATGATTTCATATAGTGAACCTTCTGCGTGTCAATGGATGAAATGATAATTAAGCATTTCTTATGAATTTCATTAACATTATACAATTGG
Organism: Ctenocephalides felis; assembly: GCF_003426905.1. NCBI lineage: Eukaryota > Metazoa > Arthropoda > Insecta > Siphonaptera > Pulicidae > Ctenocephalides > Ctenocephalides felis. Next base: position 4,855,824 of record NW_020537324.1, read on the forward strand.
TCTAAAAATTGAATTAGAAGTCAACTATGGACAAGGGGCTTGAATGTTTCATTATGTATAAAACATTTGTGAAAAAGAAGAATCGATACTCCTATGTTTGTTTAAATCATGTAGTTTAACAGAATACAAAAAATACAATATGTGTCGTTAAGACTTATTTAACAAATTGCACTTGAAATTATCCTTATATGGCTAACTCATCAACAAAGTCTACTGATATAATCAACATCAAAAATAAATCTTTTATAAACATAAAGCAGCATAAATAAAATGTGATGGCTACATCTATGTTTCCCATGAGTCCAAGTTTATTTTTTAATAATATTATAATTCTTATTATTTCTACTCCACACCTGTGCTGACTTTTCGCACCTAAGGCGTCATCGGAAGGCTTTGGTCTCGTTAGCAAACAAAATCACCGGAGATAGAAGTACAATATGTTCAAAATACAACACAAATGTGCCCCATGTAGTACCTTCATAGAAATCGGTACCCCATACAAGACACTCAACTAACAATTCGTACAATTAGAACAGCATTGAAACATCATCAAGACTTCTGCTCTTTTAGAGGACACCGGGGGTAAAAGATAATTTTTGGATAGAATAATAGTAAAAACAATTTTGGAATCATATTGATTTGTTTTTCAAAATTGGTTTTTGCATTAAAGCAAGTATAACACACTAACACTTTAACATACTTAATGTTTCATTAATTTGGCCGAAAATGAAAAATTAGTAATAAAAATTGTACACGAAGTGTTAACATATTGTGTGTTAAATTAGAACTACTACAATATTTGAAAGAAATTATTTGCAAATTGTGCTTTTTCCATTATTTGTGAAAATAAGTATTTACAAAAAATGTAAATTAATACTACTGTTACTAGTTATAAAAAATATTATCTAATATTTAATATAAGGTTGTCAAATATCTCCCTTCCGCCTTTTTGTATTATAAACCAAGAGCATAAAAGCGGAAGGGAGATATTTGACAACCTAATATATTGTAATTGTTTGTTATCAAAGTAGGTCTTCTATCCCCCGTTTCCTCTATTTTTTAAATGCCCAGAAAACCGTCTGTTACTGGCGTCGTCTACTAAGGTTTAATTTTAAAGGTTTTTGGGGCGTTTTATAATTAAATTTAGAGTACAGATTTTTCAGAATATGTTGTCATTTTGTTTTGTAACAATACCTTTTGCTATGATCCTGTTGACGTCTGTCTCGACACAATATTTAGTTAGGAGGAGGATGTATGTTTGTTCAAAGGTATATTGTACTAACGCAGATGTTTTCAAATATTTATTAAAATAAGTACAGACAATGACGTGTTGAAATTGGGCAAAAAGGTGCTACGTAAGGTAAAATGAATTTTAGAAATAAAGTCCAGCAAAGAAGTCACTCGAGATTAGTTTTGATTGTTTAGATAACTTGTACTGCTCTGGAAAATTTGCAATATATTTTTTTAAATTATAAAAGCATATGTAAAAGTAAGAGATTTATTAAAAATGTAATGCGAGAATAAAATAACTGATCATAAAAGACCAGATGTTATAAAATAATATTATTAAAAGTAATCAAGAAATCCTTAGAGTTCCATGAATTTTGAAATCGGTGCAGCCGTTATATAAAAGTTATAAAAGTAACATCCTTAACAATCTATTTTTTTACGAATTCAAACTATTATCAAAATTTGTCAATCCGAGAAGGTTCACAGTTTTATGGCTCAAAATTTAAATATAAAATATTACTTCCTCCTTACTTCCTGAGTGTCGGAACAAACAACAAGTCTTTTTTATCCAGGACCATCGTTTTGTCCAAAACAGATCGAATCCTTATTTCACCATGTTCCTTCCATTGTCGATTTGGTATCTACAAAACTTAACTTTGATGTCTCTATCCACAAAACAATCTTTTGCGGCATTTAAACATAATGCATTTGCCGAGAACATTATTTATCACCTAATGGCGAAGATGACGTATCCACATAGGAGAATTCCAAACACATATTCCTTTTATATTTGGCGACTTTTTGCCTTTTTTGTTTGCTGATCACTCCAATTCTAAGCCTCATTGTGTACGGCCACGTGCTTTAAAGGAATTGGTTACAAAATATTTCCGAAAAGAGGAACAACAAAAGTTTATTGTTACGATTTTAGTCCGTTTTGGATGTATCTGGAACATTTCAAATTGTCAGATGTATGATGATTCGAAAGATCACAGTTGTTTTCCAAAGTTTGTAAAGTATTGGAGAAATATTTATATAACAATCTTTATGTAATGGCGGTAATTGTTACTCCTAGTTGTACTGAGAACTATAAGGAAATATTAGGTATTTGACTAAACCAGTATTAGTTATGAGAAATTCCAACTCCAATTTCAAAATAGTTATATTACTAAAAAAATCAGTTCTATATAATTAATTTAATACAGTACAAGATTAAGTTATGATGTGTTATTCTCATACTTTCGAATAATAACTCTTTGTTCAAATTGGCGAAATTGATACTTGTGTTTGTTTATAATCAAACACAGATTTCATAACAGCTGCTCCTAATTATAACACTTGATAATATAATATTATTTACAAGCTAAGAGATATATTGCAACACTATCCGTCTTTATAAACGGATTGATTTCATTCATCTCAACTTATAAAATATACACCCGGTGAAAAATTAAAACTTAGAAATTGATCATAAACGAGTCTGCTGTCTATGAATTGGATTCACAAAAATAAATAATTTAAATAATATTTTTGCCATTGAAGCACTTTGCGTATCTGGTTTAATGGATCATTTCAAGAAACTTTGCTGAAAAACCATAACTCGAAAGTGAATTTCCAACCTCCGACTTGATCCAAAATGTGATTACAATCATTTTTTAGCAAATCCGAAATAAATTTCAACTAATTTTTATCCCAATATTGTTAACACTGAAATAATAACTTGTCTTTTACAATACTTGATATATATGATGTTCTATCGGCATTCATCCACCAAAAATAAAACGACTAAATACTTCGTCTTGTAAAGCGACACCGCCACACTTGTTAATTATTACCAACAACAAATTCATTGTTTGTATTGTACGATATCACATTACAGATATATCCTAAGAACTAATATAAATGTAGCTTACTGTTCCTAAATAAAAGATATCGTTTTACAAAAAGCCCGACGTATTTTGGAGATGGAGACTAATGAATAATCTAAATTGTTTTTAGATAGAATACGAATCGCATACTTGTGATTTCATGTTTCGGCAGTTCAAATTTTGGGTATAGCAAAAAAAAATTGATGTTACACAGATATTGAACTGAAATGGTAAACCAATCAATACAAGTTCTTATTGACTTTCATCAAATGGGTTGTAGATTTTTGAAAACGGTGCAACCGTTTTTGAAGAAACGTCGACAAGAAGTCAAATTTTTACATATATACATAGTTTTTCCAATTTTGGTGCTAAACGATTCAGAATGACTTAAGACGTCAAGAAAACAAAGTTGATTTTCTAGCAAAACTAAACCTTCTTCAAAAAATAATATTGTAGGCGCATTATTTTATATTTAGATATCGAAAAGACCTGACTAATAATCTTCAAAGAGAATACTTATGATTTGCGGTCTAAAGTCTAAAAATGAACTAAAAATAATTATGTGCATAATTTTTGCAGTCATACAAGTATGTTTAATCTCAATAAGAAATCAGTTAAACATCTTCAAAGCTAATTCACAAATTCTTGATACTATTCTCAGCATTAATATCTATTTTCTTAGCAATAATCCCAGTTTATAACATTTATGATTTACAAAATATTTGAAATAAATGTCAACGGGATATCCGTTGCTTAGAGTCGCTCGTTATAAATACAGAAATGATTACACAGGGTGTTTACAAAATGCTCACTAATCCTGGGACATATGAAATTCAAATAAAATCAAATGTGGAGCGATTAACGGCGTCTCGAACATCTTTCGGTTAATTTAGTGATGTTTTCTCATTGCCATGCCCTGTGTCTCGTGTCAGGACTAATCCTTGTTAATTATTGTATGTACAACATACACTCTAAAATATCTAGTGCACAAATGTTCTATTTTGATCAAAGAATGCCATATGTATCAAGGAATATCAAATTGTTGAAGAAAACATTAATATTACTTCAAAATTTTGCATGTTGTTTAAAAAAAATTCAGTTTTCTTCTTGTATAAAATTTGAATCTTGAACTTAATTTCTATACAAAGTTTCATTAAAATCGTCAAAAAACGATGCTGAATAACTCAAAACATATATGTTTCAAATTTGTACCTAGGTGGGCTATTTTGGAATTTTGTGAGTTTTTATCCCAAAATTTGTCACAAGAAAGTTTTGTTCAATATTCCTAAATGCAAGTGAAATCCAGTAAACTTAAAAACACTATTATTTTCGAAACTTTTTGGAGCCCTAAAATATTTTACAGTGTGCCATCATACACTTTCAACATATGGCAGATTAACACATAATTAATGAGTTGGATAGACTTCTGTGTTATTATGGTGACAGAAAACATTTGTTACCGTTCTCTTCGAATGAGATACAGACATCATAATATTTTATATCCTTTGAGGTGTTTCTCTTTCGACTAAATATCGTGATAAACTGACACTGATATATTTTTAGGAAAAGAAAGCTATACGTCACAGTATTCCTTGAAGGTCTTTGAAATTTCATATCGACCGATATGAATTTTCTGCTTGGATTGGAATATTTGTAATAAGTTAATTATGACACGTGGTAAATTTATTTATGCGTTAGGTGGAAGAAGATACTTGAAGATTTTTATATATCTATTTTAAAAATTAATCTTAAAATGCATATGGAGTACGATTTTTGTAGTTTTCACCACGAAGTATTTTGTTCATACAAAATTATTATGTTTTGCTTAGTATGAATAAGGGATAATTTGAATGATCTCCGTTTCGAATGTGTTACATTAAATCCATTTTAAAAATTTGAAAAGCGAACAAAGAAATCGTAAAAAACATCAAGCCATTTTATTAATTTTTATTATTCTTTTTTATTCCACGATGGAACTCTTATGGTTTGTCAGTGACGTAGAAAATCAAACTAAATTAAAGTGTATTGTATATAACTATAAATAAAATTATTACAGAAACAGAGTAATTAAAATTGCACTAATATTCTGATCTACTTATTAACCGCAGGATTAGTTTAATTTATATAAAATATGTAGCACAAAATAAATTTTATTAAGAATTTATCTATGTGTTCGTGATGAATGATTAGCAGTGGTTAAAATAAATTTTACTATCTATTGGCCATTAAATAGCTGTTACTAAAATATAAATTACAAATATACTCGACCACATTAATACCTAAGAAAACCTTTGATCTACGTTACTGCCAGACCAACCTCTTTTACATCATTTCATTATCTCGTAATATTAGTGTAAAAACACATTAAAAGACGCATCGTATACAAATACAAAACTTTGAAATTCGGAATTTATGATTCTCCATAAAAAGGAGACTTTTCGACGTTTTTATACTCTTTTTTAACGCATTTATTATATTTATATAAAATGTTGCGTTCAAAGAGAAAACTATTTAAACTGAATTAGGCGGATGTCGTAAACGATAAACGCTCGATGGATGTTTGTTATATATTTTTCAGGAAATAAGTTTAACGATGATTAAAATTGGACATTAGCCTATGATTTTAATGGTTATCGATAAACTGTGATCGATTTTGTGGAAATTGTATATTTGTATCACTCAAAGGAAAAATTTTGCTTACGAGATGTAAGAGAATTTCTCAACGAATATAGATAAGAGTAACTTTAGTAAGCAGATTAAATTACAATAATTTTATTCATTGTTTGGAAATTGCAAACGATTTTTTTATTTTCATCAACTGGCTCTAACTTTTTAGAAGCTTTAAAAAATAAATTGATGCGTGTGATAAAACATCTTACTATTTGTTGTGCACTACTGCTCTTATTTAATAAATGATTTAATAAAACGTTGGATGGATATCAATGAAATTTTTAATTTAATAATTCATAATTCTGTCGTCTGAAAGATTAGTAAAATATAAAACAGGACAGTTATTGTCAAACTCCATAACAAATTATACAATTTCTGTATAGTGTCTCAGCGCTCCTTCACATACCGAATGTAAATTACCATCAAATGTGAGTCTCCTAATGATAATCCGCCTTTTTTTTAAAATAACATTTTGCACGCGATGATAGGTGAAAAATACGACTTGAGATCCTTATATCGACAGCGCAAATTGCTTCGCCTACGATTTATTGCTCGACTAATGCCTTCAGAAAAGAAATAACACAAGAAATGTGGTCATGCAAAATGACTCAATCGTGAAACCGCAAAGGAAAAGATTGTTGATTTTTCCAAAAACCAGTTATAATAAAAAAATAAAGGGAATATTAATACACACTTACACACACACCCTAGTAATGACAAAGATCAACTAACGTACGTTACACAAAAGCTGCAATTAATTTTCTAACTTTTTGTACCTCTAAATGATTCCTTTCAATTACAATCCACATGCCGTACTTGAATCCGAGCAATATTTAGAAAACAGCAGGAAAAATATTTTGGAAATCAGACTGGTTCACTCGAAAATTAACACAAGATTGAACACACACAATTGTCAATAAGAATTAGCGAAACGAAATAAAACTGGATGCAGTTAAATGAAATTTAATTTGCCATACTTCAAATGAAAACCCTATTGATTGGAAGAATTAATGGTCCAGGCAGGGACAGAATTCTACCAACTGTATTTAAAAAAATCAAGCGTATTTTGAGGAGAATATTTTATGAATTAAATTCAAGGCAAGTTTACATCAATTTGTTCTATAAAATTTCGCCAACCATTTATAATAATTCTGACGCCTGTAAGTTGCTCCATTTCCTATTATTTTTCACTGTGTTCCATCAAATTGAAATAAATGTTTGCTCATTATGTCAGTGATTCTGAGTATGATGTTTGTTTATTTGTAGCATTCGCTTTCCAACAAAGTTTCGACTTTGATCTGACTTGTGCCGGTATGAAACGAAGTTTTGCTAACATTTCTTACATTAGAAGATATGTACCAAACTTTGCATCCAGATATAACCACTCCGAGGGATTGAAAAAAAAAATAAATGTAACATTTACTACTTAAGAATGAAGAATGGACAAGACACTATAGGTAATGGACGATCATAGAGTGTCACTGAATGTTTATTGACACTTCTGACAGGATAATAGGTTTCATGATAAATATTTCTTAAAAATTCTAATGTTGATTTCTGAAGGTGTATTTATCTGTTCCCTATGATTATTTAATCTCTCGCCTTACAACAGCTTAGATAGTTTTAATTTGATGGCTCTGCCATATGGCCATCTCCTCATCTCCTGATCTCTAAAATTTCCCTGTTTTATTGTATTCTTCTAGTGCCTTAATTTTGTATGTATATACCGCGCTGGTACAACATGGGCTTGTTTGAAGGGCACCGATAAAAATTTCCTTTGATCACTCTACGCATTAGTTTATTTTAACATTTGATATTAAACGCTCTCTCAAGTCGAGCTAGGAGCTCTTTAGTGTTCAGTTTACGAGAACATCAAGTATATATATACATAAACTTGGAATCGGTCTATTAATAAATCATGTAAATCATTAAGAGTGTTTTCGTGTTTATGTATTCAAGAGATTCAAGGAATGTCAAAATGGAAATTTTGTCAAAAATTATCCAAACCTTTGGAATAGCAACGGGGATGATAATTTTTTCCCTAGATTTTGGGATTCGTCACATCCCTCCGGATTAAAATCACGAAAGCTGTTAACTCAAATTATTATTAAAGATCAGATCATGCTCTTTCAAAACCATTCTTAATGCAGTTTAGATATCTTACTGAAATAGTTTCTCGTTTTTATAATATTTTCGTGACTTATGAGTTATTGAAATTTCTTTAAAATAATCAATTTTTTTTAAATTTTTGTCAAATCAAAATGATAAAATATTGTGCAAATGAATAAAGCGATGGTGGCAGACGCCTGATTTTTTATGTAAACTCGATGGTTCACTCAAAATTTAAAAAAAAGTATTGATATGTAAAATGATGAAACTAAGCATGTATGAAATTAGTCAGATAACCAGATAACAGAATAGTTTTCTTCCTAAACATAAATAACCTTTACTTGATGAACTTTCTTTTGGATTTGATATTTGTCCCACGTTTCCTCCTTTGAGAACCACAAAGTTGATAGAGAAGCACGATTCTTTTATGTAAGTGTAAAGTTGTTGTTAAGATGGATGTTTTGAAAGAATTACAAAAATATTTATATTAATATTCGGATCGGATGTGCTGTTTACAAAGAGCGGGATCAAAAGACTTTGATGTGAGGAAAATAAAACTATAGTTAACCATAAGCCCGTGGATTAGGTATGCCGTAATAGGTCGGTGTAGCAATTGTTTTCTTTGGGAAAAGCATAATTCTAAAGAAAATTATAATAAGAATAATTTTTTAATTGAAATAGTTTATATTTAAGGAAAATCATTAGTAGTATCTTAAAAATATAGGTCATTTGCCTAAACAGCACAAACTTTTTACACCTGCTTTGTGGGTAAAAAGTGTGAAGCTAGTGAAGTATCTAATACTGGAAAATCTAAGATATAAAAATACTTTTTGAAAACCATTTGTTTCTTCATGTGTTCAAATTTTGTTGAATTTGGAAATTTTTGAATATTCACTTTGATGATCAAATCAAAAATCACAAATCTAGATTACATTTATTGTTTGAAAATATTTAAAGCACAGTTTGGAGAAGGAGCAACATTAATTGTTAAAAAAAACTATTTCAGTTTTACCAGGAAGCAAAAAGGTATTAAAATATATACTCTATATCAAATCCAAACTTTTAACACCGACACTAAACTGATTTTTACCAACGGAAGGAAGTTCCCAATAATTTAAGTATTTGTTCCACAGTAAATTTCTCTTTAAACTTTTTTTATCGGATAAATTTATGATAGATGTTAATGAAGGGATATAAAAGCTCTAAACGTATCTATCAGGTGTATTAACAGTTGTCGTTACAT
>NW_020537324.1:4865940-4881776 GCF_003426905.1 Ctenocephalides felis
TCTGTAAATATCATCTAACACACCGCCCCGCCCTCGAAAACACTTCCATTGTGCAATTTTTATTAATATTGTGAGACATTATAAAAAAAGACATATTACACTATAATAAATTAGGTTAAAAAGGTTCATTTTAAAGTTCACATTCAGAAACTTCGTATCCTTTTCTTGATTTTTTGCTTGAATCCATTTTATAATACAAAAGGATTAATGAAAAGAGCAACTGAGTGTTTTCACGCCATTCTGAACAATAATCGAGAAAAAAATAAATGCCTTGGGAAGCAGAAATTTAATCTAACTATAAGTGATTCATGGTAAACGGTTTTTGGTAGTGTAATGATAATTTTATTATAATTCATTATTCAGTTTCACAATATTCTACGACAGACAGAACAGTACTTACACTCTGATGCTAATCAAGGGATTCAACTGGTGATAAAACTTTTATATTAGTACCGCTCAACAATTAATTATTAATAAGTAATAAACCTATAGATCCACTTCCCATTTACTATCAGAATTTTTATAGATTTTTATTTAACATTTATTCTGTCGGCATGATCTTCAAACAGCATCATCGGCCGGATCATTTGATCAGTTGATCAGTTGATCTTGTTTTGGTAGCGCGCTCTAATTTAATAGCATCAGAGTCCGGATCATCGAGTCGGAAAACGGATTCACCGGACTTGAAAAAATTAAATAAATAATTTATTTAATAGACATCAGTCGCTGAGCTTTGATGTCTGTTTGACATATGACGTAAAGATTGTTCGACGTCATCTTTGTTATATGTGATGAGATCAATGCCGAGAGATTGAGCAGTATAAATATTATCATACTCATTAAGATATTTATACGCAAGCTTTACGTTTTTGCTCTAATGTGTATATTCACTTAAGAGAAGATTCGCAATATTATTAATGAACAAGCATCTAAAAATTGATTTTTTCACTTACCGAGCAAGGCTTCTAAGCTAGAATCTCTTTAAAGATGTATTCTTCTCTCCTCGATTTTGCACATAAACATTTCCGGGTCAATAATTTCAGGTGTACAAATTGACCCCCGGGATGCTGAAAAAAATTTGTATCTTAAACCAAATCATTGTTATTCGACAAAAGTGTTCGTTCTATTCAAAGAACGAAAATAAAAGGATGCGTTGTCCTTTTTGCGGTTAGGTATACTTCATCGCGAATGGAACAATATGGTAACAAAGAGCACCTTTTGATACAAGGAGATACACAACATACCTGCCTGGTATTATAAAGATATCAAATCTTCATAATGGTACACATTTTTACATTATTGGCTGTGTAGAAATAGACAAAGATTTTTAAAAAGCTACAGTTATATGAAAGAAATGGGCTCTCCCGTAGCCTGGGTGTTAGAGTTTTGAACTTCTAATCGAAGGCTTCAGGTTGATATTTTTCATATGCACAATTAACACTTACAAGCCCTCATTAAGAAGATTAAACTTTAATTCAATTTTTGACCACCATATCATTATTGTCACGCCTTGTAGATTTCGATTAGATCATTTCGGCTGGTAATGGATAAAATATGTTTGGATATAAAGATAAAATTGGTTGATATGTAAAAAAATATCAATTAAGTTTTTGTTCATATTTAATCATGTGATAAGTTTATCAATATTTTTTTAATAAAAAAAAAGATAATCCTAAATTGTAGTGAAAGAGATCGAGTATGAATCCTTTTTAAGCATCAAAATTATAAATTACCTACTATACATTATGTACTTATACATAATAAAATAGTTAAAATAGTAAAAATAGTAAAAAATGCTCATTTGGGCTTTTCGTGAATTAGTGTTTAGAATTATGGGATTTCAATTAAATTAGGTTAGAGACAAAGCTTCGTCAAGTCAAGGGTTTTACTTGGAAATATAGATAGCAATATGCTTCCAAGTAAAAGTAGCCTTTGGCCTTGCTGCATCAATAAAATATTCATCAGAGTTAAAGAAATTGAAATAATGATACAATTATTTGGTTTGCTGTCTACAAAACCAAAGTAGTTAATTAACTCATCATTGAGCTGATATCATCCGGGGGTCATTTTGTACACCTGAAATTATAGACCCGGAAATTATTATGTGCAAAACCGAGGAGAGAAGAATACATCTTTAACTAGATTCTGCCTAGCTCGTTAAGATCAAACTTTTAAAATATCAATATAGTTTCAAAGTGAAAAAATCAATTTTTAGATGTTTGCCCATTTTTGCACATCCAGAACGGTTTCTCAAAGTATCCATTCCTCTAAATTTGTCACGGTTGGCGTTGTTCATAGTCGAAATCTTGATTTTGTGCTGAAGGACTATCGATTATTAACGAATGATTGCGTTTACGAAAATCGTGAGATCTATATCGCGGGGACCAAAATTTGTGTCGTGGGATTTTTGTTGCGAAATACACGGTCGGGCGCTCCGATCGGGCAAAGCGCCTAGGCCTAGCCTGACGCAATCGACGGGGGTGAATTTCAAGAGGATTTTGCCGAGAGAAAATTCTAAGTCAAGAATATAATAATATGTACTTAGATTTACTGATCAGGAGAGCTAAATAAGGGTGGTATTTTCTCATAACACCTCATGATCGAATGATAATCTAAGTGGGTAACTGGAAGGGAATTCCGTCAAGTGAGATTGAGTGTCTAAAAATCGATGTAAATCAGAATTGCATGAGATAGACCCTAATGAATAATATTATTTTCTATGAAGAATATAATGAGTGTTTTATATGATTTTACCAAAAAATTCAGTACCTTAATACTTCCTAATATAAATTTTTATTTGTCGAGCATGAGGATTACAAATTATTATTGCTCACACATTGACTATTGTGGACCACTGCCATAATTTAACAAAAAAATTAATAGTACGTTGGATAACAAAGTTCTGCTAAAAAACTGTCGTCTGAAAGATCAAGTTTTGAAGAATTTACTCATACAAATGCATTTTGCTAATTCAGTATTTTAGGATATAAAATAAATTCTGAAAAGGTTTCGCCTCACTATGAAATTTATAATGAATTTCATTTAAACCAGAAAGATATGCAATTTATTTAAATATTTATTTCACTAATTAAAAAGTATCTGAAATTTATTTCGTGATAATGAATAGTGTTCAAGCAGATATATAAAATATAATTACTCCTTGTCATATTTTTCACCGTAGTTTTTCCTATGTTCTAAAATATGTTTCAAACTGCAATTTAAAATGAATAAATCTAACAATATTTTTAGGACTAAGAATTAGTAATTCATAATAATCAAACTATTTAATTGTTTTTGCTGTAATGTGATTCTTGAAATAATGTTGGTTAGTAAATTTCAACATTGGCTAGCAAAAAAAAATCTTGTGGATAAAAATATTGATAACAATCCGATGGCGCGATTACCAAATTTTTATAACGCAAACAAATCTCGACTTCATCGAATTAATTTTTCAATTTGTTGACAGACATATTGACACAAAACATATTGCTAAAACTCGGAGTGTTAATCGAGTTTCTAAACAACAATTTTATGCCTTCGGCTAGACGTATTGTATCCGGCAGCTCTTTTTATACACTTATAATAAAAATTTCAAAATCCGAATTGTTTAAAAAACAACTCGGTATAACGATGCTGTTAAATTGTAAATTGTATTCTTGGTCGTTGGTTATCTGATCCACGATTATTCAATCAGTATTGCGCGTATGTTGCATGACGTTGGTTTGATAACAAGCGACATCCATCTTGAGTACTTTGTGGAGACGACACAGGATCATTATCAAATTTAGCCGAAACGTATTGTAAGGATAATATAACGAGATCTAAATGGACTAGTATCAACATCGGGGAATTAAGAATTGACAGGGAGGAACTGGGAAAAGACACAATACTGACAGTACTTACTTTCAGGAGAAGTCCATTAATCTCGTGAGCCTTGAAGGGGGAGGAAGGGTTTGACAAAAAATTACGAAATATCACGTGGGAAGGGCAGGGTCTAGTAAGATATCATGTGCATTTAATGGTTTCCCCAATTTAAAGAAAAAATCCAAAAAATTTCTAAAAAGCACGTGAAGGGGAATAATTTTAAGTATCACCATGTATCCTCAAATGGAAAGGGGGTTCCAAAAATCCCCAGAAATCTCTCACGTGATTAATGAACGCCCCTAATGAGTTAATAATTATAAATATTTTAGCAATATTATACCCTGACAAGATTTGAACCCGATCATTCTTAACTCTCTTATGTATGAAATATGATAGTCTGATCTATCGAGACATATTGATATGGAACATTTCAAAACTTTGATTAATTTTTAAAATTGAACCACTTCCCATAGGCCTATAATATTTTTAGGTGTCCGATTTGACTAATAACTCTATCACCATGCAAAGTTTCATCAAAATCCCAGAAGAGTAAACCATGGGTTTCTCTTGTGAACTCTCAACTAAAGATTTTTTTAAATAAATGATTAGTTTTTTTACACTAACTAATTTTTAATTAATAAGGAAAGAAACCAATCTGGCTTAAACCGATTTGAACTCAGATCATGTAAAAATAAATGTTCCATCGTAGAGATGTATCCATTCCAATTAAGAACATAATTATCAATTACTAAGTATGACACTAATTCCATTACAATTTTGCCAGTCACCTTCCAGCGTGTGGGCAATTAAAATTAAATCAATTGGTTATATAATATAAAATATTTTTTCATCAAATAAACTTTCAGTAATTGATTAATGAGCCAGCAATTTGACTAAACTCCAATTAGCCTCGAGCATAAAGCAGCCGAGGATATATATTTATTATGAAGTCTTAATTTATTATATACGGGCCACCCTGTAATAAAAGGTCTCGGGCGGTTCGAGAAACGCATCAGGGAAATTAATTATTGTTTTAGACTTGTTATATTAAAAAAACGTAAAGGTCAATTTTAGGCAAGTTTGTCAAGGAAAATCTCCTAAATGAAAATATAATATTTTATAAATGTATAAATATTATATTATTATATAGAGAAAAGTTCGGCCACGATCTGTTCACGAGTGTTGTCTCATTGTTATTTCAATTGTTATTTATTTATTTACAAGCGGCTACATGCCGCAGATATTGTTGAAGCTGTTCTCGGTGTCCACGGCATATCGCGTTTCAAAGCGGTCATTTCAGACTTTGATATAGATATAAAGCCATTATAATATTTATATTATAAGTAATTAATAAAATAATCGGAGATTAAAATCGCTTTCTAATAAATTTGTTAAGAATTAATGAAGCAATCAGCATATTTTTATGATTCTGCCAGTTTATTACTTGTTGAAACGTGCCCTGGAGAAAAATGTACTAGCTTTGAATCCAATCTATTTTATTTATAGTTTATATTGCTTAAGATTTTTATATGCACTTAGAAAAATAATTAATAATTCTGTTATTTGCTCACTTTAAATAAATTTATGCAAGGTTTAAAGCAATGATGCTTTTTGTTTTGATATTTCAAACAAACTGGCATATACACACAAAAAAAATTAGTTTTGATCATGAAACGGGGAGTTGTGGCGAGCATAGCTCACTTGGTAGCGTATTCGATTCACACGACAGGGATCCTCGGATCAAATCCTGTCATTGACTTAGAATATAGAAAAAAATATAGTTAATTTGAAATCAAATAAAAATTGTATTAGTTAAGTAGAATTTGAATATGAATTAAGTAAAATAGGAATAACAGAATTTGAATAGCTGACTTGTATTAGGAGTAAGAAGAAAAATATTGGAACTTGGTGAAGTTAATAAAAGAATGAAGAAACAAAAACATAGAAAGAAGCTAAAAGTTAAATAATATTAGAAATTTGAAAAAATTGAAAGAATTGAAGAAAATAAGAAAAAGAAAAATGAATAAGAATATATAATAGGATACATATATAGATTGAGAATGATATAACAATTAGAATGTAAATAAATAAAAAAATATTGTAGGTGGCTAAATGCTAAGAGTAAGCGAGGCCAAATAAAATTAAAAAAAAAAAAAAAAAACGGGGAGTTTGCATCTTATCCATCGTAGACATATAATACAAAGAATTCGTAACTGTAAAATACATTTTGTACTGTTGTATTTTGACAATAAAATATTTTGTTAGTAAAACAATGAAAATGCTATTGTAGATACAAGTATAAATTTCGCAAAAAAAATTCAAAAATGGTGTAAGATCGAAAACGTGTAAAACAAGGGATAGGTGTATTAAAAAATAATTTATAATTATTATATGACGTTTTCGTTGAGAAGTATTTATCAAAAATTCCATTCCCCAGTGTGGGTACATACAGTGTTTTATTTAGAGTGTTTCGTGGTACACAAGACACCTACGCTCACCGCATTACATTGTTGAGCCTATGACACAATATTAATTGTATGCGTCAGACTCGCCGGGACAAATTAACTTACTCTATAATTAATCATGGCACTTAACGCATTTAGGCTATTCTTCCGCATAATGCACATGGGAATGTCTAAAGATAATAATAAATATCAAAAGGAAAATGTCAGGTTCTATTTGGAAGGCCACCTGCAGAACCCCGAAAATAAACATCTCCTTCCACATTTCCATAAATGCTCATCGACTTAGTCCAATTAAACTTATCAAAGAAGTAACCATACCATTTCAAAATCCTCTTAAACAGATTACCATCCAACTAATAGCTCTAATTTAGCCTTTTCCCCACAACTACACACAATTACTAATTTCAAAATAAACATATTACCATTACCATTCACACTACGAAGAGGCATCATAATATTTTATTCAGTCGTTCATCAGAGTTGACGAACGAGTCTTCGAAAGATGACATCAATTAATCCCAATCAAGTCGAATGTCCGGCGGAAGTCTTGAACCTAGCGAGCACGCGGGCCACGGGTTGCCGTCCCGGGTCAACAGGCACGAGGGCCAAGAGGTGCCCCACCCCTGCGCCTGGACCAATTAAGCTAATCAGACACTGCTTGCTAATTAATTGTCTCACAGGAAACGCCGTATTTGCGCGGCCGGTGATAATTGTAAACATGAGCATTGTATGCTTTTTTGATTTTTTATTGTCGTCTGAATTGGTAGTAATTGACGAGAAATTTGTGATTTGAAGATGATATAGTAGTAATTGACACATTCAATTCCAGCATTAATTCCAGGAAAAAAATATGCATTCAATATAGAACCTCTACTCGTAGCCTATTGTTATAACCTTTAATTAATTTTTAATAATTTTGAGGGGTTAGTTTTGACTATCAATCTGATTACTACGTAAAATCTCATAAAAATCCCGTAAGAGTAAACCTGAGATTCCTCTTGTAAGTATCTAGTAGTAAGTTTCGATTTTACAAAATGAAGAGTTTAGACATTGTTTTTTAACTTTAAAATCAACGTAATTCTCGTGATTTATAAAAATATATTTGCCTTCTATTTAGCGTTTTACTCATTTCTTCTTAAAAAAATTAATCTATAACTATCCAGGTGAGTATATGTAAGATGATTTGTTTGTAGAAATTTTCATGTAAAGATCTATAGTGCATGTGTATATTTTTATAAATAATGTACAATCAAATTTTTGTACTAATTTAATTAAAACCATTACCAGTGATGACAATCAATTAAATTACCCACATGACCTAGATCTAATTTAAGTCTCAATCGAATCGAACAAAATATTTGATGAAAACAAGCGATCTTAAGAAACTAAAACAAACTTAATTTATAGAATTGTTGTCGACCCAGTTGCACAAATTCCTTTGAAGTAAATAAGATGACAAAAAATGAGTTTCATTTATTGGCATTGATAGATTTGTACTTGAACTCAGTTAAGTTTTCCTAGATACTGCCTAATTGGCATTATCGTGAAATAGAGGTTCAAACAACAATCCAAATTATTGATCACAAAAAAAGTTTAATATGACTAGCAGGATAAGGAATTTTCACAAAGTGTAAAATATAAATAACAAATTAGTAATGAGCATATAAAATCAATTATCATGTCAATAGTTTAGCATATGTAATTCTATTCATCCTAGTCTTTAAAAAATTACGCCCATATGCTCTATGCCTTGTAAATCATTTCAAAAACACCCTTTACATCAAAACTGTCATCAAAGTATTAACTAATTTGTGAAGTGATTATTAACTCGAAATCTCCAAGAAAGAAAAAAAAACTGTTAAACCCATCTTCATGTTTGAGCTGGAAGATTTATACGCCGAAAATTAGTTCACTAATCTCTTATTTAACACCTCTTTCACACGATTTCAGACGAGGGCCATATGTAAATTATAATTGATTCGAAGAATAATGATTCACACGAATACGATATTGTTCATAGAAATATGTAATTGATTGAATAAAATATAGCTAATAGAGTAGTAAGTGAAAAGGATCTTAAAATATCAGAAAATATAAAGACAAAATTATTTAACAAAAGCTTGAAACAATAATGAATTTTTTTAATAAAGTATAATAATTTAAATTTTATTACTTTAATGTTTTAATAAATATTATCAATCACTTTTTGCTCTTGAATAAGTAAGCATAAAAATAAATAAATATAGCCATCAAATTTCCGTTTAGAAAATAAAATTTAAATTGCGTCCAATAAAGCACCAAGTATTTAGCTTCTTCTTTTGAAAATTTTCAACTGAATTTTGGAATAATTGTAGGCAATTTTCGTATCAGTAGTTATATAGACATATAAAGTTATAGCAGGTTGTAAACAACGTATTTAAATGTGCAATATGCCAACTGTAAATAGAAGATTTAGTTTTACTTTATTGATTTCATACCTAGAAGCGAATTTTGGTGGAAAAAAGTCAAATTAATTTTCACTTCTCTATTTATACGTTTTCAATACTTGATAGTATCACCAATCACTAAATCAAAGCAGGCAATACATAAAATAGTATTTGTATTTGGTCAATTTTTTTGCAAAATAGTAGTATGTTTCTGGGTTTAATCATTTTTTCAACAGATTTTTTTATAATTTTGATTATCGTTTTCTCGAGATCAAGTGTACAAAGAGCCTTAGAATTCCTGCCCAAGACCGTGCGTTCATTAAACGAGCCACTATGAAGATAATTAATGAATGAAAGCGTAACTACATACATTGAAACTCTCAATGAACGAATGTAGCCCTAACAGATTGCTTTATCTTCAAGCATTTGCAGTAATCAAGACCATAAAAATAATGCGGATTAAACCTACTTGATAATAATAAAAATTATTCACAGTCGTTAGAGTAAAGAGAAGCCATGGCAATTAAGTGGATTACTACTACCAAATGCAAGGAGAGAAACGAATTTTAATTGAAATTGAAATTGATATATAAAAATGTAGGTATTGGCATTAAAAATATAAATATATGCATTGGATATTAAATGTTCTGGACACTGATAATAAATTATTTATATACAGGGTGACCCAGAACTCAACGTCAATCACCCGATGTGAGGTGACAAGACTGACTGTAGCCATAATGAGAAAATCTAGTTTGAAAATTATGTGCATTTAAGCTAAATATCCAAAATAATACCAAAGGGTATATTGCATTTATTTGCTTAAATAACTATTCAAAATGTTAAATATTTTTACAGATAACACAGTAAATTACCATTGATATCTCCGCCCGATTCGTGTATTCCGTTCATTAACTGCGTGGACGAACAAATTAACAGTCAAATAAAAAATAAACGATCGGTTACAAGAATATATAAAAAATATTGTAAAATATTAATGACAACGCCATTAAGTGTTTATTCGTTGTTTAAATTTGGTTCTATAAAACCATCAAATTCCACACACGACAAACGGGCAATGCCACGAGCGTTGGCAAAGGACGAAAGCACAATAAAAAGGCTTTTAACAGGCGAACAACCCCAATAATCACACAAAATATTAGACATACAAAATAAATTATAAATTTTTATTATAATTATTATTATTTTACGATAGCCCAACAAATTGCTTTGCCAGTATGTCCTCGTTCTTAAAGTCAATAGCAACAAATAATAAAAGTGGACAAATGTAATATTTCTGGGAACGCGCGCCGCCCGTGCGCCGAGAAATTTGAATTTAATTTAATACATCAATTATTAATTCAAGACCTAGATAAGAAAAAATAAAAGAAATGGTGCTGATTATATTAAAATTAATATAACCTCATTGAACTGTGCGCACAGATCGTATGTTGCCAGAATCGAGGTAAGATTTTGTTTTGCAGTAAATCGGCGAAGCCTCAAAATATTCTGATTAAAAATTAAGAATATTTTTATTTAAAAAATAACTATCAAAATAGCCTATGGTCAAAGTTTTATACGCATGACAAATGTACTCGTCAATAAATAAAATTCTGACAATTCTTCTTGACGAGTATACTAAAACATTCAATTTATTATTACTTGGACAAGGAGGTACAAGATGCAAAGTAAGTTATATTCCAAAAAAGAGTCTATTACTACCTAGTTCGTGCCTGGGCCATTCTCCATAATATTCGACATCAGGAAAGTGAAAATTTTATCGCTTTATTATTTTACTGCACCCCCGTTATATATCACTTATAAAATGAATTGGAAACGAATGTGCGTCCGCCGTGGCATCAGATGAATCGCTGGCACACGAAAAGTCCTTCACGAGACCGTAATTACATCGGTTTTTCTGGTAATTTGTTTAGAAATGAATTTGTTCATCTTTAATGGCAAAATCTGTAACAGTAAACGGCCGTTTTGGCCACGTTTCAGGGTTAGAGCGACGGTTGACCGTAATGCGAACCGCAGCAAATGTCTTCGAAGAATTTTCTAGAAGTGGAATTATAGTAAAACGATTGCGATGTAGTTCCGAAAAGATTTAAATATTGTTATATATTCGTAATTTGCGTCAAAATTCTGTATTGAACATTTAACATACTGATCATTGCTAGTGTTTATATAAAAAATCTGCAAATTATTGAAGCCCAGGATCAAAGGCATCGATTGGAGAACTTTTTTAATCATCACCTCAAAATATGTTTGTATAAGCCGATTGCGCCATTTTGCACCATTTGGCAAAAAGAAAATGAAATCGCCACTTTTAGCATCTTTCTTATGACAGTTATCCAAGATAATTTTCAAATTATAAATTTAATTCTAATTTAAATTTTACTGGAATTGACTAAGTGCACGAACTACCACTTTGCAAACGCAGCAAATATCGTTTAAAAATATATTCCCGCAAAATTTGCCCCATTTGGAAAGATTCAAAGAATTTTCAACCAAATCATTTTTACTACCCCTAACATTTTTTTTATTATTATAGATTTCGCTAAGAAATCCAATGATTCCATCCACCATTTATAAAATTGTTTTCCATCATTGCACATTATATTGCATGTACTATTATTATTATACAAAACATTACAGAAGGCACGTAATAGAGCAACGTACTTAAATTAGAATTGTTTCAATGAAGTTGTTAGAATTTTATCAAAGCATTGATTTAGTAAATAAATAACCTGCATTAAGAAAATAGTTTTTAAATAACCAATATAGATTTTTAAAAACCATCACTAAACAACCTAATATTGGAATTTTTCATTAGCTCGCTAAACAAACTAATATTAAAATATTAGATTTCAGGATCAAATCAAAATTTACTATTTTTTTTTAAATAATTTAGCAGAAACTAACTGATAAATTTCCTCCTTTTCTCTGCAAACAAATATTATTCTGCATTTATATTCATTTTTCTGAATAATTTGACAGTCATTTGCATGAAATATTCATGTATATATTTTAATTGCTAAAATAATTAAAGTAGTTAACGTAGTAGTAATTATTATTTCAATACTAAATGTATTCATAAAATAAAGCAGAATATATAAAGAAAAATATTTTAACTTGGTTTCAACTCATAAACTGCAAGAAGTATGCAAACAAAATTTTTGCTTATCGATTTTCCACAAAAAATATTACATGCAAATAAGACTAATTATTCAAATTGAATAATTAAATTCTTGTGATTAAATGCAGCATTAATTTATTTGTAAAGAAAAGAATGGAATGCATATGCAAGTATTTGCTAAATTATTTGAAAAAATATTAAAATATATTGATTGAAAAAAAAACCTGAAATAAAATCAAATATACCAAACATAGTAATCAATAAAATGCATATATAAATTTGAATTATTCGTATATTTTCTTTTGATAATTTTCAATCTCTTTAAATTATTTATATATAATTAATTTTTGATTCAGCTATACATATTTACAATTTTATGTACAATTAGATTTTTACATTTATTATTATTTACAATGTGATTTTATTTACATTTGAGAATAAATAAAGTAGTGCATTGCACAGATGCACCATGCAATATTATTTACAAGATTTTAACAAACTGATATGTCTTGTTCACACATTTACAAATAAAAATATTTGCAGGTTGCATACAAAATCAAATATTTGGAATCGTAAAAACATGCTACATTGAGGCACACATATGATGATACTTCTATAATGTTTATCTAATAAAAATATCATGATCACAGTCAAAGAAAACTAAAATATCAGTACGATCACACAGCTTGACAAATATCGTCCAGATTTCAACTATGCCGCGTCACAACAGTAATCGGCTTGAACATTTGATGTGGCGGCGGGTTGGAGGCATGTGGAGGCGAAATTGGTCCGCCAACTGGAGAGTTCGGCAACAAACCAGCGGTAAGTTGCAATTGCTGCTGCAGCAATAGCCTTTGGTAGAAATCTTGATATTGCGGGTGTGCTCCTACTGGTAACATTTGTTGCCTCACAGGTTGTTCAGCTAACAATCGCTCCATGCTGAATCCATGATTTGCTGCTGGAGGCATAGCGGCGGGATTTGGAGGCATATGCGTTTGTGGTGGTACCATCGGATTTTTCGGTAAAACCATTGGTAGATATGGGTTATACCTCGAATACACTGAAGCTAATAAAGCGGGATGACTGTACATGTACGCTGGATGTGCGTACGGTGAATATCCTGGCATGTGTCCCGCCGGCGATAAAACCAGCGATCTTTTGAAAGCTGCCAATCGACTTCTGCTTGCGGCAGTTGAACGTCTGCGCAATTTACCGGTGCTTCCTCCAATGAATACATCTTCGGATGATGGGTCCAACATCCAGTAGTTGCCTTTGCCGGGATCATCGTAATGTCTTGGTACTTTCACAAAACATTTGTTCAAAGACAAATTATGTCTTATCGAATTCTGCCAACCTTGCTTGTTGTCACGATAATACGGAAAATTTCGCATAATATACTCATAGATTCCATTTAAAGTCAATCGTTTTTCTTGCGATTGTCGGATTGCCATCATAATTAAAGCATTATAACTGTAAGGTGGTTTTTCATTGCCTTTTGTCGCGGCAGGTTTGCCGTCGGTGGTTGTGTTGTTTTCGCTTTCGTCGTTTGTGCGGGATGAACTGCAATCAAGTGGCGAAGCACCACCAGTCACATCCAGATCAGATTCATTATCGGACAAATCTTCACACTTAAATATTGAAGCCGATGAACTGACGGGACTCGAACTATCACGTACGGTCTCCGGTAATATGGAACTAATGCTAAAGCTTGATTTGAAATCCATATCGCGTCTGGGCGCATTCACCGTCACTGGATGGTTAACACAACTCTCAGCGTTCACCATCGTTGTTTCTTCTTCAGTTTTAATAATGCACGACATATATAAAACAGTTCAAGTACAAAATCTACACACAATACTCCCGACCAATCAATAATCCAAAAACAAATTCACCGCTAACGTAATAACACTTAAG
The DNA here is from genome assembly GCF_003426905.1 of Ctenocephalides felis. NCBI lineage: Eukaryota > Metazoa > Arthropoda > Insecta > Siphonaptera > Pulicidae > Ctenocephalides > Ctenocephalides felis. The sequence goes on from NW_020537324.1 coordinate 4,879,749, forward strand.
ACGACATGCTCGCTTCGATAGATAAAGTAGAACTAACTTGATTTACGCCAGTCCGCAGCGCATTTATAGTTTCCGTGAAAGTAACGCCTCCTGCGCCGACTGCGATACAAAAAAGCACCGAGCCAACCGTAGACGGCGAGGTGTGGCCTACGCTGAGGCTACGTCCTGCTCATACGGTCGAACCGGCTACGAGCGCGAGAGAGCAGGCCTATGGGCCGGTTTTGTTTGGATGTTTATATCAAACAAACAAGCTGCGCAGTGTAAATGTTTGCCGATGTACATCGTAAATACTAAACGAGAGAAAGAGCTCGATGCCATAGCGATGCTGCGAGCAGAACAAAGCTCGATACAGGCATTCTGCTACACATATTTTTCGACTGAAGGATTTGTATTTTCATATGTTGGTACAATAATACATACAATTCGTTGCGCGCGTTTTCCTCCGATCCAGGGTGCGTCAGAGGGGTTGCGTTTCATACGCGCTAAATAGGGGAGGGATCCTGCCAAATCGGAATAATAAACGCACCGGTGCGGTGGCCGATACACATGTGTGTACATTACAGATCGCGTGGAAAAAAATAACATTTATAAATATTTGTGCTTTGTTATGGTATGATTTATGCTCTATCCTAGGGTGTGGCGCTCACACATTTCTCGCTTAATGGCGTCTGATAATGCGCGAATTTATTCAAATTTGTATTATTTGTTTGCGCGGTTAATCGGCCATTTGCTAACTGGAGTGATCGTGACTAAATGGCGGCGTGTTCGTCGCACGGGATCATTTGTTAATGGATTTTAGATGCTAAATAATGTCTTTATAGAGAACGGGTTGCTTGATTTATCATTAGGACCCTTTTGCGTTAACGTATATGTAAATATCTGTCGTCTATCAAGAGTAATAAATTATATTCATCTCACAAAAATACTACAAGAATCTGACCACGAAAACTGTAGATCATTGAGAAATCATCAGAAAATCCAAAATTCATGAAAAACCAACTTAGGGTGTATTCTGACCTAAAATTTTAATTTTATTTTGATATTTTCAAAGTTCATTTACTCTAGAATATGTGTACAAGAAAATATTTCAAAATTTTAAATATTTTTGGAGATATAGCTGTTCAAATGATAATTTTTTTCTTTTTCAGTGTTAATTTTATGAGTCCCTCACTTCACCACCTTCTACAATTAAAATTATATAGCTATTTTTATTATTTTTATTTTTTTATTACCTTTCAAACTTCGCAAAATATTCATGCCCTTAGACTAGAATATACCCTAATGTAAATAAAATTAGAACATTTTGCAGCATAGTTAATTTACACATATGATTATTTAACAAAATTCTAAATAATTTCAAATTTTCTATTAAAAATAATCATAAATGATAAGCTTATTTGTTCAAATAAATACTATTTTCCCGCTATTTTATATTATACCTGAATCAATCGCCACATTAATATAAATAAAATATATAAAATTTTGCAACATAGTGAATTTACCTATATGATTATTTGATTTTAAATATTTGCAAATTTTCTATTAAAATCATTAATAATAATCAGGGCTTTGTTGTTCGAATGCCTATTATTTGCCTGGTACCTTATTATTATACCTGAATCATCAATCGTAGTAAATATTATACCTATAACAATAGGTACCGTTAATTTAAGGACATTGTGCCGAACCCTAAATTTTGAAAAATAAGTTAAAAATACAAAAACAAAAAACTTAAACTAAATTATTAAAATTATTTTGATAAATTATATTTTTAAAAATAAATACTATATTTAACAAAAAAACTGTTATATTACAAATACGATACATTCTTCAACGAATTTTAGTATATTTTAGAAAAATCTAACTATGTTCGGTTTAAGCAATTTTTCACAGAGATAATATTTGTGTTGTAAATTTCAAAACTCGTCCTCAGTGTTTACTTTAAAGATGACCAAAGGGGAAAAAACCGTTCGAAAATAATTCCCCAAATTAAATTAACTCGATATCGGATCTTGCATACATTCGCAA
>NW_020537324.1:4881876-4918749 GCF_003426905.1 Ctenocephalides felis
AATGAAACTCAACAACTTTTCTGCTTCATCCAACCATTGATGAATTTCTTTTTGTCCAGCTTCCAAAGATTCTTGCTGAACTAATAACTGATGGAATAAATTTAGTTTCATTGGTATCAAAGCTCGTACTCTTACTAAAGCTTCCTTTTCTCTTTTCAAAGTATTCATCATTTTGTCAACTTCGTCCCTTGATAAATCTTGAATTAATGATTGGAAGGCTTTACTAATATTCTTAAATAGATCTTCAATTTCATCAATTTCATTTTGTATTTGTTGAATTTGTGCCCCATAAGCTTTAATTTTTTCTGTGGTGCTTAGTTGGTGGGACTCTAAAACATTTTCAGCGTTTCTTAGCCAAGCACTTAATCGTTCAACTCCAAATCTGTAATCCTTGCGGTTACGTAATATATCTCCAGCATGCATATATTGTTGAACATCTTTGAATAGTTGATCCCACCTTGAAGTCATTCTACCAAATCGATCGTGCAGTTCCTGAGAAACGTTATCTTCGCATGTGGCTACTAAAAAGCTTACAGTGTCACTCAGAAGTTGGTATTTCTCTTTCCAGACACTTATATCTTGGAAAAATTCCATTCTTTCATCATCAGAAAGACGCGTGTGTGCTTCAGCTTTGTCCAGCCAATCTTCAAATTCCTTGGCTAATTGCGTCCAACGTTTCCAGTAAGAAACAACTTCTTCCAACATGCTTTGGACGCATCTCAGTTCCATAGAAACTCCTTTCCATCTTTCCGCCGTATCGCGCATAAAACGATCAACGTCCGCGCACTCCTTTTTATCAATCATGCCGTCTCTCTTGTACTCTTCTACGACCTGTTGCATATCCTGATAAGCTTTTGAAAATTCTTGAAAGATTTTATTTCTAGATACAAAATTACGATACTGTTCCAACAGTTGTTGAACTTTTTCTTCTCTGCCGTATTTTACCGTCCAGGCTTTAAGTTTCATTTCAGTCAAATGCAAAAAGGCAATAAGGCAACATTTGTGTTCTAAGAATTTCAATCGTATACGTCGTTGTACAGCTTTTGGTTCAACATCCCGTAGTCGCATTTCCATATTACGGAGTTGAGACGGTGGTAAATTATCTGCTTCGCAAAGTTTTGCTTTTTCAAATTTATCTATCACAATTGGCAAATCAGCGAAGAATTGTTTATGTTCTTCTAGTTTTCTGCTTATTATGGTAGCTGTTTCCTCATTCATGATAGTGGGAACATCATCGTGATAAATCAACTGCTCAGCTTTTGCAAGCCATTCACCGACTTTGGCAAGTCCTCCTGGAATGCGAGAATCTAATTGCCATAGCCACTGGCGCAGTTGGTACTGAAGAAGTTTCCATAATCTATCTATTTCCTTCCATGATGATTCGCTTATAGCAGCGAAACCATGGGAATCGATTAGTGCTTTCAATTTCTTGTACAGCGCTTCGCGTCCATCTACTTGTGCTTTATAAGCCTCATATTCTGAATATTTTTGAGGTAAAGTATTTGTTTTTATCATTGTTCCTAGATGATTGGTTTTTTCGAGCAACCACTCAGATAAATCTCTATAATCCTTTTGGATTATAGAAGTAGCGTCCAGACCGGAACTCTGAAAAATAAACAATCAAATTCAGAAAAATTTATCAATGATCAGTTGCAAACGCAACTCAAAAATTAAAAAAAAATGTTTTATGCAATATTGAAAAATAAATAATATAATACATAAAACTACCTTCGGTTCAGGATACTTGTGCAGGAACTGTGCAACATATGTCATAATAGACTTCTCATCTGGTTTATCTACATCCACATCCTCGGCATCCAGCAATCTCGCAATACCTAGCTGATTTTCAGCAACGTCAAAAGCAGTTTCTAAACGTTGTCTATTAGAAGCAGCTCTCATTTGCTCTAAATTGACAAGATTCGCTTTGATGGCATCGATGATTGCCAAAAAGGCAACACCGTCACGCCAACTTGGTCCAAAGTCGCGTACTTCGATTCCAGAATCCCTATAAAATTGAAACAATAAATTAGATTTGAAAAATATTAGGATCAGTACTATACATTCATGAATAGACTATCTATTTATAACTTCAAATAATGCACGATTGAAAATGTCCACTAGAGCAAATTAGTGTCTTTTTTAAATAATACGTATGTAATCGGTTATTATCATAATAATTTTTAAACATAGTCACTACATTTCACCAACTTTTCTAAACACTGATATATTGCACTAACACCATTATGTAATTTCACGTTTGTCTTTTATCCAGATGAAGTTATATAAGGTATCTATAAATTTATTTATTTATAATCTTACTTTGGCAATGCATTAGTGACCCACTGCAACAAGGTCTTCCTGGCTCCTTGCTTCCATTTTTCTTTTTTCGCATCCGAAGAACTGGCCGTGCCCATGCTCTCCAAAGAACTAGCCGAGCCTCCGAAATGATGGCCCAGATATTCCAAGGCACGAGTGTTCTCCTCGATCTGTTGCAAATACAACGAAGTTATATATCAGCAAATTAATCAAGTTCGAGTAGAAGTAACCACTTGGAAAGTTCTATATATATACAAACACATAAATACAAACACATGGTAAAAGATTGATGTTCGACGCAAGTGAATGGCGAAAACTAACTAAGATGAGACAGAACAATTGACTTAATTTGGTAAAATTTTATTTGAATAACAAATTATATTCAGTACAATTATATATATTGATCGATATGATTTAAGCAACGTTATTCCAGAATTAATTATTAGAAGACTTATTGATGTTTGGAATGTAATGATGAGATTCTTTTCGCCAAACAAGAAAATTCTTCATGAATTCAATGATATTGTAAAATGCTAACATATATTATAATCACACTACCTAACCAAACAAAATATTCTGTCTTGTGAATATTCATCCCTTTTTCCAAATGTGCTAAAATTATATGTATACACATAATTATAAAATCACTTTGCATCTATAACTGAATGAACGAAAAAATGAAAATGATTTGCAAAATAACGATATCGTATTTGCACATGACGTTTAAAAAATACGAAAGCAAAAGTGTTTCATTATGAAGCCTTATTTGCACATAAAATGATCTATAAATGATTTTTGAATATATGAAAACGGTTGAAGTAAAATCTCCGTCGTCTCCAATTCTACCACCAACTATAGACAATTTACACAGCGACTATCAGACGACATACACTGCACCTGATGACCTTTTATTTACAAAACGAAGAATTTAATAAACAAGAACTACCGTATTTTTCGATTCCTCTAAAACATTCTCAGTGTGTGCTTCTGTTATATCCCAATAATCTCCGATTGATTTAACCTGCCAATTATTTATCCCATTTTGAGCAACAATGTCAGACCTCTTTCGAGAAAGTAATTAAAATTTATTTACATTTGTACAAATAAGCTTTTTACAGCTATACGGATTAATGTAGAAATAATTGTTGAACAAATTAAAGTTGCATGCAAAAGTAATCAATTCAAACACTGCACTATACAATTACAGACCAAAAATACAGTTTTTTCTCAAAATTTCTCCATGTCTAATGATTCAATAAAAAAATAATACTATTGTTAAAATTACTGTGCATAGTGCAGTTCTTGAACATGACTTTAAATTGCAATATTAATACATACAAGTATCTATAATACTAACCTTTTCATCAAAATATGAAAAATCCTTATTGCGAAGCTTGTTTGAAAAAAGTTAAATATAGTACAGATAAATACTGTGCAATTTTACGTACATAATTAAGCTTTTAACACACTATCATTTTGCATATAAGATAAATGAAATATAAATCACTGATTTTATCGATTTATATGCCAAATGATAAAAATATACATCTACTGTGTGATGTAGAGAAACCAAAGACAATCAAAGACAAGCTTCTTACAGAATAATATAAAATTTGCACAATGATAAAAGAAATAGAAATTTTGGTCTAGAGTGAGTATTGAAGATTTTTTTATCATGTTTCATATATTTTACAGTCAGCCAAAGACAATTATTACTTATATAGCATTAAGATATGGAGTAAATCTAATGTAACATTATTCAAGTGGCTATAAATCAATTTTAATTTAATACTATTTATCCTTGATTGTAATAATGCCTCTGGAGGTTTATGACTAACACCTTTAATTGATCAGATTATATATTATTAGGCATTGCATAATTTTGCTATCAAAGAAAGATTAAATCGCGCTTGTGAAATCATTATTTTTGTCAATTTGATCAACGCAATTTAGCTAATTTTAAAGTAATTTATAGGAAATCACGAATTATAGTTTCTAGATTTAAGTATTGAGTCATATATTTACAAAACATGTTACAAATAAATTTTACCTGGAAATACAAAATGATTGTCCATATCAGCCCGAGCACAACTGGTGGTCTCCCGTCCACCAGATCGGCTGCATTGATGTTGACCAGCTTGATGCGCCGTGAGGCCAAAAATTGAAGGGCAGTATTGGCATTGCTCAAAAAGTGCGGTCTCCTCAAAACCCTGCTCCTCTCCACGGGCTGGAAAAAAATTAAATTAAAATCTTAAAAAAGCTTAATTATAACCTCAAAAAATCATAGCCTCTTATTTAAATAAACTAAAATCCTATGAGCGATTTCTCCAAACATACTGGTAAATAACCTTACTTTTCCCATTTTAATCTTTGCCATTTTTATATTTCTTTATATAAGGAATATAAAATAGAAAAGCAACTTAATTTTTGTCACTTTTAAATTTTTAAATGTAGAAGTCAATGTTGTGTTCTAATTTACAAAATTAATATTTGTTACACTCATACTACAAAATTCTATTAAATAAATTATTATGAAGCAAGTCAAATCAGTTAAGTTTAATTTCGCTTGCAATTTTCTCTCTTGTCCCAGATTACAAATATAACTCAGTTATTCTTACAAAATCAAATAGCTGTGAATATTACAAATTAAATTATACAAAAAATAATTTCATTTCCAACTCTTACCAGTTTTTCTCCGGAAAGCACTTCAAGAAGAGCAAGAAGTTTTGTGCCATCTTTTAAATCGTTGATCAAATCGTCTACCCGAAGCGGTGGAACTCGCTATAAATATCAAAAAAAGTTATAAACATACGTACTAATATGTATATAATAATATAGTAATATAATATAATAATGAATAATGCCAGATTGTTATGATATTCCATTCAATGCAACATAAGTGAAGTCAAAAAACTTGTTTCAAATAACTGCTTCGTAAATCAATCATTGAAGAAAATGTATTTTACCTCGACATTTGTATAGAACCAGCAATAAATTAAAACAGTAAGCCATAATGCATTTGTAGGAAGATGCAAATTCTCTTAATAATTTTCATGCAAATTACTCCACCAAAAACTTGAGTGACTTAAGTTTTCTTAAAAACAATCATCACAAAAAATATATTTTTCACGTTTGTTCTAAGCTAGCAACAATTAAAAGTATGTATGCTTAAACGAAAATGCAATATTTCTAGATAATATTCAAAAAAAGTTAGTCAGAATGAAGATAAGGATCCCAAAAAATGCCAAATTTTGATAACACAAAAAATTGTTTTTATCCAACTTGTAAAATAATTTTACTTTATTCTTGACCATAAAATTGCTCGAGTAAAAATGAAGTTCTGTTTTACTAAGCCTAACATCTTTTATTATAAGTTAAAAAAAACAATATTTGATACATTAAACATGGCTATCTATGGCGTGCACATGCTTTGCACATTAATCCTGAAATATATTATTTAGTTCTGTACTAAAATGAAAATCTGCAAATGTATAAGATACCATTCTACCATTCATAAATAATAAAGTCCATAAAACACAAGAAATGCACAATAATATAAAGAAGAAATAAATCATATTAACTTATTCCAACAAAGTTGCAAGCAGAATGTAATTCAAGAAAGATAATTCTACGAGGTAGAAAAGTTTTGAGCTTTCAACATGTTAATTTCTTCAGGGTAGGAATGTATTTGAACACATAAATTTCAATATATTAATATTAATCATTATAAAATATAAAAATAAAACTATTATTAAATTATTACTTTACTGAAAATATCCAATAAGTTCGTTGGATAAAAATCGAAAGTCACGTAATGCCATCAGACGCGACGTTCTGAAAAAAATATGCACGGGCCAAAGACAGAAAAAATCGACAAAAAAAATTCTCCAATGTGCAAATTGAATGAGAGAAATATTTTTGGAATAAGAACTTGTTTACCTTGGACAGATACGAATTAATCCAATTCACGAAGGTCTTCTTCTGCACGCGCTCTTGCTCATCTGTAACAGAAAATAAACATTTATAAAAACTTGTATACTTAACTAAAAGACAAGAATAATTTGTAAAGTTTAATGATAAGTTTAAACGAATAATGTGAGATAATTGGCAGTATAAAAAAACTACCTTAAATTTCACAGAATAAAATTCACATAAAAACATGGATGAATTTAAAATATGGGTAAACTGCAAAACGTTTTCAATTTGTTTGGCGAATAAATGCAAAATTTCACATAACAACAATTTAATACTATAATGATTCATATATGCACTATTAAAAGAATTTACGAATTAAAATAATAATGTATGTAAACAGAAAAGTACAATAAGAAATATGTATTAAACAAAATTCTTTACATATAATAATAATACAATACTTCCATGCTTACTTTTGCTTTAGGAACGACTTGCTAATTAAATTACAAATATTCAAACTGCGGAAGTTTGAAGCAAATAATGAACAAGATTCCAAAAATAGTCATACAGTCAAACTTTTAGATTTGTTTTAAATTAAAACCGCAAATTATTATGCAATACTGCTAGAGAAAAAATAGAAATAAAATATTGGACGAAAGTGGATAATTATGAAAATTCATAAAGGTTTGGAATAAGAGTCAATATTTCAAAATTCTATCAAAATTTAAAAAGTTGTTAATCTCAATTCTTATTGATTGATGACAATAGGGTAATGCATGCAATTTGCCTTAGGGCAAAATGTAACTAACATCTAGTTTAGTATATTCAGAAATTTTGGCAGCGACAATTAATTATTCAAAATGATATTATAATCATAAATTTACAAGTCGCAAACGGTCATAAACTAATTATATTATCCTTTCCACTCGGATGCCGCCGCTCCAGCGGCAAAATGCATATAAATCTCGCAATTCGCGAGTGGATAGGGTTACTAGTTACTTGCATCAGTAATTTTATTTACGAATAATATTGTTTGGTATATTTTAGGATGATGTAAATGCTGTCGATAAAGTTACATCTTTATTTGATCTATAAGGCTAAACTAGTTTATCGCCAATACGTCACCCAAATTTTATTGCCCATTTTATATTTGCTTACTTTGGTCTGGAGTTATCGATAACTCCAGATTTGCATGTAAATTATATCCCAACCAAATCTAGATATACCACATGTCAACGTCCTAATCGAAGCTACTTAATCTTTTTTTGGATACGCTTAATAAAAATCCCGATTTGACAAAACCACGCATTCAGGTCTTTGCGTTTTTTTTCCTTTACAAATTATTTACTTTATGCTCTCATTTACGACATGTATCGTATTATTCATGTCGAACACGCGATATTTAGATAGTTTTAGTACCCATTTGTCATCATTTCTATCGTCTTCATCCTTTGCCAAGAGGGTGAACAATCTTTGTGCAGTTTCTTGATGCAGGCGGAGACATCTAGGTCAACAGGAAGCGCGTGTACTTTGCTCAAGACTTGTACCATAACGTACCAGAAAATGGAAACTTCGGGAAAAACTTTCGGATGAGATAACTGACATGTACTCCAGGAAAAATTATAGTATGCAGGGGTATAATGGAATTTTGTTCTTTTGTTTTTAGAATTCTAAAGTACTTCCGAAGATCATGATAAGTAAAAACAACAATTATGGATAAATAAAATTGCAAAGTGAGCACTTCTAAGATTTTAGACATCAATATAAATATATTTTCATATTCATATACAAAAATACATCTCTTTTTTATTATTTATTTGTTGTATACACGTACATTGTCAATAATGTTATAAAATTGGCTTTTGCCTTACTATCTCTCTCCTATAGTTCTTGCCTAGGCTTTTCTCATTGTTTGCAACCCGTAATGGCGTGCTAGCATCCGCCCTAGTCGCTCCACCTAAGCAATAGCAATTAGGATCGATATTGATCCCAATTCTACTCAGGTGAAACGGAGTGTATGTATGGTTAAATCTTAGTCTGCATATCTCTTTGAAGATATGCAGATTTGAAGATATTTATTTATTTATTTATTTATTAAATTTCCCAACTTCTACTGAACCGATTCCCTTAAAATTTTTACAGGGTCTTTTTTATAGACTTTTCTTCAACATGAATTACGGTCATCCCCAAATTTTGATTTTTACTATTTTTTAAAAAAAATCGAGAATATCAAAAAATGTACTTAAAATCAATTTAACTTGTCCGCATATAGTTCATACAATGGCGATATTATTCTAGATTAATAATATATTTTTTTCTCTCTTCAGATCATTTAGAGGGCTTAAATCAAAGGTATGGTCAAGTGTCAATTTTTTTAGGCTCTCCACTTCATCATCTTCTAAAAACTTTATAACTATTCTTAATTCTTATTTTCCTTACATAATCTCAAAACATTTATTAATACTGTAAAAAATATAGTAAAATTATTGTTTGCTTTTTTATAGCCTTCTAAAATCACATAAAATTCATGCCTGTAACCAAGAATGCATTCTTAAGTAAAATGTTTTTTTATGAAGTGCCTGCCTCCAAACTGATCGATTTGCAAATTTATGAGCTGAATATAATTTTGAATAATTAATGCTAAATTCAATGATAAGTATGAAATTGAATTTAAAACCCAAAATGCTACAGCAAATTGCATTGTTCTTATTTTTTCAAGGTTCCAACGTGTACAAAATTAAAAGTTCTTCGACCCATTTACGCGATTCGATTATCATAAATTTTAAAGTGACATTGTGCTACACAACCAACTTGCGTCAAGATACAAAAGAATCGCGATGTACTCGCAATGATAATAACCATATATAAAACACATTGTGGGTGTGGATATTATAAATGTTGTTATATAAGAGATATCTTGTGATATTGTTCCAGGAATTCCATTTTTACAAAACCGGAATTATTGCCTGATATAAAATTTAACGATCGCAAACAGACGACGAGAAAAACTGGAATGGATTTTTACAGCTTCACGCTAATCTGCGCAACCAAAAATTATAGCCCAACGGGGAAAAAATCTTAATTCTTTTTAAATTGGATTTTAACAATAATTGAGCAACACTGCTAAAAGTAATGATCTTCACTAGATTTTTCTACGAATGATTCATTCATTCTCGTTCATCATCCTGTCATTTCTTATCCAAACGAGTCCTTAATGGAAAACATAACCAGGAATACAAATGTTTCTTATTAAGTTCGGCCCACTTGCATTTAGAATCATAATTTATCATACATGATGATAATAGGTAATGATTTTATGATTGATTCTGTTATGAATGGAAGATGTTTAAATCTTGACAATGTGAACTAGCCAACGCAATTTATTAATCTTTGTGAAACTAATATTTTTGCACAATTTAATATTTTGCTTATAAAAATTATAATGTCATCATTTTCTTGCATTACCCTTGCAAACGTTTAATCCTAAACCATTATGTAAATATTCATATTTCTATTTATGTATCCGTAATTGTAGTCAATTATCTTCAAGTTATTGTATAGCAATCAAATATTTACACAAAAATTAACAAAAATGTCAAATGTGCTGTCAAAAAATTTCCAAATGTTAAAAGCCACTAATTACGTTTGCAAATTTAAAATTTTCGTTTTCAATAGCGATGACACACTATGATACTAATCAAAATCCAAGGTCGAAAAATATTTAAATAAAATAATATCTCTAACTGCACTTATCTATATTGCATAATAATCGTCCCACTTAAAACTCGGCGTTTATTCCTTGATGTTGAATATTATCTGTATATTGATCCACTTTTGGATGCTGTTAACAAATTGCTAGGTTATCGAATTGTAACAAAAAAGTGACATAAAAATAATTATCAGACATCATGGGTGTTAATATTTATATACTGCATAAAACTACCGTGAAAATGCCAATTTACTCAAATAATACATTGAGCAACTATTTTTAAGTCAAAATATTATTTTAACAATTGTGCCTTTGATTTTAATTATTATTTTTTCTTTCATATGTTAAATAGGGTTCCAATACAGCTCACACAAAATAACAATATTGATATACATGTAATTTTGATTTCATTATAAATATCATGAAATTATTCCTTTTAAATAAATTAAAAACCATGCGTGTAAAAGCAATTTAATAATGCAATATAAAATATTTTAAGTTTAATTCCAATTGCCTTGATAAATTGTTAAATATTAATTAATTAGTTATGTTTTAGATTTTAATAATTATTTCTATCATATGTAGTAAGTAAGATTCATAAAATTGTTCAGAAAAACTAAGTATTTAAATCAATTACAATTTAATATAAATTTCATAAGATTTTTGTCTTTCAAATCGAATAAAAATCGCATGTTTAAAGGTTATCAAATTGAAGCAGTTACTACGAGCATAATGTTTAGTCAGATATAATTTTAGGGATGATGTCATTTACACTAGAATTCGTAACAAGCAATGAAGCTATGATAAGAATTTATAAAATACAAAATACGATAAGAATTTTACAAAAAAATAATAGTTTTAAGATATGACAAAAATCTAAAAAATATTTGGATTCCATTTTAAACATTCTCTATAAAAATATTTGTAGAATTTTCTGTCGAGTAAGAGAGAGCAATAATTGAGAAATGTGTATGAAATTCTTCATAAGGGGGCATCCATTAATCACACGAGCGAGTTTTTAAGGATTTTTGGCCCCCCCACCCCCCTTGGTGATATTTGGTGATATTCAAAATTACCCCCCTCCCCCACCGAACATCACGTATATTTTTATTTACGTGAAAAAACTGTATTTTTTTAATTTTTTTTAAATGTTTGAACTTTTTTTAAAAAAATAGTTAAAAAATAAATAAAAACGTGATATCTTACTATACCTTCCCTCTCCCACGTGATATTTCGTGATTTTTTGTCAAACCCCCCCTCCCTCTAAAAACCTCTCGTGATTAATGGACGCCCCCTAACGTTCAGGAATATAGTAATAAAATCATAAATAGTGAAATATTATTGCCTGATCACCCAGGACCATTTTTCTTTTAATTTTATAGGATTTTTAAATAATTAATCAATACAGATTGTTCATCAAGCTTGTATTTATTGTTAAGGATATTTAACAGCAATTTGAAACACTTCATCGTTAGTACTGTAACAATTATTATAGAGAATGATAAAAACGTACAATATTATCGTGGGTCGAAACAATACGTTTCTATTACCCTTCGCCCTCTACCCGCATGATCTCTTAAATAATTCAATTAACAGAATGTTACAAATGCGTATCTTAAAACCAAAAACATAATATAATTACTAAAGTGGGTATATATTACACAGCAAAGAATAATGACATTAGTATTGACCTTCGACTGACTTAGATGACCTAATACACGACACTTTACCGAACGAACAGCTCGCCGGCCAGTATGTAGTGACTCGTTGAGCGAATGTGGGCAGCCGGAAAAACGATCGATGCCAGACAGAACTACGTCCACGACCAGCTGATAGGCCGGCGCCTATGCGATTTCCGAAGGAAATTTCTCCCAAGATTTATTCTAACTATTTGCCATCGTGTATTATAAAATTTTTAACGTCCCGTAGGGTAAGTTATAGTAATCGCAAAAAAATCGAAAATGAAATTTTTTATATATCTTTACGTTTCAAAGCATGTATGTGTGTGTGTGTGCGGATACAAATTTTCTTCGACGATTTCGGGAACACGGATCAACCGATTTTAATAATTTAAAAAACATTCAGAAAACAAATGAAGAGAAATGAATGAAGAAAATAAATGAAGAGAAACTGAAGAAGAAACTAGTTGGTATTGGTATTTAGCCTTAAGGCAAGTTACATGAACTTCCCGAAATGTGTAAATAATCAACTTAATCAATAAAAAATAGATTAATTTATGATTGATTATAAGTATTTCGAGTGGATTTATTACACATCATTGCAAACGAACGAATGAACACGTTAACTCGGAGTATTTTCTATAAGCAAATTTTTAAGTTTTCCTAAGACTTTAATGGTTTACTATGTTCAAGTACACTATCGTTATACCAACTAAATTATCTAATTTTATTTTTAACAAACGTCAAAAAAACTACTCATTTTCTCAAACTTTGATGAATTTTTAAATTTAAACTACATGCCGTAAGGCCGTAATAATTCAGTAAGTTCAATAAGACCATGACATATATCGCCAAAAAAAGTTCCATAAAAATCGGCGTAATTTTTTTTTTCAACAGTTAATTACAAGAAAACGGATCGGTAGATTTTCACCTAAAACTAATCAGTATCATTCCCAACTAATATCTTTCGAACAGTTAATGATTTTTTAAAATCGGTTCGGCCGATGGTCGCACAAAACTGAGAAACGATAATCCTCATCGAGATACATCAAATGCTTTTTAAATATCTGAAATCGGTTCAGGAGTTTTTGAGCAAACGTCGATGAAAGTTCTAATTTTTGCCATACTAATTTTTGACTTTTACAAAAAGACCATACTAATTTTTGCAAACTTTGACGAATTTTTGAAGCTAAGCCAGTTGTCATAGGGCCTTAATATTTTAGTATGATCTAGAAGACTATGGTATCTACCGTCAAAAAAATAATCATAAAAATCGTCGATTTTTTTTTTTTAAACTTTATTACAAGAAAAGGCCCGGCCGATCTCTACCAAAAACTAATCAGCACGATTCCCAACCAATATCTTTCGAACGGTTTTTGAATTTTCAAAATCGATTCAGAATTGCGGGCTAAAACGTAGACGAAAAAATTTTCACTTTTCTGCGATTTATAAAGAAACGGCTTGGCCGGTCATCGCACAAAACTGACAAAAAATAGTCCTTAACGAGATACATCGAGTGGCTTTTAAATTTTTTGAAATCGGTTTTCGAGAAAACGTCGATTTACGGCAAAAAATCTGTTCACATACACACACACACATACATACTTTTTCCATAATCATTAAAGCTTTGCTTAAATATAAAAGCTTTGCTTAAATATAAAATTTATTTATTTTATTTTGTTATATGTGATAGACCTGCTCAAGAAATATCTATTATTATTTATTGATCTACTGATGGATCTTAATAAATGTATTGACACTAGTTTCCTCCATTGCAATTTAGGAGAATTTAAACAGGTAAATTCATTTACCTAATCCTAAATCATAACCCTATATTTAATTACTCAATTAGTTTAAAAAGTACAGGATACCTATGTATTGTACTCTGTTTGTTTATAAAACAAGCAGATTGGAAACGCTTTCTAAAATAAATCATGTTAATAAGAGAAATGGATATCAGTAATGTAAATAATGAGAAGATTTAGATTAATTTTAATTAGACGTCACTGAATTGTTTTAAGTGCATTAGAAATTGCTTATTTATGATATAAGCAAAGATTATAAAAACATATTTATTCCATATCATTTACATTAAATTATAACAAATAGGTTTATAGCTTATAATCAATATGTATAAAAAATATTAACAAGTCTTGGCAATTGGCGCCATCAATAAAAAACACGACACACTAGTTATATGCTAATTTGAATAATTTTAATAAATAATAACATAATGATTTTTAAGCAATTTTATCATTATATCTTTGAAACAATTTATAGCCAAATGTTAGTAAAATTTCAAAACAACAATAATTCAATTTTTTTTAAACAAATTTTTCAAATATCCGACAATCGCTTATCAAAGTGATTTATCAATAATATTATTATTTATCAATTATATTATTTTATGTGTTAATTATAATTTGTATTCATTTTCTCTGCCAAACAATAAATTGTCTTTTACAACTGCTTATTGAGTTTTCGCAGAACGTTTACTTATTACAACTTAAGTAGAAAATCAATAACCGGAATAAGATTTTTATTACAAAAATAGCCTTTAAACATGATTAAAAATGATATAAGTTATTGCATAGAATCACGAACCGTCTGTGTCTACAAAATCAATCTTTTAAAACTAATCAAGATGATTGTGGCAATTACTTAGTTATTCTGGCAATGGATTCAATGGCGATTTGAACAATTATTACTATATAAAATTAATTAAATAGCAAAGTTGTTCGATCATACTGTTATGTGGCATGCCTTTGTGAGACTCATAGTTATTCAATATTAAAAAAATCAATTAAATTCATATGGAAATAAAAAACAAATAAATAACAGACATATTGTTCTAATACGTTGGAAAGTAGTAACAGTAGTAGTAAGGATTTTTTTTAAATATTTTCAGTAATATTCGATATTTTATTTTTATATTTTCCAAGGTAGCAGATGCTATTTCAGGTGACAAGTCAGAAAGTACAGCAAAACATTCACTACAAATCAATAATCAAAGCTTGAAATAAACATGTGTCTTCTACTATACACGGTTGATTGAATATATAGATCAAATCAGTACACAAAAACAGTAAAATCAATAAACCTAGACTTGAGATTTTTTGTACAAAATTAAATCATTTTTAGAGTTCTTCCACGGATGGGTGGTTATAACTATGGGATTTGAATTAGAGGTCCTAGTTTCGATATCTGCTTTAGGCAGCCTGATGTCAACGAGCAGTGACACCAGGTAACATAGATAGCAATATGTCCAAGTAAAATAGCACTTGCCCTACGAAAAATTCAACATTATTAATATTAATAATTCAATAATAAAATTCATCACATAGAAATATGACAACTGTTTGGAATGCCATCTATAAAACCGACTTGGTTATTCTTCTAAAAATCATACTTCACTCAATCAAAAATTCAATAGAGAACTTTTACCAAGATTTTTCATTCCAAATTCCAATAGAATTCAAATAGAGTGTTTTCCAATAGAGTAGAAAGTCGAACACGTGACTAATAAACGTGTCTCTTGAATTAGAACTTAGGGTTGAAAATAGGTCGAATTCAACCCCCACCGCCCTGTTTACACCGCCCTCGTGGCGGTCAGCATCGATTTCATGGCCGAGTCGGTGAATAAAACAAACGTACATATATAAAAAGAACGCAGTTCCTCGTGTTAATATCTCATAATATATATCATTCATAACATGACATCATCATATGGCCATAAAAATGAATATTATATGTTGTGTTTTCGGCGAAGACTAAATTGGTACAAATTGATAATCGCAGATGTTTGGAAGAAATTGGAATGGAAATAGATAGAAGACAAACAAGTTCTGTATGGTAAAATTTAATTATTACATTTTAACTTAGTTATTGATTTGTCGTGAATGTCTTGCAGAACTTTCCAATGCCATTTGAATTAGCATCTGGAACTAGTCAAATATAAAAGTAAAATAAATATGTCAATATATTCACTATCAATTCCATAAACAGTGTGAAAATATTAAGAACATTCGCCACCACAATTGTTATTACTTTCTCATGTGTTGGAATAAACTACTCATGTTATTTAGTTTATGCCATTTTTTATTTACAAAAGCATTTAATTAATTTACTGACAATTTCTTTGTTCTTTGTTTTTCTTATACATTTTTTTAGGATTTATATTTGTTCATTTGAATCAATCTACATTAAATATTTCACCATAAAATTTGTAATTTTCATCATCAAAGTTGAAAGTTGAATATATAAATGTTGAAATTAAATTAAGTCAAGAAACATTTCTCAGTTTTGTCAATTTAATATATGCCATAAAGTTACTATTTCATTCTATTAATAGGTATGGCCCACAAGAATATTTTTAATATGTACACAATTGCGCAAAAATCTATTCATACAAAATTCAACCTGTTTGGTTTCCCTTTCATTATTGTGACGGCATTTGCAAGTGTGTTAATAGTATGAGAGTTATTTGGATAGCCCAGGGCCATGGTAGAAAAGATTGAACATATTTTAAACATATGATCACACAAGCTTCATTTTGGTTATGTAGGAATAAATATTAGCTTGAAGCTCATAGGTACTAATAAAGAATAATTTGCTTATGTTTTAAATACAAATTTCGAAGCTTTGGGCGACGAATTTCTGACACCCATAGGCCTCGCTTTCTCCTAATTGTAGGCTTAGAACACATGAACACAAAATACCAATTGTTTTTACAATTACAATTTGAATTTAAAATTTACAATTTTCTTTTAACGTTTACATGATTTCCTAAAAGAAATATAATCACTTTTTCATTCAAATTCTTATATTTTGCTAGTATCCTTTAATATTTTCTGGGTCTATTACACTGTTTGTTTGCCCTTGGTTTAGGTCGAGTAACACGAACCACATGTATGTAATTGATATATGTAGAACTTTCACAACTTGAATGCGATATTTTTTCTATATAATACTTCTAATAACGTTTTTGTGTCTGAGCTTTTTTGTTACTCTGCATCTTTTGAATGGGATAGTTTCAAGTCGTTGTAAAAACAAATAAAGATCCGTCGAGCGTGAAGCTTATATAATGTTTCGCTCTTATTCCTTATTTAATGATATAGTATTGAAAGAATAAATTTCAAAGAATAGTAATAAATGACATTTTGTAAAAGAAAGAAGTGATTTTGGTGTGGTATATATTGTTAATTCTGAAGCGCTAATCATTTATCATAATAAATGACTAGTATTTTTTACTTGGAATTATATTTGAGATCTATTACCTGAAGTAGAAATCTGATATCTTGCTGCTTGATATCGAGCTTTGCAATATGATAATTATGACACGTTAATTGCTATGTCAGTCATATGTTTCTGACGCTATGAATTTCTACATGAGCCATGCCAGACATAATTTTATTGTCAAATAAGAAATGATGATTTGAAAGCCCTTTTCTTTCACATGCACAGAGGTGACCATAAAGAATAAAAAAGTAGCTACTAAAGTTATAAGAAAATGATGCTTGAATAACATTGAAGTAATGAAAAACTACTGGCATGGCTTCAAAATAATTCTATACTTAAACATTAAATAATTATTGCAATATAAAATTGATTAATTTGATTTAAGTTTTTAAATCATCTGTTATACATACATATACATATATATGCGTATGTGTATAAATATGTGTGTGTATATAGATGAATGTATTATATAATCGCAAAAGGGCTTTATAATGAAGGGTACCCTTCAGATAACTCAGTTTTAGCAAGGGTAAAATCTACGTCTTATAATATTAGACGTATATTCAGAATGAAAAACGACTAGCTTTATTCTAGTACTTAATATTACTTGACAATTTTCTCTTAATAATAATTGACATCATTCCTGGTTTTGTAAATTATATTACTTCATAATTAATTGATATGAAATTCGGGTTACTAAGTAATTAATTCACTTATCGATGTTACATTTTCCCTCTGTTATTATTATGATTTCGTAATTCGAATTAAACCCATATAAATAAAAAATGGTAACGCAAAAATTGCTGATATAATCAATAATATCCACGTTAGTTCTAGGAAACTAAATGCTATGAAAACAGTCAGCAGTAATAAATCTTCTAATGAGAGTGTTTGTACAACTTTATAAATTGATTAACGAGCTATTATGTCAATATGCCTTTGAAAGATTTATAAAATTCGCAAATGACAAATTTGATTATTGAAGTTCTTTAACCAATTTTTATTATTATTTGTGTAATAATAATTTTATTAATATTTGTGTAAGCTATAATAAACATTTTTATTGTAAAAGTATATCTAAGAAAATAATCATGATATAAGTAAAAAAATTATGCCAATTTTAGGTGTATGTATATATATTTTATTTGATATTTTAAAAGATCTGGATTTTGATAAATTTCTAATTTTTGTTTATGTCGGTGTGTTTATTTTTGTATTGAAAGTATCCATACAATCAATTCAAGTTTCAAACGCAATTTATTCAGGAATATGTATTTATTATCTTACAAAAATCTCGGATATTCAAAGAATTTTTCTTTTTCTTTGCAGTCTTATTATTCTTTTCGAATTTTATTTCTATCGTTCCAGAACCAATAAAACTGTTTACAAACAAAATTCCAATTAATCCATTCATAACAATATAATCTTATCAGAATAAACAATTATGACTAGGAGATTTATATATTTGGCAATAAATGCGACGTTCTTTGAATTCTTAAATATTTGCCAATAATAAAATTTAAAACAATGTAAACAAAACATTCGTTTTGATTAAGATTGCTTTTAGCAAAAGTAAACTAAATCAATGAATGCGCCGAAGCTGTTTAAATGTTATCGTAAGAGATTTCTTATCGCAGCCGATTGCCGGTGTTCAAATAAAACGTAATAAAATGTAATTTATCATTATTTTTTATTCAAAATAGTTTATATGTAAATATTACAAACATACCTCTTATTTGGGCAATATGGTTGTCATATTCCGATCGACTCCTAAATGCATCAAGCCTCGTACTCTGAAAACTAGCATTCCTATAATCATGATACCAATCCTGATCAGGACTTTCAGATCTCACAGGACTTCCTGAACGCGTCAAATTCTCTTCAGAGGGAAATCTTCCAGTTACATTGGAAGACGTCGATGATCCACCTAAACTTTTCGTAACTCTCAAAGTTTGGTACGCCGAATCCTCTCCCGAAGGACTTTTCGCACCAAGCAAAATATCCTGAACATTACGTCTAACTGTAATTTTTTCAGTGGTCACCATTCTATTGCCGCTGGCAAGATCTCCTTCCTCGACAACTCTTTCTGCAGTTTCATATGATGTGGTGCCAATTTCGTCTCCTGACGGGCTCGTCGTATATCTGCCGGTAGGAGTGTCGTACCGTTTGATGTATCTGGTAGTAACAGTTGGTGTTTGATGTTTTGGAGGTATCCCAGTTTTGGTGTCAAGACTGGTAGGTCGTTGAGGTGTATGTACAAGAGGTACATCATCCTTATAAATCGTAGTACGTGTTACTGTACCACTCTTTATGTCCGGTTTTAGACTGCTTGGTCTAGAAGCTCCTGATGGTGATCGGGATTCATAGATAACTGTTCCTTTGGGAACAACATGGGATTCTGTGTATCTTTCTACTTTTGTGGGCGTGGTACTATGTAGCTCAGGTTTTCCGGTCACGATTTCACGTTTTGTAGTAAAAGTATGAGTGGTGACAGGAATTGTCTTCTTCACGGTGATGTACCTAGTAGTAACATTAGTCACAGGACCTTCAACAGTTTGATATGTTATGTTGCTATCACTTGGTAATCCTTCGTATCTAGTTATTACTTCAGGATCTGTCACGGTTTCATATTTGACATTTTGACCATCTTGTGGAATATCAAAACCTGATCCTGTTACAGTTCTGTATGTTGTTGTAGTAACTCTAGTCGACGGTCCAACAATAGTTTCAAACCTCTGAACATCACTAGCATCTGGAACATCTTGCATGCTTATCCTGGAAGGTCCACCAGAAGTTTCGTACCTGGTGGTAACATGTCTGGTTGGACTTCCAGGACTCGTCACACTCTCAACTCTAGTACGCCTTTCTTCAACATAAGGTCCGGTTGTGGTTTCGAACCTGGTGGTCGTGGTGACACCATCATCTCCACTCGGCGAATTTGATCCCGATGATAAGATTTTCTCGAAGAAGCTGACGCGTTCCTTCAAACGTTTAGCCGAAGGGGGAGTTGTTGCGGGCCCCGGCTTTTCGCGGGTCCCTTTCGAAGGATCCATCCATAAACTTTGTCCTTTGATATCTTAATCACTTGATTAATTCACACAAAAACACACACTAGTAAACAAAATCACTCGCGTATAAAAATATAAATTCGTTCGTTAATTCGTAAACATTTTCGTTAAGGCTAGAAAACGATGATTTCATAAAACACAACTTCTCTATAGCACTATCGGTTCGATACTGATGTAATATGTACCGCGCACGCGGCTTCCAGTATTTCCATTCTTGTTTAGCACGTGCAATTATCGTGTGCGGTCTCACTCGCAGTGAACGAGGCCTTTGTCGTTTGTCCATTCATACGACGACTCCCTTGTACGGCAGCAAAATTGCACGATAAGATAAGCGGAGCTCGTTCCCAACCGCACTATTGGCTGCTACATGCACGGTACGAATTCGTGAACGAATCGGGTTAAAGGTTTCTCAGGCAAAATATTTTTGTTTTGCGTACGTTCGTCTAGGACCATGTGACAGATCTTGCTCTTGCCGGCATTACTCATAAGTACGCATAAGTACGCAATTGGGAAAGGTTCGACTATTTCGAACGTTGTTTTTGTTAGTAGGTCATTAGAATATGCCATCTCGCATTTGAGCTCATTTCATCTCAATTCTTTTTGAACATATATTTTTTTGATACTGCACTAATTTCTAAAGATACATATAGAACTTTTACGCAGCATATATTTACAACTTTTTATTAGCAGAAAAATCAGACAAGTAATAAGGTAGTAATTTACATTATTAAAACCTATGAACTACTTGAACGATTAGCATTTTTGAAAAAAATTTTACTTCGAAAAAAATAGATTTTTGAGAAACTATGAATTTGACAAAAATTTACTTTTTTTGAATAAAACTTTTTTTTTGAAAAAAAAATGTTTTCTTTGTTTTGACATCTTTTGGAAATTCTGAACTTTTTTTCAAAGCAATCGTACTGCTTTAACTCCTTAGGAACAAAATGTCAAAGCGCGTGAGCGCCGCGTCGCCGTCTAACGGATAAACACTGGTACGAAACCCATAGGAATGTAAACAAAGTTTATACATATTGTTAAAATCTCTATAAAATATCTGATAATTTGATGTGCATATGTCTAATGATCATTTTTGACTGCCAAATGGTATTTTTTTACTTTTTTTATTAGATCTCCGAAACCGCTAGACCTACCTTCATCTTGTTAATACAAGTAAAACGTTTTTTGAATTATTCAAATCGGACGCTCCGTTCTTTTAAAAACTGAGTTACCATTTTTGGCACTTTTTGCCCCATATCTTCGGAACGGTTAGACCTGCCTTTGCCAAAAACTAATAAGCACGTCTCCTTATCAATACGAATCGAATGTTTTTTGAATTATTCAAATCGCTTCATCCGTGTTCCCGAAATCGTTGACGAAAATTTGTATCCGAACACACACACATACACGCACACACACATACAGACACACACACATAAATACACACATAAATCCATTTTTTCTAAGGTATGCCAAAATATTCAGAAGGTTTTCAACCGTAAAGATATATAAAAAATTTCATTTTGGATTTTTTTGCGATTACTATAACTTACCCTACGGGTAGTTAATTAAAGAGTTGAAGCATAATTGCCTTTAATTTAATATTACAAAAAAGTATATAAAAGTAAACTATTTATTATTCTCATATATATTTTATTATTCTGCCAAAATATTCAATTAGTTTTATCAAATTACACACATCAGATTTTTATTAATTATTATGTTATCGGTTTTCGAAACTGATCACCTAAACAAAAAAGATAATTTGCGGCAAATTACTGTTATGATAAAAAATGCAATCATCAAATCATACTTGGTTCATTATACAATTATAATCAATTTGGCAAATCTTATTAGAAATTGTAATTTTCAATTTGCAGAATTTCAATTATAAGATAGATATAAATTATGATTAAGAAAACTACAACAGATTCTGTATGGTTTTGAAATGTAGTAAATAAACAACTTTGGTATGGTATTGAATGATATTTTCTCATTATTTTATAGTACCAGTTTGCACTACTAGTTTGTAAACTTGTAAGTATGAAGGTTAAAAAACATTGCATTTAATGCAATCTTTTGCATTAATCAGAATTAAGAATGAGCAATGAAATATTTAATAAAATAACTAAGTTATTCAATTTTCCAACTATACAAATATATTTTGAAAACATCTTGTGATGGTGCAATCTTGCAGGCATTTTTAATCTTAACCGCAGTTTTTTTAACAAAATTTCATAAATTAATGGACCACCAATAAAATATACCGATTAATTCAATGATAATTCAACAATTCAACATGTCGCAAGTTTAGAGAAAATGTTTTCGAATAACGCAATGCGAGGTTACAAGCAAGAAAGTATTTTGACCTTCGCACAATGGTGTCGACAGACACAAAAATTCGGACACAGTTGAAAATAATTGTTAATATGACATCAAAGGATGCAGTAATAAATAATATTTTTATATTTGCGACATACAACCCAAGGAATAAAAGCTGAAGAAAAAGACAAACTGCCAAATATTTTCAATATTAATCTTTCAGTATTCATTGCTGAAAATGCCCAAGAAATGATCAAGTACAAATGATCTATAAAACTCAAAAAATAAATTGTAATAGAATGATGTAAATTTAGATAAAGAAAAAGACATAATATTTCATTTTACGTGGTCATTTTTTGATGATGAAATCTTAACAACATCTTTTAAAAGGTAACCCATCTCTTGACTAATTTATAATTTTATTATTATAATTACTCCAATACTGATATTTATTTTTAACTTGATGCAGTTTACACAGTGGAAGAGTTTTTTTTTTTAATATCAATATTCAATACTGTTACTAAAACATAGATAATTCTGATTAAAATACAATAGAATTGTATTTGATGAAACCAATGAAAACGCCATCAATATGATGATAATAAAATATAAAATAAAAATTGAAAATGTATAAAAAATTGAATCATATTTAGATCTATAATTTGATGTTAAAACAGGTAAAGATTATGTGATTGGATAGCTAAAGCTCTTACCAGTGGTAAGTTACCTCGGAGCCACTGGAAAGCCCACCTTAACTTTCGCCCTTACATAACTTTCAACTAGATAATCCCTCCAACAAAATATTTTAAGTGACTCTGAACATATTTCTTTGATTTATCTTTACATAGATTTTTTGAATATTTGCTATTACCTTTCGTTATCTTTACTGCCTTTACTAATGTTCATTCCTAAGTAGATACAATCGACGCATCAATCTCTACTAGAAGTACGTATCATGCCCTAGGTTACATAAAAATTACAATCTCTAAACGCATTTGTTCAATTTCCTGGTTTAGTAATCGATTGCATATAATCAATTACCATTTTCTACCTCTAATAGGCAAAGAATTTCCTCTCGTTGGCTTATCATTTCTTTTAGAAGTAGCTAAACGATGATCAACACAACTTGCGGTAATGAATCAGCGTTAGTTATTGCAAAAACGTGACGGTCAGAAAACCCATTGAGTTGTGTTGTTTTATTTATTTTCATTGCAACTATATTACAAAACTCATTTATCGCCTTTTGTTTTTGAATATTTTATTTTGTTTTGTCGACAATATATAATGTCGGTGATAACACACGTTGAAATCGAACAATGGAATGCGAATGAGTTAAAGAAGGTAATTAACATGTGAAATATTACTTACAACTTTGCAAAATAATATTTGAATGTGAAATATTATAAATATAACATATTTACATCAAGTAGATCTTTAAAAATATGTACAAATAAGAAAAGTTCAAATCATAAAGGCAAATCTTTACTGATATTTATTGATATATTGATAATACATATTGATTTATCGTTATTAATAAAGTATATAATTATGTATCAAATATGAGAGTTCGATAAACGTTCCACGAATTTGTTACCAATATAACAGTTGATATAATAAATTACAAGTACTGTTTGAAAGATTTCGTATCGCATGTAATCTTTCGAGTTGCAAGAAATACTAATTAAGATAAGGCTATCAGTTGGTAAATCATTTGTTTATATAATAACTCAGATTTTGATCTGCAATCAGAACTTAAGAGTTCTATAAGCTGTTAGGCTAATTTTGACGTAATAGCAGTCGGTTCTAGAGATGGCAACCCAAACAGTTGTTCTATCTCTATTACAATTACTGTCAATATTTATTGATGCAGAATTGCCGGATCAAGGCTAATTTCATCTGGAAACATATTGCTATTTATTTCCAAGTAAAAACCGTTGTCACTACTTCTTGACACCAGAAGCCGGATCGAACCCTGATTCAGGTTCAGTAGTTATACGACTTACCTACAAGCGAGTCCTACCCACAAATAATTTTACATATTTGTATCATTTACAAAGACATTTTTTATCAAACGTCAACTTCTTTGTTTATCGGTTTGATGAATCGCTTGTTGATATAAAAAATGCGTACATATCCATTACTACTATTCTGATAATACTGACCGTAGTTACAAAACAATGCAATAAATAAATAAAATAATAAAAGGTACTAAAAGTAGTCATTTACCACCATACTACGTTATCTTATCAAAACACTTCGTTCGTTGAAATGTAGCGATTCGTTAAACAAAATATAAATCAAATCAGTGACGTGATCCCTGCGAGCGGCGCCAAATATCTATTCATATGACGTCATGAAAGTTTGCCAAAGTGCGTCCCGCACCGTCGATTACCTGGTTGAAATCCACCTATGATACAACACCTTGCGAACAGGTTGACCTTCAAACTTTAGAATTCATTACGTGATCAGAAACGCTAAATGGCGCTTACTATTCTCTAGATCAGACAAAGAGAATTTAAAATTCGAGTTTGAAAAATTTAGCGGCCAATTCTCTGATAAAATGTAAATGTTATGGTAACGCTGCTATGTTATGGGTCTATCTTCGAATGAATTGATAGTAAGAACAGTAAAAAAGCTATATATTATAACTAACTTCACGTATGTGTTATCAATGAGACAACAGAAAGTTGCACTTATGATAAAATTGTTATATGAAATTTGTGCGTTTTGTGGGTTAAGTTTTATGTGTTCTTACTACCAATTCATATGAAGATAATCGCATAACATACTTTATTGGAGAATTGGACCTTTAGGATCCACATAGCATATATTTCTTATCTGAACCGCCTTTTAACTAAATATTCATTTTGTTAAATTAAATCACAATATTATTTAATTTGTAAAATGTCATGGTTCATCACCAAATGATACTTGTTAATTTTGTCCTTGCTTGTAATATTACAAGTCGTAGGTTCAATGTAGTTTTATTCAAAATATAAGAAGTAATTAGTGAGGATAATGTATATTTTCAATAACATTTTCAACTTATTACACGCTTAGTTCAGACCCAGAATTTGTTAGAGTATGTGGACAATCAAGCAGAGCAAAGTATGAGGACAAGTTTTAGAAAAAGCTTTATAGTTTTTTTTACCCAGGTTACCTCTATATATAGTTGTTACACATTTTCTAGTCATCAAATAAAGATTAATACGAAACAAAAGCTTTATTAAATAAATATTATGTGAATGCTGTTGTGGGAACAACTTTCACTGCGGTGTTCACACACGTGCGAATTAAATATGCCTACAGGAGAGTCATTCAACCTTCTTGCTTCGCAACGAATTTGGGTCGAAGCCGTATAAAGTGTTTGTTTTAGCAATTAACACAAAATATCGTTCTAAACTCGCAAATTGTTACCGAAGATGCAGTAACAGATTATAAACTAAATCTTGGTAAAAGTTAAAAAAAACGTCCGAAATCAATGGAGATCATGAGCTTACACCCACATATGTAACTAAAGTTTGAAAATAAAATTTATTATAAAAATGTTTGATTTAATTTTATAAATATTACCTTTCTTTGAAACTGTAAATACCATATAACAATAGGATCATTATTTATATTAATTGTTAATCCAACTGTATATATTAAAGTGGTTTATTAAACATCAAGAGAAAATTACATTATATCTTGTATGGTCTATGATTACATAGAGAATAATTTGAAACGCATAGCTGTATAAAGGTTATATAAAATGCACTTGGACTAAATAGTGTGAAAATAATAGAAAACTGCACAATTAAACAGATAATCTAGTTTTTCTATTTTTGCTACCATAATTGTAGATTTCCATAAAAAATTAGACAATTATCACTGCTGCTTGATATCAAGTTGTCCGAAATGTAATTTTGAACCTGGGATAACTTAATTAAGAAGAAAAGAAATTACTGCAGCTTCAGGAACCCGCTAATTTAGAAAATTTGAAATATATTTTCTATCCATATTATATAATGAACATAACAGAAATTAATTAGAGTTTGAATTACTTTCTAAATTTCAATTACATTGGGGAATTCATATAATAATTCCTTAAACTTAAAGTACCAAATGCTCCAGTTAAAGGTCAAGAACTATAATCAATAAAATAGAGTGGATGATTTTGTCATATTTTTAAATTTCTCAAGAATAAAGTATTTTTAAAACAGCAAACACATAAAATTAAATAATAAATACAGCAATTTCTGGAATTAATAAAATTAGTTGAGAAAAAAATAAATTTAAATTAATCAAATAGATGAAAAGTATTCTGTATACATTCAAAGGTCATAAAATGTCACAATTTTAATAAAATCTTGCATGTTATTTAATGATTTGGGGTCATTTTGCAATTTGTATTTGTTTAGTAAACTATCACATAATTTTAACAACTTATTTATTACAATAATGAACTTGTCAAATGTTTCAAATTAAAGTCATCGTCTTTATTTAAATATGCTCTTGAAATCTCAAGTGGTTTGACTATTGGAACAAGTGTAGAAAAAAATTGCCCTTCATTTTATGTTCTCGAATGGTTTCTATTTTTCATCACATTTCAAAGTTTTTAACTATTTTGAGTTTATTTATCTAAGCAAGTAATTATTTAGATATTATTATCTGGTGTCCTACACATTTTGCTAGAAGGGATAGAAGAATGCACAATAATTGAGAGAAACTTAAGATTCAGAAAAAAAGAAGAAATCAAAAAGAAGAATAAAAATATTACTTATCATTTATATAATATTTTATAGATAAAATTGTAATCAATTTATATTTGAATCAATAAAATAAATTTTAAAAACATCACAACTAACTAGGTGCTCTATAAGCTGTTATGATTAAGTTATATTTGAAGGCAATCAAATGGTTTCTCTATTCTCTTTATAATTTCGACCATTATCCTTTAATTATAGACTCTACTACCTCTACCGCAATCATATTTCAAAAAAATACTAGATAAATTGTTTTATATATAATTTATATGTTTCGATTTCCTTATATCGAGATATCGCGAAGTTTTCGTGATTGCAAACAGTAATAGTCAATTATCGTTTTATTCAGAAACGTCGCTCAAAGATCAGAACAAAATGACGTGCCGGCACTATAACGTTTATTATTTCTCGGTAACTTTATATGGAAATAGTTATACGATAGTTTATACAACATCACGATTATGAATTTGAAAAAAATTGAAAACAATGATATGAATTCAAAATTAGAAACGTATAGTCTAAAATCAGAATACTGAGTAATTAACTCTTAAATAGGCTAATTATAATTGATGAAAATAATTGAAATAGAATGATACGAGACTAGAATCAGACACAATTAATAAAAATACTAATTTAACAATAATCTATTAATAAATGATGAAAATCATCGGAAAAGAATGATATGAATTTAGAATTAGAACCAACTATGAAAATTAAAAAAAAAATTCAAGAAATATATTTGAATGTGTACATATTTAAAATTTTAAACATTTTTCATAAAATCCAAATCCACGAAGACTAATAATTGTTGTTAAAAATAATCGAAAAGGAATGATTTGAATCTGGAATTACGAACGACTATAAAAATATTTAAATACTGAATTCAAGAAATATTTTAATGTGTGCATTTTTGAAATTTTGATCATTTTTCATGAGATCCAAATCGCCTAATCAAACTGTATATTTATTTAAAACTATGTTATTTTAAATCATTTCAAGTCGAAATAAGTGACGAGAATTTGTTTTTATTTCTAGATTTTTTATGAATAATATGTTCATACTCTATTATTTCATATTAGGATTATCAAAATTACTCTTATAATTTGTTTTATTTTTTAAAATTGTGTTATTGACTGGTATTTTTTTCTACTTTAATTTTGCACACTCTATTTATTTATTTTATTATTCAACAACCAGAACAGCTATTATTTTCTATAAGTAATGCTACTTATATAAATACAAAAATATTTTTGTAACTTGTCAATAAGCTTCAATTAAATTATTCCTACGATTGCAAATTACTCAAATATTTTTTTATAAATATTATAATATAAATATTTGTGAATTTTTATTACACTTTCAAAGTCATCTATAGTCCTGAAGATGTTGGCTAACATATAAAAAACATGATAGCATAGCCTTTGCTGCAGCATGTATTGATTATGGTGATTGCACTATATCTAAGAGAAGTATATCTAAAAATTACATAATATCTTATGACAATCTTCTTGTGATTTTAAAAAATATGCACTAAATTGTTTATTAAAAATTACATTTAATAAATGAGTAATTTACAAACGGTAATTCAGAATAAATAAATGACGAATACGTTTGCACTTATAATTCATCAGCCTTACATTTCATAAATACCAAAAATAATCAAAGCTTATTTTCCAATGAAATCATCGACACAATCACAATGCATAATAGTTATTTTGAACGATGATGCAGTACAATAAATAAATGGCAAATAAAGGTACATTATATCCATTTAAATCGTGTTTAATTTACTATTATAATCCCTCCTACACATAAAGCAATAACATTGAGACTGAATCAATATTAGCTATGTGCATACGTTTTTTGTTGATTTATCAACAAAAGCTTTTGACAAATACTAAAGTTATTTTGTTACTTGTTTATTCTGCACTTGAAATGTGACATCATATTTAGGCATAAACCACAGAAAGGATAATTGAATTTCAAGTTACATAAAATAATATTTACTTGAATTCTGAATATATTTTTGAAAAAAATATGAGATATTTAATTACCTAATATAACAAGCATAACTTTTTTCTCTGAATTTTGACTTATGTCTCATATCAAATATTGTTTGTTATAACGTCATCTTTTTAATTAATTGCAATGTACAGTTTAATCAATGACTAATGTTTTGCACAATTAAAATCCGTTGAGTAGTTTGACATTCAAATGTGACACCGCAAATGTAATTGTTACTTATACATTTAAATTTAATTTTAATTAGAAATTCCTTCGGATATATCACTAAGATGAAAATTCAATATGATTTGTTAAGAATTGTGCATGGGAATTACTATTTAAGTACACATGAAAAGAAATTTCTATAAAAGAATCAATTTATTGTCATTTATTTATTAATGCAATCACAACTTTGAAATTTAAAGCATGTGGACTATAGGCGATTATATATTTATATAAAATATAATAAATATTGGAAAATCTCAGGATAAAGAGAGACTTTATCACAAAACAAGACTTTCAATACATTTACTAATACAATAAGTACTTTGTATTTTAAAGCACGTGGACTATATGAGAGCAAATTTAACAAAAATTAAAAAAGCTCAGAACTTTCCATAAATTTACTGATGCAATCACAACTTTGTATTTTAAAGCATGTGAACGATAGGCGAGCAAAACTCTTAAAACTTAACAAAAATTGGAAAATCTCAGAAAAAATATATGATGACATTTATCGAATTTTTCCAAACATACTATTTTAGTAGGTCTAACAGTTTTTCGTGTAGCTTAATAAATGTGTAAATATTTAAATGCTTAATTATAGCTTTTTATAATTTTACAAAGCTTTTAAATTTTTTGAACAAAGGAATTTTTCATTTTTAAGCATAACACTTTTAGAGTGTCAAATTTTAAATCAGGTATTTTAATATGCACGATTTTTAAAACTGATTTAAGTAAAATATATTTAAAATAAAGATTGAAAATAAGACATTTTTCAAAAACTCGGAACAGAAAATCTGAATCCTGGTCAAATATTTCTACTAAAAAAAATCCGGTGTGTGATCCAGGACTGTCCCGGACAATCCGGGACGTATAATGATCGCCGTGATACTACATGATTGAAAATTGAAAAAAAAAGTTTTTTAAATAAAAATGTATCTACAAGTGGCATCATGCAAAGCTGTATTTGAAAAGCCTAATGCAATTTTACGAATGAATGAATTCCTGACAGAAATGTCTAAAAGCTTGATCTGAAAAAATCATTACCCGTTCTATTACGCAATAGCATGTCCTTTGCAGACATAAGTACCGGTTTGAAGAAAACAGTTCCATTTAACAAAGAGTCGCTTTCGATTTATTGTCTGATTTATTAAGGCTACTGAACCCGCAACACGTTATTTTGTATAGTACGGAATATAAACGGTATACGAATAAAATGTTCAATTTGTTCGAATAGGAGCACATTTCTGCATTGCACGCAGGCGAACAACTGAGGCGGACTGAGAGGCAACCTCAACTTTTGCGAAAGTTCAGAAGTAAACATATTCATATATAAGTTCCGGAAAACTAGTAAAAATATTTGTTTATGGTAATGTGTGCGTTCTGTGCAATGCATGCAATCAGCTGACGACTACTTCCCGTCGGGCTATTATTAACTTAATGTATTATCTTTAGCAGATTTAGAAAATAAACTTTAAAGTATTACATAGTTTAGATTTTATTTTACGCTTGTAACGAGTTCAGTAAACTTAAAATAACCAATTTATTACATTTATAATTGGATTAATAAATACGTAAAAAACATTAATAGATATAATTACTAGTAATAAAACTTTGAACATAGTAGAGTAATTTGCAATTAGCGTCATGCAATGCAACGAGTTTTTTGTTTTGGCGACTGTGTAATTAGTATTTTAATCACTAATGTCTATGTACATTTTTTCGAGCTTATTAAATAGTATTACTCGACATCAATTATATAATTAACTGAACGCCTTCGCTATTTTAAAATAGTTATCACAAACTATTAAAAAATAATAATATGTAAAGTATTATTATACAAACAATTTAATTATTATTTGTTCAATCCAATCAATAAACTCAAAATATCCTAGCAGTTACTATTTCCAAAAAAAGTTTTGAGGTTTTGAAATTATTCAAAAGTCTACCTTGTAAATAGAATCAACTCATTTAGCAGTTTAGGATATTGAATTAGAGAAATCTTAAAACCATTAAAATTAGAGGCAATTAAGAAATTTTTTTGGATATAAATTTTGAATATAAAAAAACATTGCCAATTGCTCATTCCTTTTTTTTCCATTTAAGTTTAATTTAGTTCTACAACTTAAAGAGTTCAGTCAATTAGATTAGATTGTATAATTTTGAGTAAAAATTTGTTAGATGCCAACTTACAACAGTTGTAAATTATATTTGCATTTAATAATTTACTTTTGAGCACACATCATCGGTTATATTTTATTTTAAATATATATAACATTATGTATATTTACAAAAGTCAAATGTGCATGTTTATACTCTTGATAAAACTTTTATTAAAAAGCAAAGCCTATGTTAAAATAAACTTAAAGTAAAAGTTGTTTACAAATTTCTTTTAGAAATCGCGTGCTTATTAAAAGAAAATTCTTGTAATTGAATTAATATAAAACATAAATTAAATGAGATTATTATTCATCGTATAAGCGATTGGCTTACGCACTGTGTAATGTTTTCACATCACCTTCATAAATTCAGTTGTATTGGAATTGTTCAGAAACCGTGAAAAGCCATAAAATGTTTCTCATTTCAAAAGTCCTCCACTGACGTACACTATGACCTACTAATTATCAAAAAGACCTTCAGTTTTACGACCGAATTATAATTCGTTTTGTGAGTGCAATGTCAAGCGAACTCTATCGTAGTGGCACACAATGAAATAAATACTATTAAATGTAATTATGTTAACTGTACGAGAAACACCTACGCCGATGTTGTTATATAAGCATTTATACATAACATTATGTATTGACGATTGTTTACTTCTAGGATAGTCTATTTTTATGAAATTATCCAATGCTAAGCTTTTTTTAGCAGTGATCAGGACTACATGTTCTATGAGCTATATTTCCTATCGCGAAAAATACTAGATCCTTATCTAGTATTTTTTGCGAGAGGGCAACTCATCGGTCAACCACTCTTTTCGAGAAGGTCGAGGTTGTGCTAGTCAATGTTTATAAATAATCGATTTAATCAATAAATATTTTATTTTTACATGATCTACATGTCTAACCTTTTACATGGCCTACCTGTTTCCCAGTGTCTACTTGCTTAAGTGTCTTCCTGTATAATTGTCTACATGTCTAGGTTTCAACTTATCTACGTTTGTATATGCCCTACTTGTCCACGCGTTTACCTGAATACTCGTCTACCTATTTGTCTGTTTACCTGTCTACCTGTTCACCTGTCTATATATCCGCTTGTCTACCAGTCATATAATTCAGACATAAAAAATTTGAATACGAGGTGACGATTTTGAAATCAAATTTAACACAAAATGAGTTTATATGTTATTTGTTAACTTCCCGTAGGGCAAGTTATAGTAATCGCAAAAAAATCGAAAATGAAAATTTTTTCATTTCTCGACGTTTCAAAGGTTTCTGGATATTTTGGCATACCTTAGAAAAAATGGATGTATTGGTGTGTGTGTGTGTGTGTGCGTGCATATATGTATGTTCGGATACAAATTTTCGTCGACGATTTCGGGAACACGGATCAACCGATTTTAATAATTCAAAAAACATTCGATTCGTATTGATAAGGAGACGTGCTGATTAGTTTTTGGCAAAGGCAGGTCTAGCCGTTCCAAAGATACGGGGCAAAAAGTGCCGAAAACGGTAACTCAGTTTTTAAGAGAACGGAGCGTCCGATTTGAATAATTTAAAAAAAAATTAAAAATTTTCATGAAGGCAATTCTAGCGGTTTCGGAGATATTGTAAAAAAAGTAAAAAAAATGCCATTTGGCGGTCAAAAATGATCATTAGACATATGCACATCAAATTATCAGATATTTTATAGAAATTTTAATAATAAGTATAAACTTTGTTTATATTCCTATGGGTTCCGTACCAATGTTTATCCGTTAGACGGCGACGCGGCCCTTACGCGCTTAAATATTTCGTCTCTATGTAGTTAAAGCAGTACGATTGCTTTGAAAAAAAGTTTAGAATTTCCAAAATATTTCAAAGTAAATTTTTATCAAAAATTTATAGTTTCTCAAAAATCTATTTTTTTCAGAGTAATTTTTTTCAAAAATATTAATCTTTAAAAAAAAAAAAATTGGTGCGGGAAGTTCCAGCAATTTGCCTTAAGGCACGATGCCATGCGCCCCACTACTTTTATAATGCAAAGCAATCAAATGTTTCGGTAATAATAATGGACGAATAAATTACTCTTGATATTTGAATTTACTATACAATCTCTATATTATAGCAACAAGCCATTTAATAGATATTGACAGAATCGTTAAATATTTTCAAAACGTCAAAACATGTTCGCGTCGACATGGAGCTATTCGTTTCGTACACCATCATAACGTTCCGCGTAATCGCTAGCCAGTGTGAGCCACGACGACTCGAGAAGATCCCGCCGTATGAGTGCAACCATACACCATACACAAACGCATGGCCATGTAAGCAACATCATTTGTATATAGCGTTTTGTGATAAAAAGTCGTGTGTGAGTGCTGAAAGCCGTCTGCTGCCCTGATACCGAGACGCGGTTAACTTGCACCTCTTTTGGGAGTGTGTACTCCAGAGGACACTTGTGTTGGAAGTTACTTCGATCAACGGAGGAATTAGAACGAGCGACGTGCAAGGGGCACTTGGTAACTTCGCAGCGGCGGCGCGGGTTCGCTGGTGCTATCTTACCTATTTACTTCGAGCAGTGCAGATATGAACTTCGCAAATCAATAGAAATTGGATGAAATAAAATTAAGAAATAAATTTTGGTATAAATTCGTTATTAATGACCTTACTGATGATTTTTACGGTCAATGGTTATGTGTCACGCATATGAAAATTATTTTTCCTTAAATGTGTTCATAAATTTTGATGTCAATTTAGAAACTTTGATTTTAATTTAGTAACACAAAACCTAATTTTTATGAATTTTAAAGGTTTTACTATATTTGTTATTTTAAAGCAATATTTTCAAAAAAATCACCAGGAAAAAACAACGGATCGGTGAGTCTTCTAATCTGAGACGGAACAATAATTAGTCAGGACTAAAATAGACAAATTGTAGCTAATGCTGTTTAATTTTATATATTTAATTATTCAATAATGATAATTAGAACTTATGTTCAACCAAGGCAACTAACTAGTGGCATCGTGCTTTAAGGCAAATTGCTGGAACTTCCCGTACCGTAACGAAATATTCGACGAATACTGAATGTTTTCAAATAGAATATTATTAATATTATAACATTGTCTAATATTTATAAGAATTATATAAACTGAATTGCAAAGTTGAAATTATTTGTTTAAACTATATTAGAACTATAGTCAGAATTAAAAATAAAATCTGAATTATTTTCGATACACAACATTTTTTTTTTTGAAAAAAAAAGTTGAAACAATTTTTTTTTCCAAAATCAATTATTTTGTTAAGACAAACAGAAAGTTCTTTGAATCATTTAAATCGGACGCTTAATTCTTTCAAAAACTGCCATTTTTGCACATTTAGCTCTGTATCTTCGAAGTGGCTGGGCCTGCTTTTGCCAAAAACTAATAAACACTTCTCCCAATCATTACCAATTGAATGTTTTTTAGATCATTCAACTCGGATGCTTCGTGCTCTAAAAAACTCGATTTCTATTTTCTGCACTCTTTTCTCTTTATCTTCTTAACTGCTAGACCTGCCTTTGCCAAAAACTAATCAGCTCATCTCCCTATCAATAGAAATCGAATGTTGTTTGAACCATTCAAATCGGTCGATCCGTGCGCCCGAAAACGTGACTGGAAATTTGTATCCATACATACATACACACACACATCCATTTTTTCTGTGGTATGCCAAAATGTTCAGAAACCTTCAAAACGTCGAGAAATGAAAACATTTTCAATTTCGATTTTCGGCCCATTACAATAACTTACCCTACGGGAAGTTAAAAAACAATTTTTGAAAACTAAAATAAGATTTTATATT
Organism: Ctenocephalides felis; assembly: GCF_003426905.1. Lineage (NCBI taxonomy): Eukaryota > Metazoa > Arthropoda > Insecta > Siphonaptera > Pulicidae > Ctenocephalides > Ctenocephalides felis. The sequence goes on from NW_020537324.1 coordinate 4,917,077, forward strand.
TGAGAAAAGTTAAATTAACAAGTATTTATGGATTTATGCATTAATAGATATGCAAGTTACTAAGAGGGATTAATTAAATTAATTAATAATTAACTCAAAAAGCTTCCATACTCTTCAGTCTTCTCGTACACCTGCCCACCCCCAATGCCAACTTTAGAGTCAAATTTGAAACCCTTATTGTTAGACTACATAGTCTGAGTTGGCCCTTTAGCTCCATATGTAAACAATCTTTTTATATATTCATCAATTTTGATGAATTTGCGAAAAAAAGCGAAGTATACCGTAAAATTACTAATAAGTTTGTATAAGGTATATGACTATGAAATAATAATTTTAATGAATTTGTAACTTAATGACCCACTTTGTCCAAAAATGGGATTTTTAGCAATGTGAAACAGAAGTAGAGTAGATTATTTCACGTATTACTTTGCTTATATTAATTTTGATGAATTTGTGACTTTTAAAAAAATGTTCAAAATTAAGTTTCTTAGCGAAGTGAAACAGAATTCGAGTAGATTTATGATTAGTCTAACGGAAAATGGAATACCAATAAGACATGTTTATATTTAGCTAAAATATTTATCACATCATTTCCATTTCCGTCAGAAATTTTTCTATGGATTCGTGTGCTATCGCTCGTCAATACAATGATAGTTACCGAGTATCGACGACCACATCGAAATCTCCCCGGCGCATACAGAGAAATTCGGCGTGCATCTCTGCTTGTATCCTCATGTAAATAAACATCACAAGTGTAAAGTGTACACAATATGTGGAGTCACGGCCAGCGTATGTATTACTGTAGCGCACTTCTCCTTACCAGGCGAACAGAGGCTTTTTGGGGCTCGGAGCAGCTGTACTTGCCGTCATTCCGACAAGTACACGGCTAAGTACACGCACGGACACAGAGAAGAAACACGCACGGAGCGGAATGCGTGATAACACGCACACTGGGACAACACCGGCGGCCGGTACGTGACTTTCCTACGGAAAAAATTTCAACTTAACTTGTGTAGTTAGATGAAAAGGCTTGAAGAACAGGGGACATATTTGCTCGTCGTAAGGAAGTACATATTTCTTTGTTGCAGAGTAATATCTGTGAAACATTAAAGGCTGATAGGTGCAATGGAATAATGGCTAATGGTACAAGAATGTTATCGCAAATATTCCATGTAGGAATTCGAAAAGTAATAAAAATTATACTCTGTGCAGTATACCATTGTGCAGTGTAACACTTGTTTATCAACAAACATTTAATTATTAAGACCACTTAATTATTATTTTGCCAATTCAAATACTCCTTGGAGGCCGTTCAAGTATTACGTAAGCACTATAGGGGGGCGGGGGGTTGTTCATTTGCTTATTTTGGGTTGACATGGGGGGCAAGGGAGTCTGGATGATGATTACGTCATAGGTAGTATTTTTATTTTTTTACATTAATTGCAAAATGTTTACGTAAGCATGGGGGTAGGGGGTAAGAGCTTTGCTTACTTTTCTGACAAGGGGGATGGGGGGGTAATAATTGTAATAAATCTGCTTAGTAATACTTGAACGATTCCTTGTAGAAAATTATGTCAATGTGGAATGTTGGGTTCACTATTATTTTTTTCGGAATTCCTATACCTTTCATACCACATGTTTTTAGGTGAGTAATTACGTTATACGCACAACGA
>NW_020537324.1:4919749-4935373 GCF_003426905.1 Ctenocephalides felis
TAACTAAATATCAATCTCTGAAAAATCATGCAAAGAAGCTATTGCTAAATATGAATTATATGTGAGTGAACACAGCAATTTTAATAAGGATTATCAAGAGTTCAAGAATATTTTACTGAATAATCAAGCAGAGCTGAATCAACTAAATGAGATTGTAGGAAGCATGGCAATTTTGCAAGACCGACAAAACAAAATTCGACAACTTTCTGAGGGAAGATTAAATGATATAACAACATTTGATTTGCTCATGGAACGTGGAGAAAAACTATACGCACATACCAGTCCTGATGGTCGTGAAATAATTCGACAGCAATTAAGATCATTGCGATTATTGTGGGATACCTTCACAGATGACTTAAATAACGGTAGCCAAAAATTAGATAATTGTTTGTTACAACTTAGTGATTATTACTGCTTCGCAAGAGCAATTAGCGAAATGGTGGCAGAGGCAGAGAAAGCTATGCAGCAGCATACTGAACTTAAAGCTTCACTTCCTGAGAAAAAAGCACAATTACAGAATCATACAATAATGCATCAAGAAATTCTAGCTCATCAACAATTGGTGGAATCTGTATGTGATAAAGCACAACATCTCGTAAATCAAACAAAGGATACTTCGCTTAATATTTATATTAATTCAATTAAACAATGTTTCCAAAATATTCTTGAGAGATCAGAAAGTTTATTGACCGGTTGGGAGATGTGTTTTCTGAACATGATAAATTACTAATCGAGTTTAAAAAATTCAAAGATTGGTTGGCACATGAAACTGAAAAATTAAATGAATGCGATACATAAAAGGAGAAAAATCGGAGCTTTCTAAACGGTTGGGCATGTGAAAAATTTAGATGAAAATAAAGCAAATGGATTTGAGTTATTACAAAAATTGCAAAAAGAATACTTGCTTGTAAATAAATGGACATCGCCTAAAGGAAATGAATAATTGAAAAGGAGATTGAGGACTTAGAAAGTCAATTACAACACACACATGCAAAGAAATAAAGAAAATTCAAGAAAAATACTTGATGCAGAAAAACGATGGTACGACTTTGATAGCGGTCTTGAAGAATTTACTAAATGGTGCAGGGAGATTGAAGTTGTGCTGCGTGATCAGCCATTACAGGCAACTCTTCAGGAAAAGGAAAAGCAACTTGATTATTTCAAAAAATCAACGCGATGTAGTACTGGGAAAAGAAAAAGTAATTGATAATTTGTCGATAAATCAAATTCATTATTAACTCAAGCGGTACTGAAAGAATTAAACCACTAATTTCGCAAATTAGTAACAGATATCAATTACTTCATGTGATGAGTAAAGAGGTGATAAATAGATGGAATAATCTTGTTGATAGTCATAAAAAGTATGTAGACAAATTGGACGAAGCTAAAAAATGGTTGGAGCCACTCGAAAAACATTTGGTTGATTTAAATAATGATTTATCTAAAGCTGATGTGCAGAACAACAAATTACAGCTATTACTTGCCGAAAAAGAACAGGCAGAACCTATGCTTGCTGCTGGTTACACTTGCTGGTGAACGATATATCCTGATACTTCTTCGCAGGGACGCGAAATTATACGATCTGAATTGAGGAATTTGCGCGATCGCTGGGATAAGCTGAACGAAGGCATTAAGGAACATCAAAAACTACAGGAAGCCCATACAGTGCAATGGTCCAGCTACAATGATTTAATGCAACAAGTATTGGCCTGGTTAGACTCTATGGAGAAAATTGTTCAAGGCGAAACTGGAACGGGATCTTCCTCTAGCCAAGAACTGAAAGCTAAACTTTCAAAGTATAAAGCAAATTTGCAAGAAATTTTAACTCACAAACGGCTTATCGAAACTGTCACGGACAAAGCGGGCAACGTGGTGAGCTCTTTACAAGCAAATGATCCTGCTAAAAGCGAAATCAATAATGCTGTTAAAAATATCAATAGCCGTTACGAAAACTTAAATAAAACTTGCCAAGACACTATTACTCAGTTGGAGAATCTTCTTGATATGTACCAAAACTTTACTGATCAACAGAAGGCATTCCAAGATTATCAGAAATATTTGTGGGATCAATTGTCTAGCTATTCTGATTATTCAGGGAATAAAGCTGCACTGCAAGTGCGATTGCGCAAAATCACAGATTTACAAGATGGATTATCGGAGGGACACGAAAAATTGTCACTTCTCAATAATCATATTGAAAAATGTGCCAGTAGTTTACCAAACAGGGTAAAGGAAGGGATGGAGAGAGATTTATCAAATCTGAATTTTGATTTTGATAAATTTATTAATTCGCTTAATGACATTAAACATGAATTAGAAACAAGATTGCAACAATGGGTAGCATATGAAGCATCATTCGAAAAGTTAATTCAATGGTTAACAGATTCCGAAAATAGTCTGAAGAATTACACTCCTAAATCCAGCCTGGAGGAAAAACAAGAACAACTCGAAAAATACAAGGTAATTGAGTTTTTTATAATAATTTTTTACGGTTTATGTAGAATATGTAAACCCCTGTCCTTTTGTCAATAACATAGATTCGTTACATAATTAATACATATCCTATTTACCAGGATCTGATTAAAAAAGTAGATTCCCGAGATAGAGATTTGAAAGAGATTATTAAGTTAGCAGACAACTTAGATCAAGTAAGATGTATTATGAATAGCATTGATGTTGTATTTGATTTAGGTGGAGGGAGTAGAAATTATATAACATTAGTTACTAACTGGTAGATAGTCGATTACTGCCTTTTGATATTAATTGCCTTTACAATTGCTTTAGGTAGTCGCTGAAATACTATTAATCATATTAATATTTGTTACTCATACAACTTTGGTTTTTTATAGTCACTCACAACAAATATTCGTCAAAATGAAGCAGAATTTGATAAGATTAGTGACGATTCTACTGAGCTTATTCAAAGCAGTGGCGAATCAAGAATTTCGATAAATATACAACAGGTAGCTTCTCGGTTTCAATCAATTCAAACGACTGCTCGGGAAGTTGTCAAGAAGTGTGAACAAGCGGTCGCCGATCATGCAGACTACAATGAAAAATATAAACAGTGTTCTGAATGGCTTGCTACATCTAGAGCGAAATATGATGAATGCTGCAAGGAATTAACATCCGAAAGTCAGAATGATTTGTTAGAATTGCATCAGTCTCTAAAAGACTTACTTTCTCAACAAGGCAGCGCAACGCAATTACTTAACACAACAATTGAAATGGGCGAGAAAACATATCCGAGTACCACTTTGGAAGGTAGAGAAGTTATTCGACTTCAATTAGAAGAACTCCAATTAGCTATGGAATCACTTTATGATGGAGTCTCAAGCAAGGAGCGGGAATTACAAGCCAAGTTATCGCGATGGTCAGGAATTGAAGAATCCATGAACACAATTAAAAATTGGCTCGCTTCGACTTCAAACTCACTTTCACCAGACATAGTATTGAAAACCACATTAGACGAAAAACGTGCGCAACTGCAAGTATACAGAAATATTTTACAAGATGTTACTGCTCATAAACAAGACTTAATTGATTTGCGTGATAAAGTTCAAGATCTCCCAGAGCAAGATAAAGCCATTGTTCAACAGCTTAAGGAAGTGACAAACCAGCATAATAGTTTATTGAATAGTGCACAAAACTTTGTTGAAAAATATGAAGATATTGTAAGCAATCATCAACAATATAGCAAAGCAGTAATGGAGTTACAAGAATGGGTTGATGCAACACACAACACAGTAGAATTATGGAGTGATTCAGAGCTGGAAAGAGTATCCCTACAAACCAACTTAGACAGACTAAAGAATTTACAGAAAAGCCTTCCTGATGATGAGCCACGAATTGAACAAATAAGAAAATTAGGTGAGTTGGTGATACCAGGTACTTTAGAATCTGGACAAGTAAATATTAGATCACAAGTCGATTCTTCACAGCAAGAATGGGAAAGTACAATATCGTCTGTGCAAAGCGCGATAGAATCATTAGAAAATAAATTACAACAATGGTCTGATTATGAGACCACTAAGGATGAGTGTTTCTCTTGGATACAATCAACTGATACTAAACTTCATGCAGTTGATCTGAAGGCAACATGCGAAGAAAAAATGAATCAATTAGAACAATTAAAATCAATACAAGGTGAAGTGCGAGCTAAAGAGTTGGAAATCGATAATGTCACCGAAAAAGCTCAACAGTTGTATAAGGGTACGCTTAATTATCGAGTTCCTCAAATTTCTGAATTAGGACTCAAATACCAACAACTTTCACAGAAAGTAAAAGAATTGACATCTCGTTGGCAGTCATATGCATCTAGTCATCAAGATTTTAATAATACTATTCAAGAGTGCATGCAATGGTTGATTGATATTAAAGACAAATTAACATACTGTTCAGATCTCAGCGCTTCTTCTCAAAAAGATTTAGAGTCTAAGCTCTCAACCATCCAAGATTTACTTTTAATTAAGGATGAAGGCTTTGCCAAAGTGCAGTCTATTGTAGAAATGGCACAAGGTGTGCTTGCTAATACTGCACCAGCAGGTCATGAGAAAATTAATAAAGATTTAATAAAACTACAAGAAGAATGGTCTATATTAGCACAAAAAATGATTGAAACGAAAGCTATGTTAGATGATTCAATAAATAAGTGGTCTGGCTTTTTAGAACAAATACAAGCTTTGAAGAAAGTTGTAGACTGGATGAACACCTCTTATAATGAAGCTTCTGAATTCCAATCTACCTACAGTGAAAAACGTACACAATTAGAAAAAATTAAATCGATCGAAGAAAAAGTTCGTTGCGAAAAAATCGAAATTGATAATTTGAAAGAGAAGGCTAAAGAAATGATAGAAAGTGGCCAACAGTCTCAAGCAGCATTCCAAGCTCAAGAAGTACTTAATAAATTTGATGACCTATCTGTAAAAATTAATAAGCTATTATCAGATCGTGAACAGCAATACAAAGACCATCGTGTTTATAAGGAAGCTCATGATGACTTTGCTCAATGGATGAATAGAGCCAGAGAAAAAGTACCATCATTAAAGCAAAGATCTCTCAGTGATAAGTTAGCAATAGAAAATGCTTTAACGCCTCTGGAAGCTTTGCTGAATAAAAAGGCTCAGGGAGAATTGCTGTTGGAACATATGCAACATACAGGTGAAGTAGTAATTGCTGCTACATCAAAATCAGGACAAGAAACAATACGCAATGAAATACGTGCTTGGAAAGAAAGTTTTGAAACATTATTTAAAGATATTCAAAAACAAAAGGATCAACTTGAAGCAACAATTATTCAGTGGCGTGAATACAAAGAAGAGTACGAAAGAATATCTGATTGGTTACAACAACTTGAAATTTTGATTAAAAATATCAAATTAAATCTGGTTGCAACACTTCCGGAAAAACAAAAGCAAGTCAAAGATATGAAAGATATTTTAAATAAATTAGTAAAAGGTCAAGAAGATATAGATACTTTCAATAAAACTGCTTCAGCTTTATTGACTTCACATTTGGATACTTATGTCAACAATCAATTACGGCATTTAAATTCACGATACCAGGTACAAGTTAATTTGGCCAAAGATATACTAAAGAAAGTTGAAACTAATTACGATCAACACAAGGAATATGAAACAAACTTGCAAAAGGCACAACAATGGATCGAAAATGCTAGAGACATTATTAAAGATAGTAGCGAAGCTTCAAGCGCTAGCTCAAAAGATTTACTTCAATCTCAATTGAATAAAATTCAAGATTTACTACAACGAAGGGAGGAAGGTCAAAACTTAGTTCATGCTACTGTAAATTGTGGCGAAAAAGTAATTCGTAATACTAGATCTGATGGAAAAGAAGTGATTCACAATCAGTTACGCGACTTACAAAATGATTGGGAAAGATTAGTGAAGAAATTATCTACCGCAAAAGTTCATTTGGAAACAAGTCTTTTGCAATGGGCTGATTATAGCTCAAGTTATTCACAACTACAACAATGGATAACAGAAAGAGAAGCTAAACTCCAACAAGTGTGCGAACAAAAGGTAGCTAAGTCTAAAAAAGGACAACCAGCAGGTCTCAGTTCCGGTCTAGGTGAACGCAAAGCAAACTTACGACAAACTAATAACATAGTGCAGGATATTGTTTCATTCGAGCCGATGATACAATCAGTAACATCAAAAGCATCAGACCTAATGCAAGGAGCACCGGCATCTGAAATATCAAATAAATATGAATCTTTGAGTAAACAAGCTAAAGATCTATATGCTAAACAAAAAGATACAGTAGAAAAGCACCAAGCTTTCATTGATGCCGCAAACGAGTTTGTACACTGGCTTCGAGCATCTAAAGAGAGACTGGGAAAATGCTCAGAGCCCACTGGCGACAAGGAATCGTTGTCAAGCAAATCTAGTCAATTAAAAGTGTTGAATAGCGAACTACCGGAAGGTCAAAAGAAATTAGAAAACGCTTTAGAACAAGGGGATATTGCATGCCAGATAGCAGATGATGAAGACAAGGACATCATTGAAGAAGAAGTTGCTTTGCTACAAGAGGATTATGACACCTACGTGTAAGTGTAATATTACAAATCTTAATTTTAATTTTTTTTAAAGCAAGACTATTTATTGTTTGTGTCATAGAATAAAAATATCTATTAGATGTTTTTTCCTCATGATTTTGTACTGAAATATTTGATGGCTTGAATGGAAATTATTTTGTAATTTGATGTATTTTATAAATGTCTCATTGCATAAACTTCTAATTCACGTTTTTCATATTTTAGCGAGGCACTTAACAACATTAAGGGTTTACTAGAAATAGGTATTGTTAAGTGGACAGAATACGAAGATCAATATAAAGAAGCCACTGATTGGTTGGTGAAGACTGAGGCCCTCGTACAGTCCTTCAATAAACTGCAGGACAGCTTAGAGGAGAAAAAGAACGTTCTGGAACAGTTCCAAGGACACCTGCAGACGCTATTTGACTGGCAACGTGAGCTGGATCGTCTCAATATGAGAGCACAAGTTTTGCTCGAAACTTGTGCAGACACAAGGATTAGCAATGGTGTGACCCAGCTCACCACTAAGTACAATGCTCTGCTGTCTCTCGCAAAAGAGATCATGAGGCGGCTGGAACTGCATTACCAGGAGCATCAGCAACATAATACTTTGTATGGTGAGTGCCAAGACTGGGTGGAAAGAACCCATGACAAACTTAATGAATGTCAAGAATGCCCTGGAACGCTGCAGGAAGTTAATAGTAAATTGAATTTGGTTAAAAACATTCGACAGAGTCTAGAACAAGGACAAAATAAATTACGCTATGCTCTAGAGTTGAAAGAACGTGTTATAATGAACACAGAACAAAATGGTGCTGCCAAAATTCAAGAAGATACAGAAAACCTTAAACAAGAATTTGATAAATTATTGGTTGATGTACAAGACATGAAACAAAAACTTACAAACAGAGCGGCGCAGCTTGAAGAAATTCACAAATTACATAAACAGCTTACTGAGTGGTTAGAGGAAGTCGAAAACAAAATTAATCTTCAAGAATCGCTTTTAAATGATTTGAGTGAGAAAAAGGCTGCTTTAGAAAAATATCGTACATTGCAAAGAGAATTTAGTAACAATTCAGAGCTTATTCTACGAATTAAATCTAAATTGGCAGATGATGATACCTTGGATTCCAAGGAATTTACACCAAGTTTGGATAAATATGAAAAATTACTTCAACATGTGACGGAATCTATTGCTAAATTGGCTGCTCAAGCTCAAGAACATGAAAATTATAAGAAAGCATTTAATGATGCTTATGAATGGATTCGAAAAGCTCGATATGATATACAGAGATGCGCTAGCACTCATGGAGAAAAACAAGAAATTTTGGATAAAATTCAGAATTTAGATTCTATTCGTTCAACACTACCACAGGGTAAGGAATGTGTAGATCAAACAATAGAATTGAGTAACTCTGTAATCAAGAATACAGGTAGTGAAGGTCAACATGTTATCAATGAAGAAATAAAACAACTGAAATCGGATTGGGAGACTATTCAAAATAATATTAAAGACTCTAATAATATTTTAAATGGCACAATCGATTCATGGAATACATTCACAAGTTTTGCCAAAAATTTGAAATCTTGGTTGCGTGACATGTCAGAGAGAGCACAAGAATATAATAATGAAAACAAGAAAACACCAGCAGATCTTAAACTTGTTAAAGTAAGTTATTTGTATTATTACTCATACATTATATATATATATATATATATATATATATTATGATATATTATAAAAGTATTATAATGATTTATAGCAATTGCTTGGTGAAGTAGTTGATCATCAACCTGTTCTGGAAGAATTATCAACATATTGCGAAGCTTTAATGGAGCAAAGTGCTTGCACAAGAGTAAGAGAAGAAGCTGTTGCAATACAAACTGAGTACTCCGATTTAATTACATTAATTCAAGGTAATTTTTTGAAGCAATTTTAACTTAATTATAGGTATTTGTTTTATTAATGCAATAACAATTTGCATATGAATGTAATTCTTGTTTTTTACAGGTTTGATGACAAAGGTCGAGAAAAGCTTATCAGATCACACAGAATTTCTTAAGTGTAAAAAGCATTTGGAAGAATGGTTGCATGATGCACATTCCATTATTCAGAATTGTTCAACACTCAGTGATGAAGATAACACTAAGCAACAATTGACACAAATTAATGTTAGTGGTATTTATTTTTGTATGTGTTTAAATGCGTTTTTTGCTAATATTTTACAATTTTTTCAGAATTTATCAATTAGAATAAGCGAGGGTCAAAATTTACTTTCTGAAATGCAAGATGCATTCACAAAAGCAATAGAAAGAACTCCAATAGAGAAGCAAGAGAACTTGAGAAATGATATGACAAATGCTCGAGAGAGCTGGGATAAATTATCTATGGATTTAGGATCAGTCACTGCACAACTTAAAGCTGCTAAAACTCGATGGGATGATTTTAATATCAATAAACAACAAATGGAAAAGTGGTTGTTGGGAATAGAGAATACTTTGAAATCTTCTCCTGAAACTAAGGGAGAACTTAGTGAAATAAAGACTTTGCTTGAGAAGTACAAGAATATCCAAGATGAAATTAATGGCAAAAAGACTGAAATAGAAAATCTAATGAAAGAATCTCAGCAGTTAAGTGCATGGGCTAAGAAACCTCAAATCACAGAGGAGATACAGAAGTTACATACTCGTTGGGAAAAATTATCAGATATTTGCCAATCTCATAAGAATTATTTAGATACAGAAATGAAAGATTATAATGCATATCATCAACTATTGCAAGATGTTGAGAAATGGTTGTTGCAAATTTCTTTCCAACTAATGGCACATAATTCTCTTTATATAACAAATAGACAACAGACTCAAGAGCAAATAGATCAGCATGAAGTTTTACTAAACGACATACAAAAATATCAATCTACTTTAGATGATTTGCGTACTAAAGGTCATTCTCAAATTGACAGATATGTCACTTCTGCCCCTGGAATTAAATCAACAATTGAGACTCAATTGAAAAACGTGCAAGATAGTTACAACTCGTTACTTAACACCTCAGTGCAGATAAGAAATAGATTGCAAGAATCACTAATGAAATTCCAAGAATATGAAGATACATTAGCTAGTATTAGTAATAAACTGGATATTTATGAACCAATTGTGACTTCAGAACTGGATGAGTCTGCTGATTCATTAGAAGCTGCTCAAGAGCAACTTGAGAAAGCACGAGACATTCACAACAAGTTACAAGCAGAAAAGGCCCGTTTAGCAGCTGCAGTGCAGGCATGCGAAGCAGCTACTGCTTCTATAAGTAGACCCAGTTCTCCTCTGGATGTTGCTGCACATCAAATTCCTCAGCAGGAACTCATTGTGAGGACGCGACTCGAAGATCTTATTGACCAGGTATTTTTGCTAGCTGATTATGAAATGTAATAATATTGTAATAATATTTGTTTGCATTATTTTGTTGAAACTAATACCTAAATAAGATAAATGTACACCATACCTTGCGTTGTTTCGTCTTGCGTTTTTTTTAGCACTTGCGTCACTGCTCAATTGGTATTAATATTCAATGTACGTCGTTAGATTTTTGCAGTTACTTTGCTTAGATTCGATTCCATTCATCCGTTCTCTTGATTGCGTTGTTTATATTGTTTGCATTTGGATCCATATTTTTAAATTTTTTTTAAATCTGAAGTTGACTGTCGTACAAGCATTGCCAATCTCGCGCAACTAAAAATTCTGTTATAACGAACGACGCTTCATTGAAACGAACGGTCACTGTCAAAAGAAACAGAAACGCCTAATCAAATATTCAAAGTGATGTGTTTTGTCGATAAATCTAAAATTTTTTAAAAGAAAAAAAAACATGTGGGAGCGGAAGTGATTTTTATATGTCCAACGATTTAGCTTTCAAGAAAACATTGGTCCAAGTTTTTGTAAAGGACTTTGTAACAGTCGTTATCTTTAATTTCGTTTTTCATAAATATAATTGAATAGTTCATTTCCTTTTAATTGAACCTCTTGTGGTATTTTGTGCGTATGTGACAATTAATATTATTTTGTGAACGTAATCATGACGCAAAGTCTGGTATGGGTATAATCAAAATTATTTTTTAAAATAATTAAAATTTCTATGTCATTTTATTTTTCAATTTGCAAAACTTTCGTATAGATGTTTTCATTTGTGTTTTGTGTTGTCAATTTAAATTTGTTATAAAGCATTCAATTTAGCGTTAATTATTGCTTATAAGTTTATAATATCGCTTTTTTTAAATGCATGGTGTTCTTGATTGTGGTTGCTTTTAGCCTAAAATAGCCAAAGAATTAGGAGCTGGAATATCACCAGAAACTAAGCACGCAATTTTGCCGCCAAAAACCGATTCATCGACACCATATGATAGTTTTCTGCACAAGCTCAATTTATTAACAGAGAAGGTATATTATTTTTGCTTGAATTGTGTTATATGATTCTGTAAATGAAAATATTAAATCATAACATTTACTGATAAAGTTTTATGCATATTAGGTGCAGTCACATCTCAGCAGTATTACTTCTACTGTTAATGAATTGGAAGAATGGGAAAAGCAACGTAATGATTTGCTACAATGGATTAATGCTCAAAAAATTGTTATATCTGATTGGATTTCTCGTCCATCAAAACTTAGACCAGAAGGTGCAAAACAAGAACTAGCAATGATGAATGATCTTCTAGTCACCATAGGCGAGAAGAGAAATTTACTATTAAATGATGTACCGTTATCTTGTGAGTACATACTTTTATTTTAAAAATTAATGTATAAATAAACGTGTTAATATTATAACATTTTGTTATTTGGAATTATAGCTCTTCAGGAAGGCATGCCTGATTTGGAGCAGGAATTAAATCAATTAGAATCAGATTTATCTGATGCAATAGTGAAAAAACAAACAGACAAAACTCTTATTGATGAATATAGACAAAAACAACAAGAAATGCATACGTGGTTAGATACCTTAATTAAGCGTATGGACATTCTAGACAAAGGTAGTGGTATGACATGCCCCCAGAAGCTTGTAACTATATTCGAGATAAAGAAAGAATTTGAAAGTGAGGGTCCATCGCGTCTCCAGAATATTAAACAGCTTGCTAATAATGTTATTGATGTAGTAAGCAATCTAGATTCTCAACAAGTTGAGGAACAACTTAAATCCATCGAAAGAAGATATGGTGAAATGTCCAAACGTCTAGAGCGAAAATCACAAGTTTTGGAAATGGCTAATAAAGGCATTGAGGGCGTCAAAGATGAAATTGAACAAACACGTTTATGGGTTGTTCAAAAAGATCAAGAGTTACAAAATCCAGCACCAATAGGATTTGATAGTAAAGCTGCAGAAGATTATCGACAAACTCTTAAGTCTACATTAAAAGATGCGGAAATTAAAAACGTTTTGCTGGATTCAATTGAAAAGAAAATTTCGAACATGCAAAATGAATTAGAACCTGTTGAGCAATCACAACTTGAAAGCTCTTTAAGAAATGTCCAAACTGACCTCAAAAATTTAATTATAAAATTAAAATCTGAAGTTGATGCCGCTAATACAGCAGTAGAATCCAGAAAGAAACTGGAGTTCGATGTTGAGAATGCTCGTTCATGGATAAAAGCAAGGACTTCGGAAGTGCGTAAACTGGGTGGATATTTACCACTCAAAGCTATTGTGATAGATAAAGAAATTCAGCAGAGTAAAGCACACGAACAAGATATTAATAATTTTAATGCAACTACTTTAAATGATGTATTTAAATTAGGCAATAGTATCATTCGAGAATGTTCAGAGCCAGATAAAAAGCGTTTGCAAGACTTATTAAATACTGTCAGTGAGGAATATGACGCATTAAAACGCGAACATCAAGCTAGACTTCATTCATTGACTGATTTGTTGCAAAATCGCAAAAACTTTGAAGCTGATGTAGAAAAATGTCAGCATTGGCTAAATGAAGCAGAAGTTGCTACATCCGGTGACATTAGAACTAGTTCAATTGAATTGCTAGAAGAGCAATTAGCTAAATATAGCAAGTTATTCGACGAAGCTGATAATATGTCCCATCAACTTGATGGTATGACAGAGCAAGGAAAGTCTATTTTAGGCACAATAAGTGATCCTGATAAATTAGCTCTGACAGAATTATTGAAGAACTTAAAGGACAAACATGGTAGATTGTATGCTATAATTAAGGATCGGGCCAACTTACTGAAAGACAATATTAAAGAAAAGCAGGACGTGACTGCTAAAGTCGCTGAAAATGTAGAATTTATGAATGAAATTCGTAAAGAGCTTAGTGAATTGAATAAACCAATCGGTAATAAAATAGAAGATGTACAAGGTATTTTACATTCATACGAGAAAATTTTATCTGACCTTAAATCTAATAAAGCTAAATTAGGCGACTTATCGAGTAGTAAAAATCCTGAGTTGCAATCAATTTTACAACAACAAGATGATTTGATTCGGGCAGTTGAAGATCAAATAGCCAGATTGCGTCAGTTACTTTTATTACGAGAGCAATACTTAGCTTTAATCAACGAATTATAACATTTATAATGAAATATACAACGGTTATCACAGATATAGAAAAAGGTGGACATACAGTAGAAGAAAAAATCAAAAGATACGACGATGTTATTGTGAAAATTCAAGAATGTGAGGCTACATTATCTTCGGCTACAGATAAAGGTCGTCAAATTGCTGAAGAAGGAACTGCGGCAGATAGAAATGCTATTACTGAACAATTGCAGTCGCTCAAGCAGCAACTCCAAAATCTTCGTCGCGCTATGGAGAAGCAACGTCAACAACACGAGGTTGCGGCGGCAGAACACAAAAAAGCTGCAAGCGAATTGTCTTCCATTCTTGATTGGCTTCATGAAAACGAAGCAACGGTTAGATCTCGACCTCTTTTGGAAAGAGACGTTGGAAGTGTTGATCGTGAGATTAAGGCTCATAAGGATTTAGACAAAAAAGTTCGTGAACATCTAGCAAGTGCTCGTAGAATCTCAGATTCATTGAAACATGATGATGGTATGCCTGGGTCATTGATAGAGATGCTATCGGAAGCGCAATCACTTATGGACGCGTTGCCCAGAGAGTTAGATGAAAGAGCAGAATATTTAGAGAAGAATCGCAGAACTCGCGGTGACTATGTCGAACTCGTAGAAAAACTGAATGCCTGGGTAGCTGAAGCGAACATAAGGCTTCGAACTGGCGAAGATGGAGTCGATTTCGAAAATATTGGTACCGATCTCGAAGAACATCGTATTTTCTTCGGAAACGAAACAAACATTCGTGATTTAGTATCGCAAAAAATACAGCAGGCTGCTGATAAAGTTTGGCCTTCACTTGGTTCAGTGGAGCAAGAGGAACTGTCGAGGGAGCAGCAAGATCATAGACAGTTGTTGAAAAATACGTTAAATTCTGCACGTTCTAAGCAAGCACGTCTGGAACAGGATGCTGAGACTTGGAAAGATTATAAACAGGTGTTGGAAAGAGTGCGCGCTGCTTTGGAGAGGTCGAAAGTGGATGAAGAGAGTGTGGACACCTTGGCAGGAGTGCATTACAGTGCAGAGAAAATTATTCATGTGCTAAATGATCTACAGGTGAGTTTTTTTTTATTTATTTATAATTTATTTATCAAAATATTAAGTCATTGAACTTACATTTAATTCTGTGCGTTGAAAACTAGACGTAAGTCGAATTTTGCCTTAAGGGGAGTTGCATGAGTTTCCCGGTCTATGAAAATAATCAATTTAATCAATAAGAATTAAGTTGTAGCAATGTTTATTGCAAGTTATTTCAAAGTATAATGATTTTTATAATTAAGCCATTTTTGGAAGGTCTATAATATTTAGAACATGATCATTCTATATTTATAAAATATTTAGAACATAGATCGATCTATGCAAAATTTAATTGAATTCGTCAAAAAACTTTTTTGACCATTAATATTCTATATTATCGAAGAAACGACTCGGCCGATCTTTACCAAAAATCTATTCCCAACAGTTTGGTGCACATCTCTCGTTTTAAAAATCTTTTAGGAATTTTAACGAAAACGTTGACGAAAAATTAAGCATTTATCTGCTATTTACAAAAAAGCTCAACTGATCGTTTAGCAAATGTAATCAACAATAGTTCTTATCGATTTTTATAAAATAGCTTTTCTGACGGAAACAAACTTCTATTACAGGAAGTTGAAATGTACATTTTGTAAGAAAATATTTTTAAAAATTATTGAGTAATTTAAAAAACATTTTATAATTATTTCAGCCTATCCCAAACTTTTCTCCATTGAATATGTTTTGTTTTACATAATAATTATTATGTAAATTTAAATTTCTCAAGTAATAGTTTAATTTAATTTTGACCTAGATAAACAATTATTATCAGCCATAATTCGTCAGATTGTCTCTACAGATTGCACAATCATAAATGCATTTATCGATGATAGTGAATATGCTCTTGCAATTATCAATCATATTAAAACCATTACACATGCTCAATGATGCATGTTATATCCTCCAACGCATTTTCCATGGAAATCTCGTCCGTTGTTCCACACGATGCCTCAGTCTAGTCTAGTAACATTGCCTAAAGGTCACAGTTGACAATGTTCTACGTCTCGTGAGGTAAACATGTAGATTTCAAATATTTACTGCATTCGGCACTCTTGATTTCAATGGCGAATCTCTTCCAGAATGAGCGGTGATGTCATATGAATTATTGCGTCATAGACAAGACTATTCAAGCGAGTTTGCTTTGCTGATTATTTATTATACTTATACATATTTAAAATTCTGTACGTATGTTAGACGATAATCAAAATGCGGTGACTTGTACTGTAGGATATTCGGTTTTACATTGTTTTATGAATGAATTTTTTAATAACAATTTACTTTTGTCGATCAAAACTGATATAAAATTTTTTATAAAAAAATATACAACGAATTGAAGAATGAAATGAAAATATTTTGATTATGCATTTTTTATGAACATGACATAGTGTTTACTAGTTCGGTACTCTCTGCTAAATGGTAAA
>NW_020537324.1:4936373-5009840 GCF_003426905.1 Ctenocephalides felis
TTTAAAAAAAAACTCATACTATTTTTATTGATGTTACGCCCGATTATTAAACTCAAATTAACATATATATATAAATATATAATGTATGAATAATAATACAAATAACTTACTTTAACAAGTTTAAGATCTGCTGGTGTTTTCTTGTTTTCATTATTATATTCTTGTGCTCTCTCTGACATGTCACGCAACCAAGATTTCAAATTTTGGCAAAAACTTGTGAAGTGTATTCCATGATCGATTGGCCATTTAAAATATTATTAGAGTCTTTAATATTATTTTGAATAGTCTCCCAATCCAATTTCAGTTTTTTATTTCTTCATTGAAACATGTTGACCTTCACTACCTGTATTCTTGATTACAGAGTTACTCAATTCTATTGTTTGATCTACACATTCCTTACCCGTGGTAGTGTTGAACGAATAGAATCTAAATTCTGATTTTTATCCAAATTTCTGTTTTTCTCCATGAGTGCTAGCGCATCTCTGTATATCTATCGAGCTTTTCGAATCCATTCATAAACATCATTAAATGCTTTCTTATAATTTTCATGTTCTTGAGCTTGAGCAGCCAATTTTAGCAATAGATTCCGTCACATGTTGAAGTAATTTTTCATATTTTATCCAAACATGGTTGTAAATTCCTTGGAATCCAAGGTATCATCATCTGCCAATTTAGATTTAATTCGTAGAATAAGCTCTGAATGTTACTAAATTCTCTTTGCAATGTACGATATTTTTCTAAAGCAGCCTTTTTCTCACTCAAATCATTTAAAAGCGATTCTTGAAGATTAATTTTGTTTTCGACTTCCTCTAACCACTCAGTAAGCTGTTTATGTAATTTGTGAATTTCTTCAAGCTGCGCCGCTCTGTTTGTAAGTTTTTGTTTCATGTCTTGTACATCAACCAATAATTTATCAAATTCTTGTTTAAGGTTTTCTGTATCTTCTTGAATTTTGGCAGCACCATTTTGTTCTGTGTTCATTATAACACGTTCTTTCAACTCTAGAGCATAGCGTAATTTATTTTGTCCTTGTTCTAGACTCTGTCGAATGTTTTTTTTTTAACCAAATTCAATTTACTATTAACTTCCTGCAGCGTTCCAGGGCATTCTTGACATTCATTAAGTTTGTCATGGGTTCTTTCACCCAGTCTTGGCACTCACATACAAAGTATTATGTGCTGATGCTCCTGGTAATGCAGTTCCAGCCGCCTCATGATCTCTTTTGCGAGAGACAGCAGAGCATTGTACTTAGTGGTGAGCTGGGTCACACCATTGCTAATCCTTGTGTCTGCACAAGTTTCGAGCAAAACTTGTGCTCTCATATTGAGACGATCCAGCTCACGTTGCCAGTCAAATAGCGTCTGCAGGTGTCCTTGGAACTGTTCCAGAAACGTTCTTTTTCTCCTCTAAGCTGTCCTGCAGTTTATTGAAGGACTGTACGAGGGCCTCAGTCTTCACCAACCAATCAGTGGCTTCTTTATTGATCTTCGTATTCTGTCCACTTAACAATACCTATTTCTAGTAAACCCTTAATGTTGTTAAGTGCCTCGCTAAAATATGAAAAACGTGAATTAGAAGTTTATGCAATGAGACATTTATAAAATACATCAAATTACAAAATAATTTCCATTCAAGCCATCAAATATTTCAGTACAAAATCATGAGGAAGGAAAAAAACATGTATAGATATTTATTCTATGACACAACAATAAATAGTCTTGCTTTTAAAAAAAATTAAAATTAAGATTTGTAATATTACACTTACACGTAGGTGTCATAATCCTCTTGTAGCAAAGCAACTTCTTCTTCAATGATGTCCTTGTCTTCGTCATCCGCTATCTGGCATGCAATATCCCCTTGTTCTAAAGCGTTTTCTAATTTCTTTTGACCTTCCGGTAGTTCGCTATTCAACACTTTTAATTGACTAGATTTGCTTGACAACGATTCCTTGTCGCCAGTGGGCTCTGAGCATTTTCCCAGTCTCTCTTAGATGCTCGAAGCCAGTGTACAAACTCGTTTGCGGCATCAATGAAAGCTTGTGCTTTCTACTGTATCTTTTTGTTTAGCATATAGATCTTTAGCTTGTTTACTCAAAGATTCATATTTATTTGATATTTCAGATGCCGGTGCTCCTTGCATTAGGTCTGATGCTTTTGATGTTACTGATTGTATCATCGGCTCGAATGAAACAATATCCTGCACTATGTTATTAGTTTTGTCGTAAGTTTGCTTTGCGTTCACCTAGACCGGAACTGAGACCCTGCTGGTTGTCCTTTTTTAGACTTAGCTACCTTTTGTTCGCACACTTGTTGGAGTTTAGCTTCTCTTTCTGTTATCCATTGTTGTAGTTGTGAATAACTTGAGCTATAATCAGCCCATTGCAAAAGACTTGTTTCCAAATGAACTTTTGCGGTAGATAATTTCTTCACTAATCTTTCCCAATCATTTTGTAAGTCGCGTAACTGATTGTGAATCACTTCTTTTCCATCAGATCTAGTATTACGAATTACTTTTTCGCCACAATTTACAGTAGCATGAACTAAGTTTTGACCTTCCTCCCTTCGTTGTAGTAAATCTTGAATTTTATTCAATTGAGATTGAAGTAAATCTTTTGAGCTAGCGCTTGAAGCTTCGCTACTATCTTTAATAATGTCTCTAGCATTTTCGATCCATTGTTGTGCCTTTTGCAAGTTTGTTTCATATTCCTTGTGTTGATCGTAATTAGTTTCAACTTTCTTTAGTATATCTTTGGCCAAATTAACTTGTACCTGGTATCGTGAATTTAAATGCCGTAATTGATTGTTGACATAAGTATCCAAATGTGAAGTCAATAAAGCTGAAGCAGTTTTATTGAAAGTATCTATATCTTCTTGACCTTTTACTAATTTATTTAAAATATCTTTCATATCTTTGACTTGCTTTTGTTTTTCCGGAAGTGTTGCAACCAGATTTAATTTGATATTTTTAATCAAAATTTCAAGTTGTTGTAACCAATCAGATATTCTTTCGTACTCTTCTTTGTATTCACGCCACTGAATAATTGTTGCTTCAAGTTGATCCTTTTGTTTTGAATATCTTTAAATAATGTTTCAAACTTTCTTTCCAAGCACGTATTTCATTGCGTATTGTTTCTTGTCCTGATTTTGATGTAGCAGCAATTACTACTTCACCTGTATGTTGCATATGTTCCAACAGCAATTCTCCCTGAGCCTTTTTATTCAGCAAAGCTTCCAGGGGCGTTAAAGCATTTTCTATTGCTAACTTATCACTGAGAGATCTTTGCTTTAATGATGGTACTTTTTCTCTGGCTCTATTCATCCATTGAGCAAAGTCATCATGAGCTTCCTTATAAACACGATGGTCTTTGTATTGCTGTTCACGATCTGATAATAGCTTATTAATTTTTACAGATAGGTCATCAAATTTATTAAGTACTTCTTGAGCTTGGAATGCTGCTTGAGACTGTTGGCCACTTTCTATCATTTCTTTAGCCTTCTCTTTCAAATTATCAATTTCGATTTTTCGCAACGAACTTTTTCTTCGATCGATTTAATTTTTTCTAATTGTGTACGTTTTTCACTGTAGGTAGATTGGAATTCAGAAGCTTCATTATAAGAGGTGTTCATCCAGTCTACAACTTTCTTCAAAGCTTGTATTTGTTCTAAAAAGCCAGACCACTTATTTATTGAATCATCTAACATTGCTTTCGTTTCAATCATTTTTTGTGCTAATATAGACCATTCTTCTTGTAGTTTTATTAAATCTTTATTAATTTTCTCATGACCTGCTGGTGCAGTATTAGCAAGCACACCTTGTGCCATTTCTACAATAGACTGCACTTTGGCAAAGCCTTCATCCTTAATTAAAAGTAAATCTTGGATGGTTGAGAGCTTAGACTCTAAATCTTTTTGAGAAGAAGCGCTGAGATCTGAACAGTATGTTAATTTGTCTTTAATATCAATCAACCATTGCATGCACTCTTGAATAGTATTATTAAAATCTTGATGACTAGATGCATATGACTGCCAACGAGATGTCAATTCTTTTACTTTCTGTGAAAGTTGTTGGTATTTGAGTCCTAATTCAGAAATTTGAGGAACTCGATAATTAAGCGTACCCTTATACAACTGTTGAGCTTTTTCGGTGACATTATCGATTTCCAACTCTTTAGCTCGCACTTCACCTTGTATTGATTTTAATTGTTCTAATTGATTCATTTTTTCTTCGCATGTTGCCTTCAGATCAACTGCATGAAGTTTAGTATCAGTTGATTGTATCCAAGAGAAACACTCATCCTTAGTGGTCTCATAATCAGACCATTGTTGTAATTTATTTTCTAATGATTCTATCGCGCTTTGCACAGACGATATTGTACTTTCCCATTCTTGCTGTGAAGAATCGACTTGTGATCTAATATTTACTTGTCCAGATTCTAAAGTACCTGGTATCACCAACTCACCTAATTTTCTTATTTGTTCAATTCGTGGCTCATCATCAGGAAGGCTTTTCTGTAAATTCTTTAGTCTGTCTAAGTTGGTTTGTAGGGATACTCTTTCCAGCTCTGAATCACTCCATAATTCTACTGTGTTGTGTGTTGCATCAACCCATTCTTGTAACTCCATTACTGCTTTGCTATATTGTTGATGATTGCTTACAATATCTTCATATTTTTCAACAAAGTTTTGTGCACTATTCAATAAACTATTATGCTGGTTTGTCACTTCCTTAAGCTGTTGAACAATGGCTTTATCTTGCTCTGGGAGATCTTGAACTTTATCACGCAAATCAATTAAGTCTTGTTTATGAGCAGTAACATCTTGTAAAATATTTCTGTATACTTGCAGTTGCGCACGTTTTTCGTCTAATGTGGTTTTCAATACTATGTCTGGTGAAAGTGAGTTTGAAGTCGAAGCGAGCCAATTTTTAATTGTGTTCATGGATTCTTCAATTCCTGACCATCGCGATAACTTGGCTTGTAATTCCCGCTCCTTGCTTGAGACTCCATCATAAAGTGATTCCATAGCTAATTGGAGTTCTTCTAATTGAAGTCGAATAACTTCTCTACCTTCCAAAGTGGTACTCGGATATGTTTTCTCGCCCATTTCAATTGTTGTGTTAAGTAATTGCGTTGCGCTGCCTTGTTGAGAAAGTAAGTCTTTTAGAGACTGATGCAATTCTAACAAATCATTCTGACTTTCGGATGTTAATTCCTTGCAGCATTCATCATATTTCGCTCTAGATGTAGCAAGCCATTCAGAACACTGTTTATATTTTTCATTGTAGTCTGCATGATCGGCGACCGCTTGTTCACACTTCTTGACAACTTCCCGAGCAGTCGTTTGAATTGATTGAAACCGAGAAGCTACCTGTTGTATATTTATCGAAATTCTTGATTCGCCACTGCTTTGAATAAGCTCAGTAGAATCGTCACTAATCTTATCAAATTCTGCTTCATTTTGACGAATATTTGTTGTGAGTGACTATAAAAAACCAAAGTTGTATGAGTAACAAATATTAATATGATTAATAGTATTTCAGCGACTACCTAAAGCAATTGTAAAGGCAATTAATATCAAAAGGCAGTAATCGACTATCTACCAGTTAGTAACTAATGTTATATAATTTCTACTCCCTCCACCTAAATCAAATATACAACATCAATGCTATTCATAATACATCTTACTTGATCTAAGTTGTCTGCTAACTTAATAATCTCTTTCAAATCTCTATCTCGGGAATCTACTTTTTTAATCAGATCCTGGTAAATAGGATATGTATTAATTATGTAACGAATCTATGTTATTGACAAAAGGACAGGGGTTTACATATTCTACATAAACCGTAAAAAATTATTATAAAAAATTCAATTACCTTGTATTTTTCGAGTTGTTCTTGTTTTTCCTCCAGACTGGATTTAGGAGTGTAATTCTTCAGACTATTTTCGGAATCTGTTAACCATTGAATTAACTTTTCGAATGATGCTTCATATGCTACCCATTGTTGCAATCTTATTTCTAATTCATGTTTAATGTCATTAAGTGAATTAATAAATTTATCAAAATCAAAATTCAGATTTGATAAATCTCTCTCCATCCCTTCCTTTACCCTGTTTGGTAAACTACTGGCACATTTTTCAATATGATTATTGAGAAGTGACAATTTTTCGTGTCCCTCCGATAATCCATCTTGTAAATCTGTGATTTTGCGCAATCGCACTTGCAGTGCAGCTTTATTCCCTGAATAATCAGAATAGCTAGACAATTGATCCCACAAATATTTCTGATAATCTTGGAATGCCTTCTGTTGATCAGTAAAGTTTTGGCACATATCAAGAAGATTCTCCAACTGAGTAATAGTGTCTTGGCAAGTTTTATTTAAGTTTTCGTAACGGCTATTGATATTTTTGACAGCATTATTGATTTCGCTTTTAGCAGGATCATTTGCTTGTAAAGAGCTCACCACGTTGCTCGCTTTGTCCGTGACAGTTTCGATAAGCCGTTTGTGAGTTAAAATTTCTTGCAAATTTGCTTTATACTTTGAAAGTTTAGCTTTCAGTTCTTGGCTAGAGGAAGATCCCGTTCCAGTTTCGCCTTGAACAATTTTCTCCATAGAGTCTAACCAGGCCAATACTTGTTGCATTAAATCATTGTAGCTGGACCATTGCACTGTATGAGCTTCCTGTAGTTTTTGATGTTCCTTAATGCCTTCGTTCAGCTTATCCCAGCGATCGCGCAAATTCCTCAATTCAGATCGTATAATTTCGCGTCCCTGCGAAGAAGTATCAGGATATAATCGTTCACCAGCAAGTGTAACAGCAGCAAGCATAGGTTCTGCCTGTTCTTTTTCGGCAAGTAATAGCTGTAATTTGTTGTTCTGCACATCAGCTTTAGATAAATCATTATTTAAATCAACCAAATGTTTTTCGAGTGGCTCCAACCATTTTTTAGCTTCGTCCAATTTGTCTATATACTTTTTATGACTATCAACGAGATTATTCCATCTATTTATCACCTCTTTACTCATCACATGAAGTAATTGATATCTGTTACTAATTTGCGAAATTAGTGGTTTATTCTTTCAGTACCGCTTGAGTTTAATAATGAATTTGATTTATCGACAAAATTATCAATTACTTTTTCTTTTCCCAGTACAACATCGCGTTGATTTTTGAAATAATCAAGTTGCTTTTCCTTTTCCTGAAGAGTTGCCTGTAATGGCTGATCACGCAGCACAACTTCAATCTCCCTGCACCATTTAGTAAATTCTTCAAGACCGCTATCAAAGTCGTGCCATCGTTTTTCTGCATCAAGTAATTTTTCTTGAATTTTCTTTATTTCATTTGCATGTGTTGTAAATTGATTTTCTAAGTCCTCAA
Source organism: Ctenocephalides felis (assembly GCF_003426905.1). Lineage (NCBI taxonomy): Eukaryota > Metazoa > Arthropoda > Insecta > Siphonaptera > Pulicidae > Ctenocephalides > Ctenocephalides felis. The sequence goes on from NW_020537324.1 coordinate 4,943,749, forward strand.
TCTCTTTTCAATTATTTCATTTCCTTTAGGCGATGTCCATTTATTTACAAGTAAGTATTCTTTTTGCAATTTTTGTAATAACTCAAATCCATTTGCTTTATTTTCGTCTAAATTTTTCACAATGCCCAACCGTTTAGAAAGCTCCGATTTTTCTCCTTTTATGTTATCGCATTCATTTAATTTTTCAGTTTCATGTGCCAACCAATCTTTGAATTTTTTAAACTCGATTAGTAATTTATCATGTTCAGAAACACAATCTCCCAAACCGGTCAATAAACTTTCTGATCTCTCAAGAATATTTTGGAAACATTGTTTAATTGAATTAATATAAATATTAAGCGAAGTATCCTTTGTTTGATTTACGAGATGTTGTGCTTTATCACATACAGATTCCACCAATTGTTGATGAGCTAGAATTTCTTGATGCATTATTGTATGATTCTGTAATTGTGCTTTTTTCTCAGGAAGTGAAGCTTTAAGTTCAGTATGCTGCTGCATAGCTTTCTCTGCCTCTGCCAACCATTTCGCTAATTGCTCTTGCGAAGCAGTATAATCACTAAGTTGTAACAAACAATTATCTAATTTTTGGCTACCGTTATTTAAGTCATCTGTGAAGGTATCCCACAATAATCGCAATGATCTTAATTGTTGTCGAATTATTTCACGACCATCAGGACTGGTATGTGCGTATAGTTTTTCTCCACGTTCCATGAGCAAATCAAATGTTGTTATATCATTTAATCTTCCCTCAGAAAGTTGTCGAATTTTGTTTTGTCGGTCTTGCAAAATTGCCATGCTTCCCACAATCTCATTTAGTTGATTCAGCTCTGCTTGATTATTCAGTAAAATATTCTTGAACTCTTGATAATCCTTATTAAAATTGCTGTGTTCACTCACATATAATTCATATTTAGCAATAGCTTCTTTGCATGAATTTTTCAGAGATTGATATTTAGTTAGGAGTCGTGAAACTTTGCCAGCTAATTCTGATTCACCCTCAATATCTTGTGCCATACTAGCAGCTTGATTAAATTCTATTGATTTCGCTGTAAAATCGTCGTCAATGGCCCTCAATTTACCTAAATGCTGCATTTTGGTATCTTCTGAACTTTTCAAACTTTGATCTTTAATTAAGTTCTCCTTCTGTCTTAAGAATGTTTCTAAAGCTTCAATTGTGTTTTCATATTCTGCCCATTGATTATAAAAACAATTTAATTTTTCACTAGTATCTGCACAGCTTTGCAGCATAGATTGCCATAACAATTTCTGATCTTCAAGTGATTTCAACAATGCATGATGTCCGGGAGCAGATGTTCCTTTGATTACAATGTTCAACTGTTTTTGGCATTTTTCAAACAAAGCATCTCCATCTGATTTCCTTTCTAGTATATTTTTTAGTAATAACATATTTGACTTAACACTTTCTTTTTCCGGCGCTTGTTCAGTAATAACTTTCGCTTCAGCAATAATATTACTCAGCCAATCTCTTAAATTCTCTAACATGACGTTATAATTTTCATGATCAGCTATATATTGTTCTACTTTCTGAGTTCGTTGCTTAATATCATTCTCCGAGGAATTATATTCAGTCATCGATGTATTTAATTTTTCTGATATTTCAGGATCAGCTAGCTCTACATTTTTATCATGTAATTGTTTTAATACTTGTTTATGGAAAATAATATCTTGTGCAAGAATTTTCAAAGTTTGAAGCATCTGTTTCTTTTCTGGCAGAGTAGCACATAAATCATCCTGCTTTGCAATTTTTGCCTTGAGTCGGTGACCCAAGAGTTTATTTGCGTAAAGTTTTCTTCAAAAGTGGATCGTTGGATTAGAGCACTTTCCACAGATTTGTTTAGCTCACTAATTTGATCACACAATTTTTCAAAACCATCTCTCAGTTGCCGAAGATCATTTCTTATCGTTTCTCTATTATCAGGAGTGACATTCGGATATAAAGACTCACCTTTGTCAATGGTTTTGTTTAGCAATTCCTGACCTACATTTCTATCATCTAGCAATTCCTTTATTTCTTCGGCCAGCTGTGGCGTAACCTTTGCGGTGCTGCTTTTTGTACTTCTTGCAATTTTTTATTTAAATTTGTAAACCAAGTTTCATAGTCTTGTTTATTCTTTTTATAAACTTCATTATTTTTCTCTAAATTGTCAATTCTTTCAATAATATATTCAAATAATTTTATTATTGCATCATACCTGGTGGTGAGGTGACTAACATACTGACCAACTCTCGATTCAGGATTATGATGCATAATAGCATTGCTCAAATCTAGTAAATCATCAATATCACTTTTTTGTGATAATGTCTGTGATTGTAAGCTCTTAATTTCCTTCTTTTTATCATTTAATAAAGAAATATTGAACTGATTTGCGTTTTCAGATCGAATTGCGCCCTCAGTTTCTTTAAGCCATGATCCAATATTTTCTGAAGTTAATTCATATTTTCTCCACAATTCAATATTATCATTTAATGCCTTCTCAACATCAGATTGTTTCTTAGAAAGATTTTTAAGATTGTTATTCACAGCTACACAATCCTGTTTGAATTTTGATAGCACTTCAGGAGTTTGAACATTTTCCAATAAACTTAAAGATTTTTCTAAATCTAATTTCCTGGCACTGCAATTCTCGATTCCGTTTTTAACATCTGTTAAAGCAGATAATTTAACTTCCAAGTTATATCGATCACTGCTGGCTTCTGGTGCACACCAATCTAGTTTATCAGACAGAGTTGCCAAAACGCGGTTTATGGTGTCGTAATTATCCGTGTGGTGTTTAGTTAAGAAGGACATTAAAGTTTCTTCCACTTTATTGGCATGATTCATTACAACATTGAAACGCTTCTGTGTATTATCAAGTTCTTTTGGTATTATAGATTCACTGTATGATGGATACATGGATTTCATTTCATCTATTCTTATATGAAGATTATCTAAATTATCTCCGCAATCATATAATTGATCTTTCAATGATTTACATGTTTGTAATCTTTCTAATATCTTCTCATTTTCGCCAGTCATATCATCACATTTGATTACCGATTCTCGAATATTGCTTATGCACTCACCAGCTTTCCTAATCTCTTGTCTTATTTCTTTTTCTTGTTCACCAAATGATTGTGTGATATCCTGTAATTGTTCAGCTATTGATTTTATATCAGAAAACTGGTTTCCTAAAAGTCTATCTAATGCTATCAACGTTGAAATAGGATTTCCATCATTAAATTCTGTCAATTGCGATGTTTTAGAAGTAATTCCATCTCTCAATGCTAGATATGTAGGTAATTCATCATTATACTTGTTTAATCTGATTTGGGAATATTCTAGTTCAGTTGTATTTTCTAATGCATTATTTAAAGCTTCTTTGGTCTCACCAAGCCAAGATAGCAAATCATTTTTAGCTTCATCGATTTGTCTCCATAGTATTAATTGAGATTCTTGAATTTGAGCTCTCGCACTAATTTTATCTTTATTATCCTGATATCGATTTTTAGACTTTGCAAGTTCTTTCTCTGAATCAACAGTTTGATAATTCGTAAGTGATTGTGGCTGGGACATGGTTTGGAATTTCATTTCCATTTTGTCCAAGTGTGGTTTCGCTTTCTTAATTATATCAGCAGCAGTCTTAATTTTATCATAAGCCATTGCTACTTGATCAACATCATTTGGTTCTTGTTTCACACTTGAATATAACTGATCAACTTTGTCTAGTTCTGTATTTAAATATATTTTGGCACTTTCAAATTCCTTAAATGCATTCAACAAATCATTCAACACTGCAGAAGTTGCATTAACGTCGGTTGCAAGAGAATCCCAAGCAGTTTCAATGTCGGATACAACATTTTGCACACTAGCAGCTTTAGTTGGGGCTTCTTGAATTAACATACTACCCTCATTATGAAGTTTATTTTTAAGTATTGCTTTTTCATCTAATGTTTTTGATAACTCGTTGAGTTTCATAAGAGCGTCTTCCACATCATTCGGGTTTTTAATATATCGAACAATTTCTTCTAAGTTAAATCTAATAACTTTTATATTGTCTTTTAAATTACTATCCGTTTGCTGGAATTCGTTCCAATGCTGAGTAACTTTCTCTTGTGATTCTTTCTTCGATTGCAATTGAATTTTAATATTAGCAGCATTCATTTCAAGATCTCTTAGTAACTGATTTCCTGTTGTAAGTTTTCCAGAATTAAGATCATGCATTTGTATACTTCCCAACTTATCTAATTCGGCAACTTGAGGCTTCCATGAATTTATTTTCGCTAGTATTGTATCTACTTCGGAAGCACAAAGTAACAATTCTTCAGTGGGCAATTTTTGATTTTGTGCTTGATATTTTATATGCACTAATTGCTGATTGGTTTCATTACACCAATTTAATAATTGAGACCATTTTTCCAAACAATGTTTTTTATCTTCCAATTCTTGTTTCAAATTATGGTAATTTTTATCTAAATTGTTTTGCATTTCTCTTAAGGTATTAACTTCTTCAGGAACAGCATTTTGCATCAAGTGTTTTATTTCGTTATCTATGGCATTAAAAGCAGATTGTTTGTCATTATGTTCTTGCAATAAAGTTAAAACATTTTGGAGGCTAGGACCAACGCGATCGGTATTAATTTCATCAATACGTGCTGTACTGCTACGTAAATCGCTCATCCAGTTATTAAAATCTATGCAGCGAGTTTGGAAATCTTGTCGAGCAATTATTGCATCTGATAAAGCGTTTATCTTTGCCCTTGCTGCTTCAGCCAATTGATTTACACGAGCCTTCATGTCTGCAACACGGCCTTTAACTATATTAGCTCCTTCAACAGCTAAACCATGACAAACGTTATCTGCATTATTTGTTAACGAAATCAATTTGGCTTGTTGTTCGGATACCTCATTATTAAATGATTTTATTTTAATCAAATCCTTTTCTAGTTTCTCTACACTTGATGTTTTCATATTCAGAGGTGTTTGTGTAATAGTTTTCTCACAATTTGTTATCCAGGTTTCCATCTTGTCTGCTTCTGCATCAAATGATCTCCAGGAGTTAACGAGTTTAGACATTTTCTTACCCCATTGTTGCGCTGTATCATGAACAATACTCCAACGCGAATGAATTGCATCCAATTCATCTGGGGCTGATGTTTTACATGTTAATTGATGACTTATAGCTGAAATTCCATGCAGTTTTTCTAACTGCGCTTCACACTGTTGTTCAAACAATTTTGCTTGTTGCAATTGATTTTCGGCATCCGTCAGAGTCACTGGCTTAGCCATTCCCAATGTTATTTTTTGCTCTGATTGTTCTACCCATGGTTTGACTTCAGATAATTGTGCTTGATATTTTTGCCAGTTCAGCAAGTCATGTGTTACTGCTTTTGATTGATTGTCTACAGTGCGATTAAGAGAGCTTACATCTTCACGTAGTCTTTGCACTTCAGCCTTCAGATTATGAGCTTCAGGTGTTACTTGCGATAAAGTCAATGCTTCAGCATTGAGCTGATCAAGCACATTCATTTTATCCGCAATCATTTTTTGTAGTGCATTGGATTTGTTTACACGCTCTTCCGGTGACATATCTGGATTTTGTAATTGTGAAACTAGTTGTGGGGCAACTTGCCTGGTCCATGCCTGTAATTCAGCAAGCCTGGTTTGGAATGCTTTCCATTGACTGCTGTATTCCTCAAGTCGTTCTACTTTTTCTTGCATTAAGCTTAAAGTGCCATGTAGACGCTTTTCTATATCACTAACTTCTTTCTCTAATACAGGTTTCTGTTCAGCAACTGTATGGGCACAAAGGGAACCGCATAATACTCTTAATTTGTTTAACATATCATCCGTAGCTTGTCGAAGGATTACACTCATAGCGTGTTTAGCCTGCAAATCGACCGCTAATGTTTTAGAATCTTTTTGATCTGAAGACATGGATTTAAGTTCATTCTCTGCTTTATTAAGTAATTCCAGAATCTCATTCTTTTGCGAAATATAATTATTCCAAACCTTCTGAGCTCCCTTAAGTTTTTTCATTTTATCGATACTCTGGCTATAAGCTTCATTCCAATCACTTTCCAAAGTTTTAACTTCTACTGGAACAAATGTTGGTGCATGTGTATCTTTCACTAGATCTTTTCCTCTCTGAATCATCGATAGAATTTTAGGTCTCTGATTATCTAATTGATTGATGGCAGTTTCTTGTTGAACAATTAATTTATTTATAGTTTCCAGTGTATCTACAGGAGGGGAAGCAGATGATTGCTCTTTTACTTTGTGCAAAAGGTTGCAAATATCTTTTACTTCTCTTCTATATGTATAGCATTTGGAGAACACTTCGGTTTTAACCATGGTTATTTCAATTGTTGGAATTAAATTCTTATAACGTCCAATTAAGGCTTCCAATTTTGCTTGTTCATTCGCAGCTTCAATTTCGTCGCAATGAGCTGTTAAACCATCTAGCGTCTGAACTAACCACTTCATATCCTCACGTTTTGCATCAGCATCCTTGCAAATTTCCTAAAGAATAAAAGAAAAATATATATAATTGCTTTTTGAACACATAAATTATTAAATTAATGTTAAAATAAATGCTTTTCTATATCAAAAGATATTTTTTACCATTAGTGTCCTAAGCTGTTATCCAAATGCAAAGCATGAAATGTAGTTTAAATTCATTGTTAATATTTGCATAGATTAAAAATTGGTCAAATTTCAATTTACATACCTGAAATATTGCTTTTTCTTTTTCAAATTCTTCAACTGAGTTAATATCAGTCAATATATTTTTCAGAGTATTATCAACATGATTCATCCAAACCACCATAGTGGCAAATCTTTCATGATATGTATTCCACTGCTGTGGAATTTGTTGGAGATTCCTTCTCAGCTCTTCTAACTTTTTGTTCGTAGCCTGCCACTGCATTTGGGCTCGTTCTAGATTATTCTTCAATGAATCATCACTTGGCCTTCGTTGTTCATAATTCACAGATATTCTCTTCATGTTTTCCAAATGTTTATTAATTTCGTGAGATATGCCACGAGGTTTGAAAAACTCTTGATTTCGAGCTAGAATAGAATCAACATTTTCATTCCTATTGTAAGAGTGTTGTTCATTAATTATTTCTTTTTCGACATCTTTCAAATATTGAGCAAAACTAATTTCATCTAATCGGAACTCCATTTTCATCAAGTGCAATGGCGCAAAAGCCAAAACATCTTTCCATCTTCTCTGCAAATTTTCTATAGAAGATTGAACTAATAATTGTTCATTTTGGGGCAAAGACTTCATGAGGTCTTGACCAGATTGAACCAGGTCCTGCATCCATCTATCATTAACGCGATCGAAAAATGCTTTATGTTGTTCAATGGCAGCTCTATTTTCAACATGTTTATCTCCTAATAAACTTTCAGCCTGGTGCAGCCAGTCATTAATGGTTCTTTCACATTCATTGAAATTATGCCAGCATCTAAGAATCTCCTGAAATCGTTGTTCCCATTGCTGTGCATTCTCCATTACATAAATAAAACGCTCATTGAGGTGCTTCATTTTCTCATAGCCATCGGTAGTATCAACACCTCCATCTTTATCCAAAGATTGAACAATGTTTTGGAAAACTTTGCGTTTACTATCTAACATTGACTTGTAGTATAAACTGCGTGAGAAAAATGATTTTAATTTATCAAGTTGAGTTTGAGCAACATCCCTTCCACCAGACGCTGTAAATGAACTCAACAACTTTTCTGCTTCATCCAACCATTGATGAATTTCTTTTTGTCCAGCTTCCAAAGATTCTTGCTGAACTAATAACTGATGGAATAAATTTAGTTTCATTGGTATCAAAGCTCGTACTCTTACTAAAGCTTCCTTTTCTCTTTTTAAAGTATTCATCATTTTGTCAACTTCGTCTCTTGATAAATCTTGAATTAATGATTGAAAGGCTTTACTAATATTCTTAAATAGGTCTTCAATTTCATCAATTTCATTTTGTATTTGTTGAATTTGTGCTCCATAAGCTTTAATTTTCTCTGTAGTGCTTAGTTGGTGGGACTCTAAAACATTTTCAGCGTTTCTTAGCCAAGCACTTAATCGTTCAACTCCAAATCTGTAATCCTTGCGGTTTCGTAATATATCTCCAGCATGCATATATTGTTGAACATCTTTGAATAATTGTTCCCACCTTGAAGTCATTCTACCAAATCGATCGTGCAGTTCCTGAGAAACGTTATCTTCACATGTGGCTACTAAAAAGCTTACAGTGTCACTCAGAAGTTGGTATTTCTCTTTCCAGACACTTATATCTTGGAAAAATTCCATTCTTTCATCATCAGAAAGACGCGTGTGTGCTTCAGCTTTGTCCAGCCAATCTTCAAATTCCTTGGCTAATTGCGTCCAACGCTTCCAGTAAGAAACAACTTCTTCCAACATGCTTTGGACGCATCTCAGTTCCATAGAAACTCCTTTCCATCTTTCCGCTGTATCGCGCATAAAACGATCAACGTCCGCGCACTCCTTTTTATCAATCATACCGTCTCTCTTGTACTCTTCTACGACCTGTTGCATATCCTGATAAGCTTTTGAAAATTCTTGAAAGATTTTATTTCTAGATACAAAATTACGATACTGTTCCAAAAGTTGTTGAACTTTTTCTTCTCTGCCGTATTTTACCGTCCAGGCTTTAAGTTTCATTTCAGTCAAATGCAAAAAGGCAATAAGGCAACATTTGTGTTCTAAGAATTTCAATCGTATACGTCGTTGTACAGCTTTTGGTTCAACATCCCGTAGTCGCATTTCCATATTACGGAGTTGAGACGGTGGTAAATTATCTGCTTCGCAAAGTTTTGCTTTTTCAAATTTATCTATCACAATTGGCAAATCGGCGAAGAATTGTTTATGTTCTTCTAATTTTCTGCTTATTATGGTAGCTGTTTCCTCATTCATGATAGTGGGAACATCATCGTGATAAATCAACTGCTCAGCTTTTGCAAGCCATTCACCGACTTTGGCAAGTCCTCCTGGAATGCGAGAATCTAATTGCCATAGCCACTGGCGCAGTTGATACTGAAGAAGTTTCCATAATCTATCTATTTCCTTCCATGATGATTCGCTTATAGCAGCGAAACCATGGGAATCGATTAATGCTTTCAATTTCTTGTAGAGCGCTTCGCGTCCGTCTACTTGTGCTTTGTAAGCCTCATATTCTGAATATTTTTGAGGTAAAGTATTTGTTTTTATCATTGTTCCTAGATGATTGGTTTTTTCGAGCAACCACTCAGATAAATCTCTATAATCCTTTTGGATTATAGAAGTAGCGTCCAGACCGGAACTCTGAAAAATAAACAATCAAATTCAAAAAAAATTGTCAATGATCAGTTGCAAACGCAACTCAAAAATTAAAAAAAAATGTTTTATGCAATATTGAAAAATAAATAATATAATACATAAAACTACCTTCGGTTCAGGATACTTGTGCAGGAACTGTGCAACATATGTCATAATAGACTTCTCATCTGGTTTATCTACATCCACATCCTCGGCATCCAGCAATCTCGCAATACCTAGCTGATTTTCAGCAACGTCAAACGCAGTTTCTAAACGTTGTCTATTAGAAGCAGCTCTCATTTGCTCTAAATTGACAAGATTCGCTTTGATGGCATCGATGATTGCCAAAAAGGCAACACCGTCACGCCAACTTGGTCCAAAGTCGCGTACTTCGATTCCAGAATCCCTATAAAATTGAAACAATAAATTAGATTTGAAAAATATTAGGATCAGTACTATACATTCATGAATAGACTATCTATTTATAACTTCAAATAATGCACGATTGAAAATGTCCACTAGAGCAACTTAGTGTCTTTTTTAAATAATACGTATGTAATCGGTTATTATCATAATAATTTTTAAACATAGTCACTACATTTCACCAACTTTTCTAAACACTGATATATTGCACTAACACCATTATGTAATTTCACGTTTGTCTTTTATCCAGATGAAGTTATATAAGGTATCTATAAATTTATTTATTTATAATCTTACTTTGGCAATGCATTAGTGACCCACTGCAACAAGGTCTTCCTGGCTCCTTGCTTCCATTTTTCTTTTTTCGCATCCGAAGAACTGGCCGTGCCCATGCTCTCCAAAGAACTAGCCGAGCCTCCGAAATGATGGCCCAGATATTCCAAGGCACGAGTGTTCTCCTCGATCTGTTGCAAATACAACGAAGTTATATATCAGCAAATTAATCAAGTTCGAGTAGAAGTAACCACTTGGAAAGTTCTATATATATACAAACACATAAATACAAACACATGGTAAAAGATTGATGTTCGACGCAAGTGAATGGCGAAAACTAACTAAGATGAGACAGAACAATTGACTTAATTTGGTAAAATTTTATTTGAATAACAAATTATATTCAGTACAATTATATATATTGATCGATATGATTTAAGCAACGTTATTCCAGAATTAATTATTAGAAGACTTATTGATGTTTGGAATGTAATGATGAGATTCTTTTCGCCAAACAAGAAAATTCTTCATGAATTCAATGATATTGTAAAATGCTAACATATATTATAATCACACTACCTAACCAAACAAAATATTCTGTCTTGTGAATATTCATCCCTTTTTCCAAATGTGCTAAAATTATATGTATACACATAATTATAAAATCACTTTGCATCTATAACTGAATGAACGAAAAAATGAAAATGATTTGCAAAATAACGATATCGTATTTGCACATGACGTTTAAAAAATACGAAAGCAAAAGTGTTTCATTATGAAGCCTTATTTGCACATAAAATGATCTATAAATGATTTTTGAATATATGAAAACGGTTGAAGTAAAATCTCCGTCGTCTCCAATTCTACCACCAACTATAGACAATTTACACAGCGACTATCAGACGACATACACTGCACCTGATGACCTTTTATTTACAAAACGAAGAATTTAATAAACAAGAACTACCGTATTTTTCGATTCCTCTAAAACATTCTCAGTGTGTGCTTCTGTTATATCCCAATAATCTCCGATTGATTTAACCTGCCAATTATTTATCCCATTTTGAGCAACAATGTCAGACCTCTTTCGAGAAAGTAATTAAAATTTATTTACATTTGTACAAATAAGCTTTTTACAGCTATACGGATTAATGTAGAAATAATTGTTGAACAAATTAAAGTTGCATGCAAAAGTAATCAATTCAAACACTGCACTATACAATTACAGACCAAAAATACAGTTTTTTCTCAAAATTTCTCCATGTCTAATGATTCAATAAAAAAAATAATACTATTGTTAAAATTACTGTGCATAGTGCAGTTCTTGAACATGACTTTAAATTGCAATATTAATACATACAAGTATCTATAATACTAACCTTTTCATCAAAATATGAAAAATCCTTATTGCGAAGCTTGTTTGAAAAAAGTTAAATATAGTACAGATAAATACTGTGCAATTTTACGTACATAATTAAGCTTTTAACACACTATCATTTTGCATATAAGATAAATGAAATATAAATCACTGATTTTATCGATTTATATGCCAAATGATAAAAATATACATCTACTGTGTGATGTAGAGAAACCAAAGACAATCAAAGACAAGCTTCTTACAGAATAATATAAAATTTGCACAATGATAAAAGAAATAGAAATTTTGGTCTAGAGTGAGTATTGAAGATTTTTTTATCATGTTTCATATATTTTACAGTCAGCCAAAGACAATTATTACTTATATAGCATTAAGATATGGAGTAAATCTAATGTAACATTATTCAAGTGGCTATAAATCAATTTTAATTTAATACTATTTATCCTTGATTGTAATAATGCCTCTGGAGGTTTATGACTAACACCTTTAATTGGATCAGATTATATATTATTAGGCATTGCATAATTTTGCTATCAAAGAAAGATTGAATCGCGCTTATGAACTCATTATTTTTGTCAATTTGATCAATGCAATTTAGCTAATTTTAGAGTAATTTATAGGTAATCGCGAATTATAGTTTCTAGATTTAAGTATTGAGTCAAATATTTACAGAACATGAAACAAATAAATTTTACCTGGAAATACAAAATGATTGTCCATATCAGCCCGAGCACGACTGGTGGTCTCCCGTCCACCAGATCGGCCGCATTGATGTTGACCAGCTTGATGCGCCGTGAGGCCAAAAATTGAAGGGCAGTATTGGCATTGCTCAAAAAGTGCGGTCTCCTCAAAACCCTGCTCCTCTCCACGGGCTGGAAAAAAAATTAAATTAAAATCTTAAAAAAGCTTAATTATAACCTCAAAAAATCATAGCCTCTTATTTAAATAAACTAAAATCCTATGAGCGATTTCTCCAAACATACTGGTAAATAACCTTACTTTTCCCATTTTAATCTTTGCCATTTTTATATTTCTTTATATAAGGAATATAAAAATAGAAAAGCAACTTAATTTTTGTCACTTTTAAATTTTTTAATGTAGAAGGCAATGTTGTGTTCTAATTTACAAAATTAATATTTGTTACACTCATACTACAAAATTCTATTAAATAAATTATTATGAAGCAAGTCAAATCAGTTAAGTTTAATTTCGCTTGCAATTTTCTCTCTTGTCCCAGATTACAAATATAACTCAGTTATTCTTACAAAATCAAATAGCTGTGAATATTACAAATTAAATTATACAAAAAATAATTTCATTTCCAACACTTACCAGTTTTTCTCCGGAAAGCACTTCAAGAAGAGCAAGAAGTTTTGTGCCATCTTTTAAATCGTTGATCAAATCGTCTACCCGAAGCGGTGGAACTCGCTATAAATATAAAAAAAAGTTATAAACATACGTACTAATATGTATATAATAATATAGTAATATAATATAATAATGAATAATGCCAGATTGTTATGATATTCCATTCAATGCAACATAAGTGAAGTCAAAAAACTTGTTTCAAATAACTGCTTCGTAAATCAATCATTGAAGAAAATGTATTTTACCTCGACATTTGTATAGAGCTAGCAATAAATTAAAACAGCAAGCTATAATGCATTTGTAGAAGATGCAAATTCTCTAGATAATTTTCATGCAAATTACTCAACCAAAAACTTGAGTGACTTAAGTTTTTTTTTTAAAACAATCATCACAAAAAATATATTTTTCACGTTTGTTCTAAGCTAGCAACAATTCAAAGTATGTATGCTTAAACGAAAATACAATATTTCTAGATAATATTCAAAAAAAGTTAGTCAGAATGAAGATAAGGATCCCAAAAAATGCCAAATTTTGATAACACAAAAAATTGTTTTTATCCAACTTGTAAAATAATTTTACTTTATTCTTGACCATAAAATTGCTCGAGTAAAAATGAAGTTCTGTTTTACTAAGCCTAACATCTTTAATTATAAGTTAAAAAAAACAATATTTGATACATTAAACATGGCTATCTATGACGTGCACATGCTTTGCACATTAATCCTGAAATATATTATTTAGTTCTATACTAAAATGAAAATCTGCAAATGTATAAGATACCATTCTACCATTCATAAATAATAAAGTCCATAAAACACAAGAAATGCACAATAATATAAAGAAGAAATAAATCATATTAACTTATTCCAACAAAGTTGCAAGCAGAAGCACGGAACTGAAATATTTAGATTGTAAATGTACCTAATTCAAGAAAGATAATTCTACGAGGTAGAAAAGTTTTGAGCTTTCAACATGTTAATTTCTTCAGGGTAGGAATGCATTTGAACACATAAATTTCAATATATTAAAATTAATCATTATAAAATATAAAAATAAAACTATTATTAAATTATTACTTTACTGAAAATATCCAATAAGTTCGTTGGATAAAAATCGAAAGTCACGTAATGCCATCAGACGCGACGTTCTGAAAAAAATATGCACGGGCCAAAGACAGAAAAAATCTCCAATGTGCAAATTGAATGAGAGAAATATTTTTGGAATAAGAACTTGTTTACCTTGGACAGATACGAATTAATCCAATTCACGAAGGTCTTCTTCTGCACGCGCTCTTGCTCATCTGTAACAGAAAATAAACATTTATAAAAACTTGTATACTTAACTAAAAGACAAGAATAATTTGTACAGTTTAATGGTAAGTTTAAACGAATAATGTGAGATAATTGGCAGTATAAAAAACTACCTTAAATTTCACAGAATAAAATTCACATAAAAACTTGAACGAATTTAAAATATGGGTAAACCGCAAAACGTTTACAATTTGTTTGGCGAATAAATGCAAAATTTCATATAACAAAAATTTGATACTATAATGATTCATATATGCACTATTAAAAGAATTTACGAATTAAAATAATAATGTATGTAAACAGAAAAATACAATAAGAAAAATGTATAGAGATTTATCAAACAACTTATAATAATAATACAATACTTGCATGCTTACTTTTGCTTTAGGAACGACTTGCTAATTAAAATACAAATATTCAAACTGCGGAAGTTTGAAGCAAATAATGAACAAGATTCCAAAAATAGTCATACAGTCAAACTTTTAGATTTGTTTTAAATTAAAACCGCAAATTATTACGCAATACGACTAGCGATAAAATAGAAATAAAATAATATTGGACGAAAGTGAATAATTATGAAAATTCATAAAAGGTTTGCAATGAGAGCCAATATTTCAAAATTCTATAAAAATTTAAAAAGATGTTAATCTCAATTCTTATTGATTGATGACAATAGGGTAATGCATGCAATTTGCCTTAGGGCAAAATGTAACTAACATCTAGTTTAGTATATTCAGAAATTTTGGCAACGACAATTAATTATTCAAAATGATATTATAATCATAAATTTACAAGTCGCAAACGGTCATAAACTAATTATATTATCCTTTCCACTCGGATGCCGCCGCTCCAGCGGCAAAATGCATATAAATCTCGCAATTCGCGAGTGGATAGGGTTACTAGTTACTTGCATCAGTAATTTTATTTACGAATAATATTGTTTGGTATATTTTAGGATGATGTAAATGCTGTCGATAAAGTTACATCTTTATTTGATCTATAAGGCTAAACTAGTTTATCGCCAATACGTCACCCAAATTTTATTGCCCATTTTATATTTGCTTACTTTGGTCTGGAGTTATCGATAACTCCAGATTTGCATGTAAATTATATCCCAACCAAATCTAGATATACCACATGTCAACGTCCTAATCGAAGCTACTTAATCTTTTTTTGGATACGCTTAATAAAAATCCCGATTTGACAAAACCACGCATTCAGGTCTTTGCGTTTTTTCCCCTTTACAAATTATTTACTTTATGCTCTCATTTACGACATGTATCGTATTATTCATGTCGAACACGCGATATTTAGATAGTTTTAGTACCCATTTGTCATCATTTCGACCGTCTTCATCCTTTGCCAAGAGGGTGAACAATCTTTGTGCAGTTTCTTGATGCAGGCGGAGACATCTAGGTCAACAGGAAGCGCGTGTACTTTGCTCAAGACTTGTACCATAACGTACCAGAAAATGGAAACTTCGGGGAAAACTTTCGGATGAGATAACTGACATGTACTCCAGGAAAAATTATAGTATGCAGGGGTATAATAATGGAATTTTGTTCGTTTGTTTTTAGAGTTCTAAAGTACTTCCGAAGATCATGATAAGTAAAAACAACAATTATGGATAAATAAAATTGCAAAGTGAGCACTTCTAAGATTTTAGACATCAATATGAATATATTATCATATTCATATACAAAAATACATATCTCTTTTTTTTATTGTTTTTTTGTTGTATACACGTACATTGTCAATAATGTTATAAAATTGGTTTTTGCCTTACTATCTGTCTCCTATAGTTCTAGCCTACCCTTTTCTCATTTTTTGCACTCCATAATGACGTGCTAGCATCCGTCCTAGTCGTTCCACCTAAGCAATAGCAATTAGAATCGATATTGATCCCAATTCTTCAGGTAAAACGGAGTGTATGTATGGTTAAATCTTAGTCTGCATATCTCTTTAAAGTTATTCTAATTTAATAAATCATTATTAAATTCCTTTGGAGAATTAAAAAGTAATAAAAAAATTAAATAATCAAACAATGTTATTGGTAAATACATATATTAGATTTTTTTCATGGTTTTTCAATTGTTACTACTAATTATATATCCAACATTTGGATAATTTCCTTATTTAAATTAGAAGTTTTTGAGAATTTTTATAAAGTTTTTTCTTTTTTTGTTTGATTTGCCTATAAACAATTAATGATAAATGATAAAAATGGTAACTTGATTGCTGCAATTTGAAGTTCCTGTAGATTAAGTATTAATTCCTTATTTAAGAGGGTTTCTGGTCTGGTTATAATAATAATTTATAATAAAAATCGATTTTGTTTTTAAGATATTTTTAATGATTCTAACTATTCAAGAATATGTGTACAACAGAATTTTTCGAAATTTAAATTAGTTTTGGAGATATAACTATTTGACCACAATAATCCTCTTTTCCCAACTTCTACTGAACAGATTCCCTTAAAATTTTTACAGGGTCTTTTTTATAGATTATTTCTTCAATGTGAACTACGGTCATCCACAAATTCTGAATTTTACTATTTTTAAAAAAATCGAAAATATCAAAAAATGTACGTAAAATCATTTTAATTCGTCCGTAGTTCATACGATGGCAATATTATTCTAGATTGATAATATATTGTTTTCCCTTTCTTCAGATCATTTAGAGGGCTAAAATCATGAGTTTGATCAAATACAAATTTTTTGAACTTTATGACTATTCTTAATTCTAATTTTTTTACATATTCTCACAACATTAATTAATAAGCTGTTAAAAATATAGTAAAAATATTGTTTGCTTTTTTATGTCCTTCAAGAATCATTCAAAATTCATGTCTGTAACCAAGAATGCATCCTTAAGTAAAATGTTTTTTATGAAGTGCCTCCTGCCTCCAAACTGATCGATTTGCAAATTTATGAGCTGAACATAATTTTGAATAATTAATGCTAAATTCAATGATAAGTATGAAATTGAATTGAAAACCCAAAATGCTACAGCAAACTGCATTGTTCTTATTTTTTCAAGGTTCCAACGTGTACAAAATTAAAAGTTCTTCGACCCATTTACGCGATTCGATTATCATAAATTTTAAAGTGACATTGTGCTACACAACCAACTTGCGTCAAGATACAAAAGAATCGCGATGTACTCGCAATGATAATAACCATATATAAAACACATTGTGGGTGTGGATATTATAAATGTTGTTATATAAGAGATATCTTGTGATATTGTTCCAGGAATTCCATTTTTACAAAACCGGAATTATTGCCTGATATAAAATTTAACGATCGCAAACGGACGACGAGAAAAACTGGAATGGATTTTTACAGCTTCACGCTAATCTGCGCTGCCAAAAATTATAGCTCAACGGAGAAATAAAATTCTTAATTCTTTTTAAATTGGATTTTAACAATAATTGAGCAACACTGCTAAAAGTAATGATCTTCACTAGATTTTTCTACGAATGATTTATTCATTCTCGTTCATCATCCTGTCATTTCTTATCCAAACAAGTCCTTAATGGAAAACATGACCAGGAATACAAATGTTTTTTATTAAGTTCGGCCCACTTGCATTTAGAATCATAATTTATCATACATGATGATAATAGGTAATGATTTTATGATTGATTTCGTTATGAATGGAAGATGTTTAAATCTTGACAATGTGAACTAGCCAACGCAATTTATTAATCTTTGTGAAACTAATATTTTTGCACATTTTAATATTTTGCTTATAAAAATTATAATATCATCATTTTCTTGCATTACCCTTGCAAACGTTTAATCCTAAACCATTACGTAAATATTCATATTTCTATTTATGTATCCGTAATTGTAGTCAATTATCTTCAAGTTATTGTATACCAATCAAATATTTACACAAAAATTAACAAAAATGTCAAATGTGCTGTCAAAAAATTTCCAAATGTTAAAAGCCACTAATTACGTTTGCAAATTTATAATTTTCGTTTTCAATAGCGATGACACACTATGATACTAATCAAAATCCAAGGTCGAAAAATATTTAAATAAAATAATATCTCTAACTGCACTTATCTATATTGCGTAATAATCGTCCCACTTAAAACTCGGCGTTTATTCCTTGATGTTGAATACTATCTGTATATTGATCCACTTTTGGATGCTGTTAACAAATTGCTAGGTTATCGAATTGTAATGAAAAAATGACATAAAAATAATTATCAGACATCATGGGCATTTTTATTTATGAACTGCATAAAACTACCGTGAAAATGCCAATTTACTAAAATAAACAATAATTATTAATACAATAATTATTAATACATTGAGCAACTATTTTTAAGTCAAAATATTATTTTAACAACTGTGCCCCTTGATTTTAATTATTATTTTTTCTTTCATATGTGGTTAAATAGGTTTCCAATACAGCTCACACAAAATTACAATATTGCTTTCATTATAAATTTCATGAGTATAATCCCTTATAAATAAATTAAAAATCATGCGTCGTGTAAAGGTAATTTAATAATGCAATACAAAATATTTTTTAAGTTCAATACCAATTGCCTTGATAAATTGTTAAATATTAATTAATTAGTTATGTTTTAGATTTTAATTATTATTTGAATCAATTACAAATTTAATATAAATTTCATAAGATTTTTGTCTTTCAAATCGAATAAAAATCGCATGTTTAAAGGTTATCAAATTGAAGCAGTTACAACGAGCATAATGTTTAGTCAGATATAATTTTAGGGATGATGTCATTTACACTAGAATTGGTAACAAGCAATGAGGCTATGATAAGAATGTATAAAATACAAAATACGATAAAAACTTTACCAAAAAATAATAGTTTCAAGATATGACAAAAATGTAAAAAATATTTGGATTCCATTTTAAACATCCTCTATAAAAATATTTGTAGAATTTCCTGTCGAGTAAGAGAAAGCAATAATTGAGAAATGCGTATGAAATTCTTCATAAGGGAGCATCCATTAATCACACGAGCGAGTTTTTAAGGATTTTTGGCCCCCCCACCCCCCTTGGTGATATTTGGTGATATTCAAAATTACCCCCCCTCCCCCACCGAACATCACGTATATTTTTAATTACGTGAAAAAACTGTAATTTTTTTATTTTTTTTAAATGTTTGAACTTTTTTAAAAAAAATTAGCTAAAAAAAAATACACGTGATATCTTACTATGCCCCTCCCTCTCCCACGTGATATTTCGTGATTTTTTGTCAAACCCCCCCTCCCCCTCACGTGATTAATGGACGCCCCCTAACGTTCAGGAATATAGTAATAAAATCATAAATAGTGAAATATTATTGCCTGATCACCCAGGACCATTTTTTTTTAAATTTTATAGGATATTTAAATAATTAATCAATACAGATTTACCATCAAGCTTATATTTATTGTTAAAGATATTTTAACAGCAACTTCAAACACTTGAGCTTTAGTACTGTAACAATTATTATAGAGAATGATAAATCATAGTTCGGAACAATACGTTTCTGTTACCCTTCGTCCTCTGCCCGCATGATCTCTTAAATAATTCAATTAACAGAATGTTACAAATGCATATCTTAAAACCAAAAACATAATATAATTACTAAAGTGGGTATATATTACACAGCAAAGAATAATGACATTAGTATTGACCTTCGACTGACTTGGATGACCTAATACACGACACTTTACCGAACGAACAGCTCGGCCAGTGTGTAGTGAGTAGTGACTCGCTGAGCGAATGTGGGCAGCCGGAAAACCGATCGATGCCAGACAGAACTACGTCCACGACCAGCTGATAGGCCGGCGCCTATGCGATTTCCTAGGAAATTTCTCCCAAGATTTATTCTAACTATTTGGCATCGTGTATTATAAAATTTTTAACGTCCCGTAGGGTAAGTATAGTAATCGCAAAAAAATCGAAAATGAAATTTTTTATATATCTTCACGTTTCAAATGATGTATGTGTGTGTGTGTGTGCGGAATAATTCAAAAAACATTCACAAATCAAAATTGAAGAAAATAAATGAAGAGAAATTGAAGAAGAAACTAGTTGGTATTAGTAACTTTGCCTTGAGGCAAGTTACATGAACTTCCCGAAATGTGTAAATAATCGACTTAATCAATAAAAAATAAATTAATTTATGAGTGATTATAAATATTCTGAGTGAATTTATTACACATCATTGTAAACGAACGAACGAACACGTTAACTCGGAGTATTTTGTAGAAGCAAATTTTCAAAAATCAATAATTTTAATTAATCAATAATTATAATTGAATCAGTTTTCGTAGAACCAAGTACACTATCGTTACACCAACTAAATCATCTAATTTTATTTTTAACAAACGTCAAAAAAACTACTCATTTTCTCAAACTTTGATGATTTTAAAATTAAACTACTTGTCGTAAGTCCGTAATAATTCAGTAAGTTCTATAAGACCATAATATATATCGCCAAAAAAAGTTCCATAAAAATCGGCCTAAATTTTTTTTCAACAGTTAATTACAAGAAAACGGATCGGTAGATTTTCACCTAAAACTAATCAGTATCATTCCCAACTAATATCTTTCGAACAGTTAATGATTTTTTAAAATCGGTTCGGTAGTATGAGCTTGAATGTGGACAAAATGTTTAACACTTTTTTCCAAACTACAAAGAAACGGCTCGGCCGATGGTCGCACAAAACTGAGAAACGATAATCCTCATCGAGATACATCAAATGCTTTTTAAATATCTGAAATCGGTTCAGGAGTTTTTGAGCAAACGTCGATGAAAGTTCTAATTTTTGCCATACTAATTTTTGACTTTTACAAAAAGACCATACTAATTTTTGCAAACTTTGACGAATTTTTGAAGCTAAGCCAGTTGTCATAGGGCCTTAATATTTTAGTATGATCTAGAAGACTATGGTATCTACCGTCAAAAAAATAATCATAAAAATCGTCGATTTTTTTTTTTAAAACTTTATTACAAGAAAAGGCCCGGCCGATCTCTACCAAAAACTAATCAGCACGATTCCCAACCAATATCTTTCGAACAGTTTTTGAATTTTCAAAATCGATTCAGAATTGCGGGCTAAAACGTAGACGAAAAAATGTTCACTTTTCTGCGATTTATAAAGAAACGGCTTGGCCGGTCATCGCACAAAACTGACAAAAAATAGTCCTTAACGAGATACATCGAGTGGCTTTTAAATTTTTGAAATCGGTTTTCGAGAAAATGTCGATTTACGGCAAAAAATCTGTTCACATACACACACACACATACATACTTTTTCCATAATCATTAAAGCTTTGCTTAAATATAAAAGCTTTGCTTAAATATAAAATTTATTTATTTTATTTTGTTATATGTGATAGACCTGCTCAAGAAATATCTATTATTATTTATTGATCTACTGATGGATCTTAATAAATGTATTGACACTAGTTTCCTCCATTGCAATTTAGGAGAATTTAAACAGGTAAATTCATTTACCTAATCCTAAATCATAACCCTATATTTAATTACTCAATTAGTTTAAAAAGTACAGGATACCTATGTATTGTACTCTGTTTGTTTATAAAACAAGCAGATTGGAAACGCTTTCTAAAATAAATCATGTTAATAAGAGAAATGGATATCAGTAATGTAAATAATGAGAAGATTTAGATTAATTTTAATTAGACGTCACTGAATTGTTTTAAGTGCATTAGAAATTGCTTATTTATGATATAAGCAAAGATTATAAAAACATATTTATTCCATATCATTTACATTAAATTATAACAAATAGGTTTATAGCTTATAATCAATATGTATAAAAAATATTAACAAGTCTTGGCAATTGGCGCCATCAATAAAAAACACGACACACTAGTTATATGCTAATTTGAATAATTTTAATAAATAATAACATAATGATTTTTAAGCAATTTTATCATTATATCTTTGAAACAATTTATAGCCAAATGTTAGTAAAATTTCAAAACAACAATAATTCAATTTTTTTTAAACAAATTTTTCAAATATCCGACAATCGCTTATCAAAGTGATTTATCAATAATATTATTATTTATCAATTATATTATTTTATGTGTTAATTATAATTTGTATTCATTTTCTCTGCCAAACAATAAATTGTCTTTTACAACTGCTTTATGAGTTTTCGCAGAACGTTTACTTATTACAACTTAAGTAGAAAATCAATAACCGGAATAAGATTTTTATTACAAGAATAGCCTTTAAACATGATTAAAAATGATATAAGTTATTGCATAGAATCACGAACCGTCTGTGTCTACTAAATCAATCTTTTAAAACTAATCAAGATGATTGTGGCAATTACTTAGTTATTCTGGCAATGGATTCAATAGCGATTTGAACAATTATTACTATATAAAATTAATTAAATAGCAAAGTTGTTCGAACATACTGTTATGTGGCATGCCTTTGTAAGACTCATAGTTATTCAATCTTTAAAAAATCAATTAAATTTATATGGAAATAAAAAACTAATAAATAACAGGCATATTGTTCCAATGGAGAGTGGTAACAGTATTGGTAAGAATTTTTTTTTTAAATATTTCCAGTAATATTTGATATATTCATTTTACTTTTATATTTGTACCAAGGTAGCAGATGCTGTTTCAGGTGACAAGTCAGAAAGTACAGCAAAACATTCACTACAAATCAATAATCAAAGCTTGAAATAAACATGTGTCTTCTACTATACACGGTTGATTGAATATATAGATCGAATCAGTACACAAAAACAGTAAAATCAATAAACCTAGACTTGAGATTTTTTGTACAAAATTAAATCATTTTTAGAGCTCTGCCGCGGATGAGTGGTTAGAGCTATGGGATTTGAATTAGAGGTCCCAATTGCAGTGATACCAGAAAGCATAGATAGCAATCTGTCCAAGTGAAAATAGCCCTTGCCCAATGAAAAATTCAGTACTATTACAGAAATAGTAATAATAAAATTCATTACAGAAATAGTAATAATAAAATTCAACACAAAAATAGGACACCTGTTTTGAATGCCATCTATAAAACCGACTTGGTCAATCTTCTAAATCATTCTTCACTCAATCAAGTACATATATAGAAAATTGAATAGAGTAGTTCAATAGAGAACTTTTACAAAGATTTTTCATTCCAAATTCGCTCTATGACACCTGCTATGTTTTCCAATAGAGTAGAACGTCGAACACGTGACTAATAAACGTGTCTCTTGAATTAGGGACTTAGGGTTGAAAATAGGTCGAATTCAACCCCCACCGCCCTGTTTACACCGCCCTCGTGGCGGTCAGCATCGATTTCATGGCCGAGTCGGTGAATAAAACAAACGTACATATAAAAGAACGCAGTTCCTCGTGTTAATATCTCATAATATATATCATTCATAACATGACATCATCATATGGCCATAAAAATGAATATTATATGTTGTGTTTTCGGCGAAGACTAAATTGGTACAAATTGATAATCGCAGATGTTTGGAAGAAATTGGAATGGAAATAGATAGAAGACAAACAAGTTCTGTATGGTAACATTACTTATTACATTATAAGTTCATTTAGTTACTGATTTGTCGTAAATGTCTTTACGTACTTTCTGATGTCATTTGAAATTGCATAAGTTCGAATATAAAAATATAATAAATATGTAAATTATATTAAAATATCACTACAATAAATAGTAATTGAAAATATTATAAAAATTCGCCACAGCGACTGCTATTACTTTAAAGTTGTTTTTAATTTGTAAATATTTAATTGAATTTCTTTAAATCTTTCAGATGAAATAACTTTGTTATTCACAAAGTCATGCCATAAGCACCATACAACTTTGCAATTTCATAAATTTTATATTGAATGATTATTTTGAAGCCATTGCAAGGGATTATTATTATTCAATACTTCAATATTAATCTAGAATCATTTTTTTTTATTAATTTAACAAATTAATAGCATGTCAGTCATATTTTCTGACGCTAAGAAGTTGTCCATGTGTCTGTTATACGTAAATCTGTAGAAGGCCAAAAATTGCGTCAGACATATAAGACTGACGCGGCTTGTCAAGAAAAAAGTTCAAAATATGATCATTTCAGTCATATATGTGCGACATGAAAAATAGTGTTTTTCCAGGAATTTTAGCAGAAAAATTTTTTGATACATTTTTAACCAAATGTGAAATTTTCTGATATTATTATGATAATTAACTTGTTAATTGCTACTTCTTGTTGTTATTTAGGGTCACCTTCGTGGACTTTAAATTTAAAGCACAAAGCTTGATATTTTGCAACAGAATTACAACAATAAATTTTAATAAAAAAAATCTAGCTATTCCATAATTCTAAGAGCATATTTGTTAGTTAAACTAATTGCCAGAATAAGATATTGTCATTATTATGAATATTCACATTACAAATCTCGATATCAGGCAGAAAGATAAATTTCCACTTGAATTTATAGATCTTAAATATAATCCCAAGTGTAAGAAAACTTGAAGAGCTAATCATTTATCATAATAAATAATTAGCACTTTAGGCGCTCATAATACGTACCACACCAAAATTACTCCTTTCTTTTACAAAATGTCATTTATTACAATTCTTTGGGGTTTAACGTACTATATCATTAAATAAAGAATAAGAGCGAAACATTATATAAGCTTCACGCTCGACGGATCTTTATTTGTTTTTACAACGACTTGAAACTATCCCATTCAAAAGATGCAGAGTAACAAAAAAGCTCAGACACAAAAACGTTATTAGAAATATAATGTAGAAAAAATATCGCATTCAAGTTGTGAAAGTTCTACATATATCAATTACATACATGTGGTTCGTGTTACTCGACCTAAACCAAGGACAAACAAACGTAATAGACCCAGAAAATATTAAAGGACACCCAGCAGAATATGAGAATTTGAATAAAAAAATAATTATTTTAGTACTGAAATTATATTTATTAAGCATTAATACTAACAGACAAATCATCTACTCGTCATAAGAAAATTGTAAATTATAAATTCAAATTGTAATTTAAAAACAATTGATATTTTGTCTTCAAGTGTTCTAAGTCTACAATTAGGAGAAAGCGAGGCCTATGGATGTCATGAATTATCATCGCCCAAAGCTTTGAAATTTGTATTAAAATCATAAGCAAATTATTCTTTATTAGTACCTATGAGCTTCAAAATAATATCTATTCCTATATTACCAAAATGAAGCTTGTGTGATCATATGTTTAAAATATATTCAATCTTTTTCTACCATGGCCCTGGGCTATCCAAATAACTCTCATACTATTAACACACTTACAAATGCCGTCACAATAATGAAAGGGAAACCAAACAGGTTGAATTTTGTATGACTAGATTTTTTTGCGCAATTGTACATATTAAAAATATTCTTGTGGGCCAAACCTATTAATAGAATCGAATAGTAACTTTATGGCTTGTGATAAATTGACAAAACTGAGTAACGTTTCTTGACTTAATTTAATTTCAACATTTATATATTCAACTTTCAACTTTGATGATGAAAATTACAAATTTTATGTGAAATATTTAATGTAGATTGATTCAAACGTACAAATATAAATCTTGAAAAAATGTATAAAAAAATAAAGTTAGACTCAAAATGCATAATTGGTTTTTATAAAGAAATTTAATTTAAATTAATTGGTTTAAAATAAAGAAAATTATTATTGAAAAATTTAAAAAACAATATATATTTTTTCTATTTTTTTGAATAGCAATCAGAATTTAACATCTCTATCAGCTGTTGTGATGAAACTTCTTAGAAGGCAAACCAACGTTTGGCCTCTCTATATTTGATATATTTTATTATTAGTATTTATGTAAATAAATATGTTCTAATAGAAGTATTTTTTTTATTAAAATTTAACAATAAATATAAAAAGATCCGTATTTTTTATAGCTATCATAACTTATTGAATATATAAGTTGTTGTGATGGAATTTCTCCTGAATAACCATTTAGAAGGCAACCCCTTGTAATTAGAATTTCTTTAATACTGACAATATATTTTTTAATTAGATGCCTCAATATTTGGGAAACTAATTACACTTGAATGTATATTTTTAATCTACTATACATTTTTTGATCTACCGCTACTGCTTGATATCAGGTTGTCCATAACACTGAGTTCAACCCTAAATAATTGTTGACAACAAAAAGAATATATGGTGCGCTATATACAAAAAGTATATGATTAATGTACTTGTATAAAAAGTCAAATAACAAACAATGAAAAAAAACCTAAATAATCATTTGAAAAATTAAAATAAAGTGATAAATCAAACAAATTTTAATAGAAGTTATATTATTGAACATTTTGAATTAATTAAAATTTAAAAATAAATACAGATAAATGGATGAGAGATTCTAAAGAAAATCAGAGACTTGAGAATTTGCACCTCCAAAACAAAAATCAAACTCATATACCTCGTGATATTTAAGTTTTTCAAATCATCTGTTATACATGCAAATGTATATATATATATATATATATATATATATATATATATATATATATATATGTTTGTGTGTGTAGATGAATGTATTATATAATCGCCAAAGAGCTTTATACTGAAGGGCACCCCTCAGATAACTCAGTTTCAGCAAGGGGAAAATCTACGTCTTACAAGACACGTATATTCAAAATGAAAAACGACCAGTTTTATTCTAGTATTTAATATTACTTGACAATTTTCTTTTAATAATAACTGTCATCATTCCTGATTATATTAATTATATTACTTCATAATTAATTGTTCTGAAATTTGGGTTACCAAGTAATTAATTCACTATCGTTGTTACATTTTCCCTCTGTTATTATTATGATTTCGTAATTGGAATCAATACCATATAAATAAAAAATGGTAACGCAAAAATTGCTGATATAATCAATAATATCCACGTTAGTTCTAGGAAACTAAATGCTATGAAAACAGTCAGCAGTAATAAATCTTCTATGAGAGTGTTTGTACAACTTAATAAATTGATTAAAAAGCTACAATGTCAAGATGCATTTAAAAGATTCATAAAATTTGCAAATAACAAATTTGATTATTGAATTTCTTTAGCCATTTTGTATTATTATTTGTGTAAGCTATAATAAATTTTTTTATTGTAAATGTATATCTAAGAAAAAAATCATGATATAAATAAAAAAAATTATGCCAATTTTAGGCGTATATATATATTTTTATTTAATATTTTAAAATATCTGGATTTTGATAAATTTCTAATTTTTGTTTATGTCGATGTGTTTATTTTTGTATTGAAAGTTTCCATACAATCAATTCAAGTTTCAAACGCAATTTATTCAGAAATTATGTATTTATTATCTTACAAAAATCTCGGATATTCAAAGTAATTTTTATTTTTCTTTGCAGTCTTATTATTCTTTTCGAATTTTATTTCTACAGTTCCAAAACCAATAAAACTGTTTACAAACAAAATTCCAATTAATCCATTCATAACAATATAATCTTATCAGAATAAACAATTATGACTAGGAGATTTATATATTTGGCTATAAATGCGACGTTCTTTGAATTCTTAAATATTTGCCAATAATAAAATTTAAAACAATGTAAATAAAACATTCGTTTTGATTAAGATTGCTTTTAGCAAAAGTAAACTAAATCAATGCGCCGAAGCTGTTTAAATGTTATCGTAAGAGATTTCTTATCGCAGCCGATTGCCGGTGTTCAAATAAAACGTAATAAAATGTAATTTATCATTATTTTTTATTCAAAATAGTTTATATGTAAATATTACAAACATACCTCTTATTTGGGCAATATGGTTGTCATATTCCGATCTACTCCTGAATGCATCAAGCCTCGTACTCTGAAAACTAGCATTCCTATAATCATGATACCAATCCTGATCGGGACTTTCAGATCTCACAGGACTTCCTGAACGCGTCAAAT
Source organism: Ctenocephalides felis (assembly GCF_003426905.1). NCBI lineage: Eukaryota > Metazoa > Arthropoda > Insecta > Siphonaptera > Pulicidae > Ctenocephalides > Ctenocephalides felis. Next base: position 4,971,803 of record NW_020537324.1, read on the forward strand.
TCTCTTCAGAAGGAAATCTTCCAGTTACATTGGAAGACGTCGATGATCCACCTAAACTTTTCGTAACTCTCAAAGTTTGGTACGCCGAGTCCTCTCCCGAAGGACTTTTCGCACCAAGCAAAATATCCTGAACATTACGCCTAACTGTAATTTTTTCAGTGGTCACCAGTCTATTGCCGCTGGTAAGATCTCCTTCTTCGACAACTCTTTCCGCAGTTTCATATGATGTGGTGCCAAATTCGTCTCCTGACGGGCTCGTCGTATATCTGCCGGTAGGGGTAGTGTCGTACCGTTTGATGTATCTGGTAGTAACAGTTGGTGTTTGATGTTTTGGAGGTGTCCCAGTTTTGGTGTCGAGACTGGTAGGTCGTTGAGGTGTATGTACAAGAGGTACATCATCCTTATAAATCGTAGTACGTGTTACTGTACCACTCTTTATATCCGGTTTGAGACTGCTTGGTCTAGAAGCTCCTGATGGCGATCGGGATTCATAGATAACTGTTCCTTTGGGAACAACATGGGATTCTGTGTATCTTTCTACTTTTGTGGGTGTGGTACTATGTAGCTCAGGTTTTCCGGTCACGATTTCACGTTTTGTAGTAAAAGTATGAGTGGTGACAGGAATTGTCTTTTTTACGGTGATGTACCTGGTAGTAACATTGGTCACAGGACCTTCAACAGTTTGATATGTTATGTTGCTATCACTTGGTAATCCTTCGTATCTAGTTATTACTTCAGGATCTGTCACGGTTTCATATTTGACATTTTGACCATCTTGTGGAATATCAAATCCTGATCCTGTTACAGTTCTGTATGTTGTTGTAGTAACTCTGGTCGACGGTCCAACAATAGTTTCAAACCTCTGAACATCACTAGCGTCTGGAACATCTTGCATGCTTATCCTGGAAGGTCCACCAGAAGTTTCGTACCTGGTGGTAACATGTCTGGTTGGACTTCCAGGACTCGTCACACTCTCAACTCTAGTACGCCTTTCTTCAACATAAGGTCCGGTTGTGGTTTCGAACCTGGTGGTCGTGGTGACACCATCATCTCCACTCGGCGAATTTGATCCCGATGATAAGATTTTCTCGAAGAAGCTGACGCGTTCCTTCAAACGTTTAGCCGAAGGGGGAGTTGTTGCGGGCCCCGGCTTTTCGCGGGTCCCTTTCGAAGGATCCATCCATAAACTTTGTCCTTTGATATCTTAATCACTTGATTAATTCACACAAAAACACACACTAGTAAACAAAATCACTCGCGTATAAAAATATAAATTCGTTCGTTAATTCGTAAACATTTTCGTTAAGGCTAGAAAACGATGATTTCATAAAACACAACTTCTCTATAGCACTATCGGTTCGATACTGATGTAATATGTACCGCGCACGCGGCTTCCAGTATTTCCATTCTTGTTTAGCACGTGCAATTATCGTGTGCGGTCTCACTCGCAGTGAACGAGGCCTTTGTCGTTTGTCCATTCATACGACGACTCCCTTGTACGGCAGCAAAATTGCACGATAAGATAAGCGGAGCTCGTTCCCAACCGCACTATTGGCTGCCTAATGCACGGTACGAATTCGTAAACGAATCGGGTTAAAGATTTGTCAGGCAAAATATTTTTGTTTTGCGTACGTTGATTTAGGACCATGTGACAGATCTTGCTCTTGCCGGCATTACTCATAAGTACGCAATTGGTAAAGGTTCGACTATTTCGAACGTTGTTTTTGTTAGTAGGTCATTAGAATATGCCATCTCGCATTTGAGCTCATTTCATCTCAATTCTTTTTGAAAATATTTTTTTTTGATACTGCACTAATTTTTAAAGATACATATAGAACTTTCACGCAACATATATACAGAACTTTTTATTTACAGAAAAATCAGACAAGTAATACATTATTACAAACTATGAACTACTTGAATTAAAAAGTTGAAGCATGATTGCCTTTAATTTAATATTACAAAATCAGTATATAAAAGCATACTATTTATTATTCTCGGGTCGCCCGTAGGTAAGCGGTTAAGAGCGACGGGACTTGTTTCAGAGGTCCCGGGTTCGATACCCGCTTCGAGCAGCCAGTTGTCAGGCAGCAGTGACAACGATTTTCACTTGGAAATATAGATAGCAATATGTTTCCAATTAAAATAGCCCTTGCCCGGCATTGCTGCACCAATAAAAAAGGTAGCCCTATTAGATTAATTCTAATAACAAATATCATCAAATATGGATGGATTAACCATTGGGTTACCATCTAAAAAATACGAAGTGAAGAGAATTTTCAGCCCAACAGCTCATAGGACGTAAGGTTCTGATTGCTGTTAAAAATATTTAAAAAAAAATTATTATTCTCATAGATATTTTATTATACTGCCGAAATATTCAATTAGTTTTATCAAATTACACATATGAGATTTTTATGTTATCGGTTTTCGAAACTGATCACCTGAACAAAAAAGATAATTTGCGGCAAATTACTGTTATGATAAAAAATGCAACCATCAAATCATACTTGGTTCATTATACAATTATAATCAATTTGGCAAATCTTATTAGAAATTGTAATTTTCAGTTTGCAGAATTTTAATTATAAAATAGATATAAATTATGATTAAGAAAACTACAACAGATTCTGTATGGTTTTGAAATGTAGTAAATAAACAACTTTGGTATGGTATTGAATGACATTTTCTCATTATTTTATAGTACCAGTTTGCACTACAAGTTTGCAAACTTGTGAGTATGAAGGTTGAAAAACATTGCGTTTTATGTAATCTTTTGCATTAATCAGAATTAAGAATGAGCAATGAAATATTAAATAAAATAACTAAGTTATTCAATTTTCCAACTATATAAATATATTTTGAAAACATCTTGTGACGGTGCAATCTTGCAGACATTTTTATAATCTTAACCGCAGTTTTTTTGACAAAATTTCATAATTAATGGACCACCAATAAAATATACCGATTAATTTAATGATAATTCAACAATTCAACATGTCGCAAGTTTAGAGAAAATGTTTTCGAATAACGCAATGCGAGGTTACAAGCAAGAAAGTATCTTGACCTTCGCCCAATGGTGTCGACAGACACAAAAATTCGGACACAGTTAAAAATTATTGTTAATATGACATCAAAGGATTCAGTAATAAATAATTTTTATTTTTATATATTACAGTAAGATTTTTACTGCAGTTTGCGACATACAACCCAAGGAATAAAAGCTGAAGAAAAAGATAAACTGTCAAATATTGTCAATATTACTCTCAGTATTCATTGCTAAGAATGCACAAGAAATGATCAAGTACAAATGATCTATAAAACTCAAAAAATTAATTTTAATAAAATGATCCACAAGGATTCTACAGGTATGGTAAATTTAGGTAAAGAAAAAGACATAATATTTCTTTCTAGCTTTTGGTCATTTTTTGATGACTAAAATCTTAACAACGCCTTTTTAGGAACGCCAATGAAAATTGAATATGTATAAAAAAATTTAAGCATATTTAGATCTATAATTTTCTATAAATACTGGAAACCATGTGGTTATAAAGCCAAAGCTCTTACCACTGAGTCACTGGAAAGCCCACCTTGAAACATAATATTCAACTAGATAATCTCCCAAACAAAATATTTTAAGTGACTCTGAACATATTTCTTCGATTTATCTTTACATAGATTTTTTGAATATTTGCTATTACCTTTCGTTATCTTCATTACCTTTACTAATGTTCATACCTAAGTAGATACAATCGATGCATCAATCTCTACTAGAAGTATGTATCATGCCCTAGGTTACATAAAAATTACAATCTCTAAACGCATTTGTTCAATTTCCTGGTTTAGTAATCGATTGCATATAATCAATTACCATTTTCTACCTCTAATAGGCAAAGAATTTCCTATCGTTGGCTTATCATTTCTTTCAGAAGTAGCTAAACGATGATCAACACAACTTGCGGTAATGAATCAGCGTTAGTTATTGCAAAAACGTGACGGTCAGAAAACCCATTGAGTGGTGTTGTTTTATTTATTTTCCTTGCAACTATATTACAAAACTCATTTATCGCCTTTTGTTTATGAATGTTTCATTTTGTTTCGTCGATAAAATATAATGTCGGTGATAACACACGTTGAAATCGAACAATGGAATGCGAATGAATTCAAGAAGGCAATTAATATGTGAAATATAACTTACAACTTTGCAAAATAATATTTGATGTAAAATATTATAAATATAACGTATAAACATCAAGTAGATCTTTAACCTGGAAGCAACACATACTTTCAAAAATAGCTCTAGTAAAAATAAAGCTAAGGAACTCTACTGGCTCATAGGTAGCAAATCCAAATTACCTATTAAAAGCAAGCTACTAATATATAAAACAATAATGAAGCCGATATGGACCTACGGTGTGGAATTATGGGGATGTGCAAGAAAATCTCACATTGATGCGATTCAACGAGCTCAATCAAAAATCCTCAGGCAGATCGTAAACGCTCCATGGTAGGTCAGTAACAAAATCATTCATGACGACTTGAACATACCATTTGTGAAAGACGTAATTAGCAGTACCAGTCATCGCCATTTTGGGAAGTTGGAATCCAATGAAATAGTGAAACATCTTCTTGAAGAACCCCGATCTAGAAAGCTCAAAAGTTCCAATTGATTTGAAGATAGATCAATTTCGATAAAGACCAGACTCAGCCCTTGATATATACCTCAGCTAGATTAGTTGACCACTCAATGGAGTGACATCTATTGTAATTTTTAAAAAAATCATCCAATTTATTTATGTGTGTGTGTATGACTGTGTGAGTGAGTACAAACATAAGCACAATAGCTCATAGAATTTTGTAAATTCTGATTGCTGTTAAATAAAGTATATACAAAAAAAGTAGATCTTTACAAATATGCACAAATAAGAAAAGTTCAAATCATAAAGGCAAATCTTTACTGATATTTATTGATATATTGATAATATTGATTTATCGTTATTAATAAAGTAAATAATTATGTATCAAATATAAGAGTTCGATAAACGTTCCACGAATTTGTTACCAATATAACAGTTGATATAATAAATTACAAGTACTGTTTGAAAGATTTCGTATCGCATGCAATCTTTCGAGTTGCAAGGAAAAATAATTAAGATAAGGCTATCAGTTGGTAAATCATTTGTTTATATAATAACCCAGATTTTGAACTGCAATCAGAACTTAAAAGTTCTATAAGCTGTTAGGCTAATTTTGACGTAATACCAATCGGTACTACAGATGGCAACCCAAACAGTTGTCCCATCTCTATTACAATTTCTGTCAATATTTATTGATGCAGCAATGCCGGATCAGAGCTTGCTATCTATATTTCCAAGTCAAAACCGTTGTCACTACTGTTTGACACCAGGCTGCTCGAAGCCGGATCGAACTATTATTCAGGTTTAGTCGTTCTAATCACTTACCTATGAGCGAGTCCTGCTCAGAAATAAATCATTAGGGAAACCATTTATCTAAAATGTTTTCTTATCAAACGTCAACTTCTTTGTTTATCGTTTTGATGAATCGCTTGTTGATATAAAAAATGTGTACATACCATTACTATTATTCTGATAATACTGACCGTAGTTACAAAACAATGCAATAAATAACTAAAATAATAAAAGATACTAAAAGTAGTCATTTGCTACCATACAACATTATCTTATCAAAACACTTCGTCCGTTGAAATCTAGCGATTCGTTAAACAAAATATAAATCAAACCAGTGACATGATCCCTGCGAACGGCGCCAAATATCTGTTTATATGACGTCATAAAACTTTGCCAAAGTGCGTCCCGCACCGTCGATTACCTGGTTGAAATCCACCTATGATACAACACCTTGCGAACAGGTTGACCTTCAAACTTTAGAATTCATTACGTGATCAGAAACGCTAAATGGCGCTTACTATTCTGTTTTGCAAATGAAGATCAGACAGAGAGAATTCAAAATTCGAGTTTGAAAAATTTAGCGGGCAATTCTCTGATAAAATATAAATGTTATGGTATTGCTATGTTATGGGTCTATCTTCGAATGAATTGACAGCAAGAACAGTAAAAAAGCTATATATTAAAACTAACTTCACGTATGTGTTATGAAGGAGACAACAGAAAGTTGCACTTATTATGACAAAATTTTTATTTGACGCTTGTGCATTTTGTGTATTAATTTTTATGTGTTCTTACTACCAATTCATATGATCATAATCGCATAACATACTTAATTGAAGAATTGGACCTTTTAGATCCACATAGCATATATTACTTATCTGAACCGCCTTTTAACTAAATATTCATTTTGTTAAATTAAATCACAATATTATTTAATTTGTAAAATGTCATGGTTCATCACCAAATGCGATGATACTTGTTAATTTTGGCCTTGCTTGTAATATCACAAGTCGTAGGTTCAATGTAGTTTTATTTAAAATATAAGAAGTAATTAGTGAGAATAATGTATATTTTCAATAACATTCTTAACTTATAACACTGGGTCTAAACCCAGAATTGTTAGAGTATGTGGACAATCAATCAAGCAGAGCAGAGTATGAAGACAAGTTTTAGAAAAGCTTTATAGTTTTTTTTACCCAGGTTACCTCTATATATAGTTGTTACACATTTTCTAGTCATCAAATAAAGATTAATACGAAACAAAAGCTTTATTAAATAAATATTATGTGAATGCTGTTGTGGGAACAACTTTCACTGCTGTGTTCACACACGTGCGAATTAAATATGCCTACAGGAGAGTCATTCAACCTTCTTGTTTCGCAACGAATTTGGGTCGAAGCCGTATAAAGTGTTTGTTTTAGCAATTAACACAAAATATCGTTCTAAACTCGCAAATTGTTACCGAAGATGCAGTAACAGATTATAAACTAAATCTTGGTAAAAATTAAAAAAACGTCCGAAATCAATCGAGATCATGAAAATAAAATATATTATAAAAATAATAAAAATAGTAAAATTTATTATAAAAAAGTATAATTTAATTTTATAAATATTATCATTCTTTGAAACTGTAAGTACCATAATAACAATAGGATCATTATTTACATTAATTGTTAATCCAACTGTATATATCCAACTGTATATATTAAACACCAAGACAAATTACGTTATATATTGTATGGTCTATGATTACATAGAGAATAATTTGAAACGAATAGCTGTATAATGGTAATATAAAATGCACTTAAGTCTAAATAGTGTGAAAATAATAGAAAACTGCACAATTAAACAGATAATCTAGTTTTTCTATTTTTACTACCATACATGTAGATTTCTTCCAAAAATTAGACAATTATCACAACTGTTTGAAATCGAGTTGTCCGTAATGTGAATTTTAACCTGGGACATCGTGATTACTATTCCAGGATTTTGCGTCAGGAACCCCCAAGTTACAAAATTTGAAATATATTTTCTATCCATACTATATAATGAACACAACAGAAATGAATAAAAGTTTGAATCACTTTCTAAATTTTAATTACATTGGTGAATTCATATAATTATTCTTTAAACTTAAAGTACCAAATGCTCCAGATAAAGGTCAAGGACTATAATCAATAAATGGAATGAATGATTTTGGGACATTAGTAAATTTGATCTAGAATAAAGAGTTCTTAAAACGGTAAATACGTAAGATTGAATAATAAATACAGCAATTTCTAGAATAAAATTAGTTGAGAAAAAATTCAATTTCAAATTCATCAAATAGATAAAGAGTTTCCTGTCTATATATTTGGGTTCATATTTGTAAATTGTATTTGCTTAATAAACTATCACATAATTTTAACAACTTATTTATTAAAATGAAAAAACTTGTCAAATGTTTCAAATTAAAGTCATCGTCTTTATTTAAATATGCTCTTGAAATCTCAAGTGGTTTCACTATTGGAACAAACGTGGAAAAAAATTGCCCTTCATTTTATGTTCTCGAATGGTTTCCATTTTTCATCACATTTCAAAGTTTTTAACGATTTTGAGTTTATTTTATCTACGCAAGTAATTTTAGGCAAATTCAGGATATAAGTAATTTTAGGTAATTAACGAATATCACAATTAACTAGGTGTTCTATAAGCTGTTATGATTAAGTTATATTTGAAGGCAATCAAATGGTTTCTCCATTCTCTTTGTAATTTCGACCATTATCCTTTAATTATAGATTTTACTACCTCTACCGCAATCATATTTCAAAAAAATGCTAGATAAATCGTTTTGTATATAATTTATATGTTTCGATTTCCTTATATCGAGCTATCGCGAAGTTTTCGTGATTGCAAACAGTAATAGTCAATTATCGTTTTATTCAGAAACGTCGCTCAAAGATCAGAACAAAATGACGTGCAAGCACCATAACGTTTATTATTTCTCGGTAACTTTATATGGAAATAGTTATACGGTAGTTTATTCAACATCACGATTATGAATTTGAAAAAAATTGAAAACAATGATATGAACTCAAAATTAAAAGCAAATTGTCTAAAATTAGAATACTGAGTAATTAATATTTAACAAATAGGCTTATATATAATTGGTGAAAACCATCGAAATAGAATGATACGAGACTAGAATTAGACACAACTAATAAAAATACTGATTTAACAATAATCTATTAATAAATAATAAAAATCATCAGAAAGGAATGATATGAATTTAGAATCAGAACCAACTATAAAAATTTAAATAAATACTAAATTCAAGAAATATTTTAATGTGTACATATTTGAAATTTTAATCAAGACTAATAATAGTTGTTAAAAGAATGATCTGAATCTGGAATTAGAAACGACTATAAAAATATTTAAATACCGAATTCAAGAAATTTTTTAATATGCATATTTTTAAAATTTTAAACATTTTTATAACGTCAAAAAGCTTCAATTAAATCATTCTACGATTGCAAATTACTCAAATATTTTTTTATAAATATTATATTATAAATAATTTTTTGAATTTTTATTGCACTTTCAAAGTCATCTATAGTCCCGAAGATGTTGGCTAACATATAAAAAACATGATAGCATAGACTTTACTGCAGCATGTATTGATTATGGTGATTGCACTATATCTAAGAGAAGTATATCTAAAAATTACATAATATCTTATGACAATCTTCTTGTGATTTTAAAAAATATGCACTAAATTGTTTATTAAAAATCACATTTAATAAATGAGCAATTTACAAACAGTAATTCAGAATAAATAAATGACGAATACGTTTGCAACTCTTTATATTTCATTTCATAAATACCAAAAATAATCAAAGTTTATTTTCCAATGAAATCATCGACACAATCACAATGCATAATGGCTATTTTGAACGATGATGCAGTACAATAAATAAATGGCAAATAAAGGTACATTATATCCATTTAAATCGTGTTTAATTTACTATTATAATCCCTCCTACACATAAAGCAATAACATTGAGACTGAATCAATATTAGCTGTGTGCATACGATTTTTTGTTGATTTGTCAACAATAAGCTTTCGACAAATACCAAAAGTTATTTTGTTACTTGTTTATTCTGCACTTGAAATGTGACATCATATTTAAATAAAAACCAGAGAAAGGGTAATTGAATTTCAACTTACATAAAATAATATTTACTTGAATTCTGAAAAAAATATGAGAAACTTAATTACCTAATATAACAATCATAACGTTTTTTTCTGAATCTTAACTTATGTCTCAAATCAAATATTGTTTGCTATAACGTCATTGTTTTAAATAATTGCAATGTACAGTTTAATCAATGACTAATGTTTTGCACAATTAAAATCCGTTGAGTAGTTTGGCATTGAAATGTGACACCGCAAACGTAATTGTTACTTATACATTTAAATTCAATTTTAATTAGAAATTAAATTACAGATATAAATAAATTTCTTTAAAAGAATCAATTGTTTAAGTATTTATTGATGCAATCACAACTTTGTATTTTAGAGTACGTGAACGCTAGGCTAGCAAAACTCTTAAAAACTTAATAAATATTATATTTATTTCAATCATTCAATTTCATTTCAGCTTTCAATATATTTACTAATAAAATAACAACTTTGTATTATAAAGCATGTGGTCTATAAAAAACAAATTTCACAAAAATTAAAAAAGCTCAGGACTTTCTATAAATTTACTGATGGAATCACAACTTTGTGTTTTAAAGCTTGTGGGCGAAATGGGAGCAAAACTCTTAAAATTTAACAAAAATTGGAAAATCTCAAGAAATTTGAAAATCTTAGAAAAAAAATATGCTGACACTTATCGAATTTTCCCAAAGACACTATTTAGATCGGGTTAACAGTTTTTCGTGTAGCTTAATAAATGCTTTTTATAATTTTACAAGGCTCTTTATATTTTCTTGAACTACGGTCTAATTCGTGGTTAAGCATAATATAAAACTCTGAATAATTTATTTCATAATTAACTTTAGTATGTAACAACACTTTTAGAGTGTCAAATTTGAAATTAGATATATTTCAATACGCACGATTTTTAAAACTGATTTAAGTTAAATATATTTAAAATAAAGATTGAAAATAAAACATTTTTCAAAAACTCGGAACAGAAAATCTGAATCCTGAATAAATATTTCTACTAAAAAAAATCCGGTGTGTAATTCAGGACTGTCCCGGACAATCCGGGACGTATATGATGGTCGCCGTGACACTACATGATAGAAAAATTGAAAAAAATGTTTTTTAAATAAAAATGTATCTACAAGTGGTATCATGCAAAGCTGTATTTGAAAAGCCTAATGCAATTTTACGAATGAATGAATTCCTGATAGAAAAGCCTAAAAGCTTGATTTGAAAAAATCATTACCCGTTCTATTACGCAATAGCATGTCCTTTGCAGACATAAGTACCGGTTTGAAGAAAACAGTTCCATTTAACAAAGAGTCGCATTCGATTTATTGTCTGATTTATTAAGGCTACTGAACCCGCAACACGTTATTTTGTATAGTACGGAATATAAACGGTATACGAATAAAATGTTCAATTTGTTCGAATAGGAGCACATTTCTGCATTGCACGCAGGCGAACAACTGAGGCGGACTGAGAGGCAACCTCAGCCAGACGTCGAAATTCGTTCTATTGTATTTTGCCACGGAACGGGCTATATTTATCTGGCAGTTTGCGCGACTTTTGAACTTTTGCGAAAGTTCAGAAGTAAACATATTCATATATAAGTTCCGGAAAACTAGTAAAAATATTTGTTTATGGTAATGTGTGCGTTCTGTGCAATGCATGCAATCAGCTGACGACTACTTCCCGTCGGGCTATTATTAACTTAATGCATTATCTTTAGCAGATTTAGAAAATAAACTTTAAAGAATTACATAGTTTCGATTTTATTTTACGCTTGTAACGAGTTCAGTAAACTTAAAATAACCAATTTATTACATTTATAATTGGATTAATAAATACGTTAAAAACATTAATAGAAATAATTACCAGTAATAAAACTTTAAACATAGTAGAGTAATTTGCAATTAGCGTCATGCAATGCAACGAGTTTTTTGTTTTGGCGACTGTATAATTAGTATTTTAATCACTAATGTCTATGTAAATTTTTTCGATTACAGATCTTGTTAAATAGTATTACTCGACATCAATTATATAATTAACTGAACGCCTTCGCTATTTTAAAATAGTTATCTGTAGTAACACAAACTATTAAAAAATAATAATATGTAAAGTATTATTATACAAACAATTTAATTATCATTTGTTCAATCCAATCAATAAACTCAAAATGTCCTACTAATTACTATTTCCAGAAAAAATTAAAAGTTTTGAGTTTTTTTAATTATTTAAAAGTCTACCATGTAAATAGAATCAACTCGTTTTGCACGTTAGAATTTTAAATCAGAGAAACAAAAACTAAATGTATTATCAACTTAAACAGTGCCAGAAAACCTTCTAGTATTTATCAACAGTCTACCTAAATATGGCAAAACAATGATAACTTATTATTTGAACTGTAAAAATCGATAATCTTAAAACCATTTAATTAGAGTTTAAGGACGTTTTTTTAAAAAAATATTATTTTTTATAAAAAGAATCTGTTTTTTTTTTTATAAAAACATTGTCAATTACTTATTTTATTTGTTTTATTTTCATGTAAGTTTAATTTAGTTCTACAACTTAAACACTTTAATAAAATAATAACTTTAATAAAAAATTTAATTAAATAACTTTAATAAAAAATTTCTAGATGCCAACTTACTTATATTTGCATTTAATAATTTAATTTTGTACACACATTATCGGTTCTGTTATATTTTAAGAATATAAAACATAATTTACAAAGTCAAATGTGCATGTTTATACTCTTGATAAAACTTTTATTAAAAATTAAAGCCTTCGTATGTTAAAATAAACTTAAAGTAAAAGTTGTTTACAAATTTCTTTAGAAATCGCGTGTTTATTAAAAGAAAATTCTCATAATTAAATTATTATTAAACATAAATTAAATGAGATTATTATCCATCATATAAGCGATTGGTTTACGCACTGTGCAATGTTTTCGCATCTCACCTTCATAAATTTTGTTGTATTGGAATTGTTCAGAAACCGTGAAAAGCCATAAAATATTTCTCATTTCAAAAGTCCTCCACTGACGTACACTATGACCTACTAATTATCAAAAAGACCTTCAGTTTTACGACCGAATTATAATTCGTTTTGTGAGTCCAATGTCAAGCGAACTCTATCGTAGTGGCACACAATGAAATAAATACTATTAAGTGTAATTATGTTAACTGTACGAGAAACACCTACGCCGATGTTGTTATATAAGCATTTATACATAACATTATGTATTGACGATTGTTTACTTCTAGAATAATCTATTTTTATGAAATTATCCAATGCTAAGCTTTTTTTAGCAGTGACCAGAACTACATATTCTATGAGCTTTACTTTCGATCGAACATGCTTATCTAGTATTTTTCGCGAGAGGGCAACTCATCGGTCAACCACTCTTTTTTTAATATATATGAAATAAATATATCTAATAGTGTTGACGAATATATCTCGCAGCAATACCCACGAAAGTCGATATTTGCAATTTAATTGGAGATCTATAACCTAAAGTGGAAGTTTGATATCATACTGCTTGATATAGAGAAGGTCGAGGTTGAGCTAGTCAATGTTTATAACAATGTTTATAAATAGCCGATTTAATCAATAAATAATTTACTTTTACATGATCTACATGTCTAACCTTTTTACATAGTCTACCTGTTTCCCAGTGTCCACCTGTATTTTACCTGGCTACTCGTCTACCTATTTACATGTCTAGCTGACTACCGATAGAGCTGTCTACTTTTTTACCTGTCTACCTACCTCACTGTCAAGCTGTTTATCTATCTATCTTTCTACTTTCATACTTGTCTAGCTGTCTATCTATCTATCTACCTGTCTGTTTGTCTACCTATTCACCTGTCTTCTCATCCGCTTGTCTACCAGTCATATAATTCAGACATAAAAAATTGAATACGATGTGATGATTTTGTAATGAAATTTAACATAAAATGAATTTATATGTTATTAACTTCCCGTGATAGTGATCGCAAAAAAATCGAAAATGAAAATTTTTATAGATCTTTACGTTTCAAAACCTTCTGAACATTTTGGCATACCTTATAAAAAATGGATGTATGTGTGTGTGTATGTGCGTGTACAAATTTTCGTCGACGATTTCGATAACACGGATGAAGCGATTTGTATAATTCAAAAAACATTCGATTCGTATTGATAAAGAGACGTGCTGATTGGTTTTTGGCGAAGGCAGATCTAGCCGTTCCAAAGATATGGGGCAAAAAGTGCCAAAAACAGTAACTCAGTTTTTGAGAGAACGGAGCGTCCGATTTGAATAATTCAAAAAACATTTTACTTGTATTAACAAGATGAAGGACTGATCAAATTTTCATGAAGGCAGGTCTAGCGGTTTCAGAGATCTTGTAAAAAAATTAAAAAAAATGGCATATGGCGGTTAAAAATGATCATTAGACATATGCACATCAAATTATCAAATATTTTATATAATAAGTTTATTTTAATAATAAATATAAACTTTGTTTACATTCCTATGGGTTCCGTACAAATGTTTATCCGTTAGACGGCGATGCGGCGCTTACGCGCTTCAATATTTCGCCTCTATGTAGTTAAAGCAGTACGATTGCTTTGAAAAAAAGTTCAGAATTTCCAAAATATTTCAAAATGAATTTTTCTTCAAAATGTCTTTTTTTTTTCAAAAAATAGTAAATTTTTGTCGAAAATTTATAGTTTCTCAAAAATCTAATTTTTTCAGAGTAAATTTTTTTCAAAAATGTTAATCTTTTAAAAAAAAAATATTGTTACGGAAAGTTTCAGCAATTTGCCTTGAGGCACGATGCCATGCGCCCCACTAGTTTGTTTTGTAGTGCAATGCAATCAAATGTTTCGGTAATAAAATTGGACGAATAAATTACTCTCGATATTTGCATTTACTATACAATCTCTATATTATAGCAACAAGCCATTTAATAGATATTGACAGAATCGTTAAATATTTTCAAAACGTCAAAACATGTTCGCGTCGACATGGAGCTATTCGTTTCGTACACCATCATAACGTTCCGCGTAATCGTTAGCCAGTGTGAGCCGCGACGACTCGAGAAGATCCCGCCGTATGAGTGCATACACCATACACGATACACCATACACAAACGCATGGCCATGTAAGCAACATCATTTGTATATAGCGTTTTGTGATAAAAAGTCGTGTGTGAGTGCTGAAAGCCGTCTGCTGCCCTGATACCGAGACGCGGTTAACTTGCACCTCTTTTGGGAGTGTGTACTCCAGAGGACACTTGTGTTGGAAGTTACTTCGATCAACGGAGGAACTAGAACGAGCGACGTGCAAGGGGCACTTGGTAACTTCGCAGCGGCGGCGCGGGTTCGCTGGTGCTATCTACCTATTTACTTCGAGCAGTGCAGATATGAACTTCGCAAATCAATAGAAATTGGATGAAATAAAATTAAGAAATAAATTAATATTATTTCGTTATTAATGACCTTACGAATGCTTTTTACGGTAAATGATTATTTGTCACGTATATGAAAAATTATTTTTCCTTAAATATGTGTTTCAAACACATATGTGTTTATAAATTTTGATGTCAATTTAGTAACACAAAACCTAATTTTTATGAATTTCAAATGTTTTGCTATATTTGTTTAGATTTTAATTTAGTAACACAAAACCTAATTTTTATGAATTTCAAAGGTTTTACTATATTTGTTATTTTAAAGCAATATTTTCAAAAAAATCACCAGGAAAAAACAACGGATCGGTGAGTCTTCTAATCCGACAAGGAACAATAATTAGTCAGGACTAAAATAGACAAATTGTAGCTAATGCTGTTTAATTTTATATATTTAGTTATTCAATAATGACAATAATTTTATGTCTACTATTTATTCGTCCACATTAGATTGTCTTTGAACTTCGCATATTTTGCTAGTAGCAATTTTGTTAAAAGAAACGCATTAAGTCAAATTCTATATGACGTACAAAATGACAAAAAACACTAAGTTTTTACTGTTCTAATTGTTTATATAGTCTTTGTATAAACATTCCAATAGAATCTGACAATTTTTTTATATAATTAATTGAATGATTCATTTCAGAAAAAAGTAAGGTTTGATCGTCAAGCATTTTGAGTGCTTGTACGGATTTTTATATTTTGCTATATTATAAAAATAATATTAATCTAATATATATATTGTTTTTGTTTTCACATAATATATATATTCAGCATTGTAAAAACACAAATTAAATAAAAATATGTAAAACTATAAGCCTCCTGTGAATATACTTAAAACCTGTATCTGTCAGATAATTTTAAATAAATTTTACAAATACTACATTGAATACAATTTAAACATTTGAATCCAAGGCAAATAAAGCCCGATATAGAGAGTTTATATTTAAATAAAGTTAAGATAATAAGCATTTATAGATTCGTTTGGATATAAAAATATGCATTTTTGAATTAAACTAAATACCAATAAAGATTTCCTAAAATATTCCAAAAAAACTACGTATATCGAAACTCAACCAATAAGTTTGTTTAATTTAAATGTTCATTTTTTTCATATATTGATGAATACTGTGATTAATGCTTCATTTTGTACATTTAAGTGATTTGAAACAGAAGAAGAATAGAATATAAACTGAAATTATAAGCTAAAAAGCAATGTTTGAGAAACAAAAATAAATGACTTTATATCTGACAATGAGAAAAGTTGAAATAGCAAGTATTTATGGATTTATGCATTCGGATATGCAAACATACATTATTTAACTAAATTACTTAAGAATTAACCCATAAATCTCTCTTAACTCTTCTGGTACACCTGGGGTCAACTGAACCACAATGCCAAATTTAGAGTCAAATTTGAAACCTTAGACTCCATAGTCTGGGCTGTCCCCATAGGCCCATAATTAAGCAATCTTTTTATATACTCATGAATTTTGATGAATTTGCGAAATAAAGCAAAGTATACCGTAAAATTGCAAAAAAGTTTTAAGAACGTTAAAATTAAATATTAAATTTGTGCTCTATGTGTATATACTCCATAGACTTTATAATACATATGTCTAAGGTATGATATATTCACATAATAATTTTAATAAATTTGTAACTTAATGACCCATTTTGTCCAATAGCATTTTTAGCTGTGAAATGGAAGTAGAATAGATTATTTTACGTATTACTTTGTTTATATTATTTTTGATGAATTTGTGACTTAATGACTTAAAAAATGTTCAAAACTGAGTTTCTTAGCGAAGTGGAACAGAATTCGAGTAGATTTATGATTAGTCTAACGAAAAATGTAATACCAATAAGTCATTTTTATATTTAGCTAAAATATTTATCACATCATTTCCATTTCCGTCAGAAATTTTTCTATGGATTCGTGTGCTATCGCTCGTCAATACAATGATAGTTACCGACGACCACATCGAAATCTCCCCGGCGCATACAGAGAAATTCGGCGTGCATCTCTGCTTGTATCCTCATGTAAATAAACATCACAAGTGTAAAGTGTACACAATATGTGGAGTCACGGCCAGCGTATGTATTACTGTAGCGCACTTCTCCTTACCAGGCGAACAGAGGCTTTTTGGGGCTCGGAGCAGCTGTACTTGCCGTCATTCCGACAAGTACACGGCTAAGTACACGCACGGACACAGAGAAGAACACGCACGGAGCGGAATGCGTGATAACACGCACACTGGGACAACACCGGCGACCGGTACGTGACTTTCCTACGGAAAAAATTTCAACTTAACTTGTGTAGTTAGATGAAAAGGCTTGAAGAACAGGGGACATATTTGCTCGTCGTAAGGAAAGACATATTTCTTTGTTGCAGAGTAATATCTGCAAAATATTAAAGGCTGTCAGTTGCAATGGAATAATGGCTAATGGTACAAGAATGTTCTAGCAAATATTCCATGCAGGAATTCGAAAAGTAATAAAAATTATACTCTGTGCTGTATACCATTGTGCAGTGTACACTTGTTTTATCAACAAACATTTAATTATTAAGACCACTTTAATTATTATTTTGCCAATTCAAAAACTCCTTGAGGGCCGTTCAAGTATTACGTAAGCACTATAGGGGGGCGGGGGGTTGTTTATTTGCTTATTTTGGGTTGACATGGGGGGCAAGGGAGTCTGGATGATGATTACGTCATAGGTAGTATTTTTATTTTTTTACATTAATTGCAAAATGTTTACGTAAGCATGGGGGTAGGGGGTTAGAGCTTTGCTTACTTTCCCTGACAAGGGGGATGGGGGGAGGGTAAATAATTGTAATAAATCTGCTTACGTAATACTTGAACGATTCCTTGGTAGAAAATTATTGTCAATGTGGAATGTTGGGTTCACTATTATTTTTTTCGGAATTCCTATACCTTTCATACCATATGTTTTTAGGGTGAGTAATTACGTTATACGCACAACGAGTATGTTTTTTATTTTTTACTTTTACATAATTAATAAAAATACAAATTTAAATAAAATTATTAATTATGAGTAAATCAAAATATCTGAACTCATATGGACGAGAAGGCTTAAAAAAGTTTTCACTTCAAACAATTGCATATTAAAGTTTAGCTTGCATAAAATTGTACAAGTTATGGCTCTCCTATCGCCCTAATTCTGAATAAAAACCCTAAAACCAATAAATTTTGAAATAAATCAAAATGCCACTTACCATTTTTCTTTGTTTGAATTAAATTGACTGGACAAACTTAAAAAATATATAGACAAGATCCAAATGATTACACATCAACTTTTTATATACGTGAAAATGCTACTGTTATACAATCGACCACGATGGTTAATTTTGAATGAAATCTCTAAAACCAATAAAATTTTAAATATGATGAAATACGCCTAACTTTTTTCTTTGTTTTGGTTTAAATCAATTAGGCAAACTTAAAAAACTATTAATCCTAATAATAGCATATAAACTTTTTACATGCAAAAAATTGTGCAAGTTACAGTTCTACCATCACCTTAATTATAAATAAAACCACTAAAATCAATAAAATTCGAAACATTTCAAAATTCAGTCTATTTTCTTTCGTTGTGTGATGTAAATCAATTAGGCAAACTTAAAATGTATGTAGTCAAAATTCAAGGTATGTTACTACTAATGATTTTATTTTTACCTCTAAAATAAATAAAACCTTTATAACCAATGAAATTTGAATCATTTTAAAATTCAGCTCATTTTTCTTTGTTTGATTTAAATCTTTTCAGTTTTATGCTGTGATATCAGAACGTGACTGCAAAAGTAAATACGAAATCACAAGACACGATATAAATGACTACAAACCGTAAACAATGTGGGCGTTTCTGAGCATGAGTAACATGAATTAACAGAACTCTATAATTAAAAATGTTTATGATGTAAATTATAACTATAAATTATATAAAAATTAGATGTAAAATAAAATAATAAAAGATTTTTCATCCAGCCGCTAAATCGTTTATAAAATTTTTGTTCGTAATAACATTAAATTTATAAAGAAGCCCTCCATTTATCAAAAAAGCGGGGAGAAGTGTTTGAAAAAAAAAAATCACTAGATATCAGAAGGGTATTTTTTAATCTGAATATTTTCCACAAATTTTACGATTTTTTTAGGTACTAAAAATGCACGAGATGTTGGGTGGAGGTGGAGGGGGTCTATTTTTAAATATTACTATATATCACCAAAGGGGAGAAAAGGTCCAAAAATCCTTAAAAATCGATCTCGTGATTACTGGATGCCCCCCAAGACTCAATTGAAAAGGTTTGATAAATGAGGTTTGAAGTGTTATAATAATCATTGAAAGACAAAAGAAACTATAGAAATTGTTATATCTATTAAAAAATAGAGATGGATTCTAGTAAATTTTGTTAGATAACATTGTCTAAAATCAGTAAATGCTGAAAATTTCAAACTAGAGAAATTATTATGTCGACATTAGTTATTCCGAGCGCGTTGTGCACACTGAAGCAGTTTTTACATAATATTAATTCAAATGGCAAAATACAAGGTCGCAAATATTCTATATATAGCATAATGACAACATTTCTTATTTAGTTCCAGTTTAAGTTAAAGAAAATAGTTGAATTAGTTTTTGTGCCATGTGACTGATAATTAGTATGTAAATTTATTTATATCTGTGATTTGTTGAGGATCAGTATTGTCTTTGTGGTATTAAAACAATCTTGTTAGGAATCCAACGTAAGATTTAACTTATAACTATTGTTATTTATAGTGTTATTTGTTCCGCATATTTAAATACCACATTTATATAAAAAGCCTATTAGTCAGATGCTATTAAAATGTGGTTTGCCTCACGGTAATTTTGTTCGCGGTTAATTCTCAGTAACAACCCACTTGTAATTGAAGTTCTCATACTCGGTTATCGATTTATTGTCGAGATAAATATTATATGCATCTCGTCGTTGTGATAATATAAAATTTTAAAATATTATGAAATATCATAATTCAATATTAATAGTCAGTCATATTACGAAGCAGAAAAAAGTTTTAATATAGGGCCATGCCAGTCATTTTTAACTAAATCATTTAATAAAATTACTGCCATGGCCCTGTGAAATTTTTTTTGATTTCTTATCAATGAAGAGTTATAACAACAACTAATTAATTTCCAGCTGACTGCCAGTTGTTAATTTTTGATAACCAGTGTTAATTACCAGAACTGGGTCAACAATCTAGGTTTAATTATTTGTTTTCTCAAATGTTGCATCTCTCTGGACCAGAAGAGGCTTTACCAACCCACACACGACATACATTGCAAATTCATTTATATTTTATGCGTACTTAAAGTACAGTTAAGCTGGATATAGTAAAACCGTTAGACTTTGATATAAATGCTAATATTGTCATTAGGTAGGTAGGTGTTCTCGATATACCTGAAGGGATACAGTTCCTGGTAATAAATTTATTAGAAGGATTTATTGGTTGCTATTACATGTAATAAGTCTTAGCTATTGACTGTTGACATTACAATGCCATGAGAACATATTCTTTAGAGAAATAATGGGTCAATTGGAAAAGCTTGGCAATTTTTTTCTATATGAAATACAGCGAAGAATAAATATTTAAATTTTTGTGTTAAAGTTTTACACGTGAGTATTTACATTTTAAGAAATGATTCATTATCTTTAAAAAATAATTACAAATAATAAAATAAAATTTGAATAAAATCATTAATCACAATGTACAGGTTAAAGCTGTGGTTTCCAAACTATGGGACGCGCCTCTTCAGTAGAGAGCAAGGCTATTACAAAAGGGGCGTACAACTGTTTCCAGAATACAATTTTCAAAAAAAAAAAATAATTATATAAAAAAATAAAACATAAAGAATAAAACAAAATTTACTTTTACATAATATTGCACATTGATTTGTAGTTTAATGATATCACTTAAATATTTCTGAAATGAAATTGTTGATACTACAGGGAGCGCAAAAAACTATTATTTGGATAAGTTTGAAAATAAAATTGTGAAATTTTTCGTATTGAGTTTTTTAAGGTGATTTTGTAATAGACCATGTTCTTGAGCTTTAAAAATATTTTGAAATACATAAACCAGCAATAAAATACGCCTGGTTACTTTGCAGTAATTTAGAAATGCTGACATACTCAATGTGCAGTGTTGGCATTTTTATATATAAAAAGTGATGGATTGAGAGATATATTGATTTGACTAGAAAAACATTTTTTAGTATTATTATTCAAGATATTTAAAATTATCAGAGCACGATGATAAATGCATTATATGTATTCAAAATATTTAGGAAAAAAAATATTTTACTAAGCAGTATTTACGCATAGTATTATTTCTAATTAAATATATTAATTTTAATAATGATTAAAAATATGTGCTCCACAAAAATTATCATTTTTTTTTTAGTGATGAGTGATGATTGCTAGAGGCAATCGTAGTTTTATTTTTCAGAAAACATGATCAGGTGGCCGAGTGGTTAAGGCGTTGGACTGCTAATCCAATGTGCTCTGCACGCGTGGGTTCGAATCCCATCCTGATCGAATTATTTTTTAAACTTTAATAATCAATTGTATCAAAAATTATGAAATTCAAGTTATTATTTATTTAATGCTTTTATTTAAATTTTTAAGTAAACAATTTTGGATGTTTTAACGAACAATATTTAAAAAAAAAAAAAAAAAAAAAAAAAATGTTCTTATTGATGCAATGGCGCATTTTCGTGGTAAAATTAATCAAAAGGCGCAACATGTATTTTTTTTATTAAAGATTTAATGTTTATTTTTAGCCAAATTGTTGAATTAATTAGTGGTGCATAGAATCGTGCGTTGGGGCCTAATTACTGAAACTTCCCGTAGCATAATTTAAAAGTTTTAAAAACTTTAAAACTCATCAAAACTTTCGGAAAATTAGTCCTGCTTTTCTAAAAATTAGACCTGCCTTTCTAAAAATTAGACCTGCCTTTCTGCAAAAATTTAATCCATTCTTCATTTCGTCAATCAGTTGATTCGTTCCCTCATACAACAAATATTTGAAATATTTATTCAGTACATTTTGATACTGCATTGAAAAACATTGTTTTTGATTTATTTTTTAATTAAGTATTGTAACAAAATTATAAATTTGAATATCAAATCATTTCGACAATTTGGCTGAAAATAAATAATTAAGAAATATGTTTCAGCATCGACCAAAAATCGAAAGATATATACATATAAAAATTTGATTTACGTATGTTTTCAAATTTGCTATTCCAACCTAACCTCCATATTTTCTATTCCAACCTAACATTTTCAAGAAATCACGAAATATAACTTAGTTTATCAATTTGTATTTTTTCTAATCTGTTTCTAGTCTGTTCTAATATTAAAAGTCGTTTAGCCTGAATCTACAAGTAAATTATCTAAATTTAACTTAAATGAGATCATTTCGTTGTTGGCCGTAGCCTGTCACAGCATCAACGGATTGTAGATTTATTAAAGACGAAAAGGATGTCAGGTTTCAGGACAAGTTGTAATTTGTTCGATAGGGCCTGATGACCGTGGGACAGATCTAATTTTAACAACAAATTTCTTAATGGAGACTAGTATATACTAGTTTTTAACGCAATTCTTGGGTAAGTTGGGTAGTTAGATAAAATAAAGCCTTTCTTATGATAAAAACTCACATAGAAGTAACAGAAAATATTTTGGTAGAATGTAACCATATGCCTGTAATACCCAGAAATGATTCCTTATTATATAATTGCTCCATATTGAATGCATCATGCAAAAAGCTTTCGCAAATTATTTTATCTTATTTTCTCGGACAAATTGGACTCTCTAAAAAAAGATTCAAATTTCCAAAGAAATTGGAACACAGCCAGAGGAGCATCAAAGCTGGTGTTTTTATATTAACTTATATGTTTCTTGAAATAATAAAATAGGATTGTAAACTGTGAAAATTAAACAAGCGTGGGTGCAGGTAAGAATACATTTCAAACGTGAAGGTTGAGCGCAGGTCGCGGTTCGAGGCAGGCCCTATATGGAGAACTAAGTTGGCCATCACAAAATAAAATTGTAAATGAATTAGAAATGCACATATTTGACATTAAGTATCATTACAAATAAATTTGTTCAAAATATACATCAGTTTATGTACTTAATTGACTTGAGGCTGATTACAAAAATTCAGGTTAAAAAAAACTGTATGAGATTCATTAAAAGCGCTTTTTTTAAATAAAAATGTCCTAAATAAATGCTAAAGTGTACAGAATATGTTTGCAAAACCAAGATTGAAATTTAGACGTCTAAAAAGCTTTTAACAGTAAAGTAATAAAGCAGAAGGTAAGCCAAAAAACTGCTATTCTGATACACAACTATGCTTTGAGAGAAAACAAAGTGATTAGTGTTAGATTGATATATTTTTTCAAATCGTCTGAGTTCATCAAAAAAGTGATGATGAAATAATGTTACTACTCACAGTATATGGAAATTGAAAATAATATGAAGAAATATCGAAAAAAACCTTTTACTGTAAAAAGAAGTATCGACTAACAATAAGTTGGAGTAAGAGAAAATGTAAACCAGTAAATTTTTGAATTAAATTATACAGAAAACCCATTTTAGAGAAAGTTCAAGATTAAATGAATCTTTATACTATTATTAGAAGTAATATTTCATTAAGAGCTTTTGATAAAATTGTACTTGAAACATTAGTCAACTGGATAAATGGATGGCGCCAGATAGAGGGTATAAATAGTTTTGAGTTGATAGTAATGTAAAATCATAAGAGATTAAAAAAAATCAATGAATAATATATAAATTCCTGTTAAAAGTTTAGGGCCCATCAATTATGTTCATCTATGGTTCATCTACTGTAATAATTTAATTGTAATTCGAAGTAAACTGATATGTTTTCCAAAAGAATTTACTACATGAAAAATATTTATAATTATTACGCTTGCTCATGAATATAAGCTCAAAATATATTATGACTACAAATCATTTTATTATTCACAAAAATAAAAGTGATGCTTTGCGATAAAATATGCACGTCAATAAATTTTCAGCGCAATCTAATAAAATATTTTGTGTATTTGGCACATTTAAATTTTATAGAAGAGCACGCATATTCGCATATACTGGGCGTGTCTCCAGGTTATGTAAGTTAATACATTTACTTACAAAATAGAAATTCCTATGTAGCCAAATAACGGTAGTGTAACAAAATCTTATGTGACATGTAATTTTGATCAAATTAGAATACTCATTAATATAAATCAGAAAATCACTCTTCCAAATTTATTATTGTACAGCTTCTTCAATATGTAGGCCATACTCAGAGCCAATTCAGATTCCAACATGTTGTCATTTTGATGATTTGAGTTCTTTGAGTATACACAAATAGTAAAGTAGATTATTAAATATAAAACTAACCTTGTAATTGCAATATTGTAGCCTGATATTCAGCAAGTTTTTCGTCCACGTAATCTTGCGATTGACTGGCAATGATGTCAGCCGTGGACGGCCCATCATCATCCTCGTCATCATAAATGACGTACCGAGTTGGTCTAGGTGGCGGCGGCTCTAATGGAACTCCCACGTACTGGGGTTGCGGTCCAGGGCTATACATAAACTCCGGGCCCGGGCCAGGTCTATACATGTACTCAGCCGGGGACTGATGACCAGGACGCGAAATCGGTGACCCATATTCCGGTATGGGTCTATGCGGCGGCGGCGGACCGGCGAACGTGACCGGCGACAACGGTCTATAGTACCCCGGCGGCGGCGTCACTGGAAGCGCGTAACCTGGTAAAGGCGGCGTACCAGGACGATACGGAACGAAACCACCGCGGACACCACGAGAGGCTGGATTACCGAAAAGTGGTGATTGTGGACGAAACGGAACTGGACTCACAACAGGTGGTGAATGTGCGGACGTCCATGGCGACGGAGGACGAAAAAACACAGGCGACAGTGGTGCTCCTCGCCAACCGCGCGGTGGAGGAGGCATACCACCGCCTGGCGGATACCCGTGCGGATTGTGTGGTGGTGGACCGGACATACCGGCAAAATTTTTGCGCTAGGTCAGCACTTTTAATTCTTCACTTGCGCATCTGTAAAAAATAATAAACAGATAGAACAAAGTAAAGGTAAATTTAAAAAATTGTTAGGTTGGAAGTTTATATTCCTATTGCATGTACAATCAGCAGCTGAAAACTAGAGCAAGAGTCACCTGTTTCGAATAACATACAACAGTCTATTTGAGCGTGACTGTACTAAAACCAGTAAAATTTACTTGTTAATCTGCCATCATAAACTACATAAATGTCGCAATCAAATTAACACAAGCGGCTATTACTATTTGTAATAGTTCAAATAGAAACGAATTTTATCACTGCGGCAAGACGGTTTAAGATTAATCGTTAGCGATGCGTTTCGTGACAGATTGGTATTCATCATCAGCCGATTGTAACGATTCCTGTAAACATGCAGGCCGAACACGGCGTGTTTTCCAAACAGTTTACATCGAGACAAAGTCGTTTGACGGATGTTGCAGCCGTCTATTTTCAGCACGACCGTGCAGAGATCCTTCGGACGCACGTATCAATAATGTTCCATAAGAGTTTGTCTTCGCCGTACTGATATGTCGAATTATTATTAGATTTAAAATTGGATGAGCACTCATAATCCGTCTGATGAATGATGCGGACGGCCGTCTTCGGTAACCATTGACGCAAGGTTATTTTGGATGATTTGACATTATTAAGGGGAATTAGAAAAGTTCTTTTGAAAGTAGATAATAATAATGGTAATAATAATAGTGAAAATAATAATAATAATAAAAAGCAGCAATTCTAAATGCATATATAATATATTGAATTAAAAGCTAACATAAAAACCGCTATGAAACACTGACACATTTAGAGATATTTTTAATATTTTTTATTTGCTCATCTTTACTCATCATCCTGTTTTTCTCAGACAGTGACTAAATCGCGAGACAAATTTAATATCTAATATTTTTTTTATTATAATTTAATTTTATTTAGGATGTGTTAAAATCCCATAAAATTGCATAACCGACAGAAAGTGAAAAGTTAAATAACTAATTCGTAACCTTGTTTGTATTGGCACGTGTTGCATAGTTTAATCACGTCTAAATCGGAAACTGAATCACACACTGCATTCTAATAATAAGTCTAAAATATACAATCGATAATCTAATTTAATTAAAACTAAAAGGTCTATGCAGTTCCTGACAATATTATGCAATAAAATTAATTAATGTTTTACTTATAGCTCAAGATACATATGGCGGTAACTTACACATAAACAACGCATAAACCCATACAAAGAATGGTGATCGGTTGATCATCAGGCTATGATAGTCAGCCGATCCTCGAGCATCGGATGACGATCAGAATGTGTCATCGGGGCAAGACCCGCTGGGCATCGGATGTTAACATCAGCGCTAGACTGCCGAATAAGCATCGGCCGAGGATAGTATACGAGCGTCATCCTGTTATAGTTGCCGAGGATCGGCTTATCATAGTAACTGAGTATCGGCCAAGAGTAATGGCCGACTGCTGACCAAGCGTGGTTAAAATAAAATTACAAAAAAAATTATATTGTACCATTATTTATTCAAGAATGTTTACATTTTAGAAAAACTTTGGAAACATAAAAATAAAATAGAATAATAGTTTTTGAATCTTAGACAATATTATAATAATATTGTTCTAGTAGTATAGTTATAATAATATTATTAATAATAGTCATAATCTTAATAGTAGTAATAATTATAATAGAACAGAAATCAGTTTAAACTTTACAGCTTATTTACGCTTGTTTACGCTTACTGCCACCTCTGTCTGCAAAATTTGCCAGAAACGACCAAACGCTAGATCTTAATTTTTTTGTTTGGTCCGAGTCACCGAATTTTTTTTGTATAACATCTGAAATATAAAATATATATTGCAAATAAATAGATACATCCTGTGACAAAGGCCAAGAGCATATAAAAAAGTTTTTATTGTTATTTAAATCAAAATCGATCAAAACGCAATATAACTTATCTTCTATTTCATCAAGCCATGAATATGGGACCAAATCAATTTCATTGTAACCAGGACCCCGCCTAGGTAAAATCACACAACTGCATATTCACTTGGCCCTTCCTCATTGGAAATGTTAGCACTCATCTAATATTCAAAAATTTATGTTTATATAAATACAATACAATGAATTAATAAAATTTTGAAGATTTTTAAGTTGTTAAAAAGAAAATACTTACGTTGAACGCTTATTTTATAGATCCTACGATTGTTTTACGTGCTTCTTTCGGTCACGTGCTACACTTGACTGAAAGTTCTCAACAAAAGTAAAGCATACGCGCACACATTACAGTCACATAACTTCTTACTCACGCACACACGATATTGTCGCACTTAAAAGTCAATATGTACAATATATACACGCAGTTAGTCAGTCGACTCGAGTTTGCTATGAACGTACGCACACAACCGAGTATATATACATATATTTATTGCACTAATAGAAAAGACCGACTCACACACTAATGCTTCATCCACAATCTATATATACTTAGATATAGATCCTTTTCTTATTTTTTTTCTCCCCTACAGACATCCCTTTGACAGTGCATCTTTCGCACGCATAAAATGTACCTGCTGCTTTGCAGCATTTAATGTATGACCTTGCTTGCGAGTCGGCTATTTCGGAAATATATTATTTTACGTTTGCAGGTTTTGAATCACCGCAGTATATGGAAGCTATGAACGGATGACTAATATAATTTCTATTAAAAAATTTAATTGTAATAGGCCAAACTTGTAGATTCGAATTTTTATAAATTTGCAAACCGTCAATGTGAATAAGCACTTCAATTGTATTTTCAGAAAATATACGCGGTGAAATAATTTTTTTTAATCCACTTGCTACACCAAGATATTTATAATAACTTTCAGTTTCTTTCAGACTTGTTATAGTTTCTACCACTTGGTGATGTTTAGTTTGGAGTAATGCCTGGGCCGTTTAAGGCAGTGTTGGATGACCTTGTTCTCTAAATGATACAAGTAATTCGGAAATTATATTTAATTGAAGGCTATCGAGATTCTTTAAAGCCCACTGACGAAGCTCTTTTCTTATTGTGTCTGATTCCACTACGTTCTCCTCGGCAAAACTTTCATGATTACTATAAACATTATCAGTATCTGTTTCATTAGAAACAATAACCTCACTTTCTGCCAAGTATCTACGCTGATTGTCATCATCAATACAGCCACTAAAACTGTTCTCATTATCACTTTCATTACCACTAATAAATGCACTATAATTAATTTCTTCATTTACTTGATTATTTACACTTAATTCAGTTTCACCAAATTCACTATTTGAATTATTATGATCTCGATCATATATGATATTATGAATAGAAACAGTTACGAAGAGGGTGTATCAGATAGGGATATAATATCCATGTACTTTTTTAATGCCCGATGTTTCTTTACACGGTCGGACATTATTTCAGAAATTGAAAAAAAATATTTAATAGGAACGATCAATTTTTTTTCTACTGCATACGACTGTATATATTGCAGGTAAATAATGCTTAAAAACAGCTGACATGACATTTAGTGCGCCGAGAAGCGATGATCGTACATTATTATTATCAATATAGTTCGGCGGCCGATGGTGTGCCAGCCATAGGCTGATAATCAGACACCGACGCTCGGCCGAGATTGGTAGCCGAGCCTCGGTCGATCGTTGATTTTTTTCGAGCATCGGGGACTTCGTATGGGAATAAGTTTGAGTTAAATGAAATGTGTAATTGGTGACTGATTACAAGTAATAAATTAGAATAGAGATTTTGAATAGTAGTAAAATATTTTTTACAAAAATTATATGTTTGAACTATTCAAGAAAATTCATAGACACAACTCATGTTATGCTTTCGGTCACCTTAGGTAATTTGTAACTTTTAAAAATGCTTAATATATGTTTATTGAATATATATTTCTTTACATGTTTTCTAAACAACTGTTTAAATTTTTACGATTTTAATAATTAATAATTATGATTTCTTGAATCTCTGCCAAATAGATTAGTAAATTTCCAATTAGAATAAGACGTTAATATAACATTTTGTGTTTCAAGAGTGTAATTGTAGTTTGTGAAGTTTATGTAATGTTGCCTGAACAAAAATATCGTTTTACGACCAATCTAAAACAAAAGGCAATCAATACATTTTATAGCAAAAAAATCTATGACGTGGCGAACGGGACTCAGGTACGAACTACACAAAGACAACATCAGCAAACAAACGTTTTTTTAAAAAATAAAATTAATTTAAATACTAATACATTAATTAAATACATTAATTATTCAATATATGATATCCTGTATAATTGTTCCATCAAAAATTAACTAAAACCTATAATAGCTTTGAAGATTCAAAATTAGTCAGTAAATAAATACACAGCGATAATGCGGTTTACCTGTAGAAGCATAAACTAACATTTACAAGAGCAAAAGTGTTTTATATAAACAGAAATTGCCACATAAACTTGATTTAGCTTCCGAAACATTTTCGTATCAAAGTAAGCAAAGTAAATATTTTTAAGTAACAAACACGCACCACCATCTGATATTTTCGTGCGTCCTTTACATCAGAAATGAGGGCAGAGTAGATGTCCGAACTGGTGTGGAAATCGCGGATTATAAATCAAGATAGATGTCATCTTACACTTTGAAATATACGCTACGAATTGTATCACAGTGAATTTTAAGCCGATGAACGCAAGTATATGTTATTTTTAAGACTACTCTAAATATTTATTTATAGCAAAAGTATCTATCAAGAATCATTATGACTGGCGAACCGAATTATGTAGGCGTGAGAATATATTTATTGACCTCTGCGAAATGGAAATCGATTATTTTAGATTCTAGAAAATCATTAGCTGGGTTAAATATTGCGAAACATCTTGCTAATGCGATTTCAAGAATAGATAATGTAATTCACATGCGTGGCGAGGTGTAAAATTAAGACATTAAATTGTCAACATGCTTGTGCCATTTTGCATAATATTTGCAGTTGTTTTACAATCTTGCAGAATAGATAAATTGTTAAGATAGTTTACAAATTAATGCAGAAATAAATAAAAAAATACCATTAAAAAAAACAATAGCTATTTGTTATAATTAAACCGCGTTTCTATTTCATTAAACCAAGTTGGATCTGCTTATTAGGAGTACTAGAAGTCTGCACTCCCTGATGATTCAAGAAGATGATCATGAATGCATCTAATTAATTTTTAATGAATTTTGCATACTTCACTCTTGTTGTTATTACAATCTCATGTTTTGACAGAGTACTCAGAAATTTTAGAAAATTTGGATTATATAGATTTATACAAGAGTATTGTGGGAGTTGAATATATAATTAAGATTAATGCAACGGGACTGAGTATGATTTGTGAAAGTAAATCAGCCAATTTTGGAGCAAATTTAAAAATAAGCTTATGGTAGAAACAACTTACTCGAAAGATCTCGATATAGAAGAAATAATTTTCCAAGTTGTCTCTATTTGGTAAAATGCAATGAAAACAAAATCAATGCAATGTGTTTCTATAATTTAAGCAATGTAAACTTCAAAGTCGGTAGATCATTAACAGAGTTCGTCGTCTTATTATTATTCAAATATGATTAAATCAAACAATAGAACACTATCAACTACAAGTTGAAATAATATGGAACAGACAAACAATAGCATCACAAATTTTCCAGAAAATGCTGATGAAAGAAAATTTTAACGACACGCTCTGATGTACAATAGAAATCTAATTAGTTTTTTGAACATTATTAGTAAAATTATTTTTTATAAAATATGGTCATGATAGATGACAGATGAACAATAGAGAAATAAGAAACCACAAACAATATCCAGAAAATGCGGAAAACAAGACTTAAAATTTCTTATGAAAAAACAGATTTTAGCGTCAAGTCCTCATGTATAACAAATGTGATTTATAAGCATCATTGGTAATACAATATTTGACAAACTGTCGAAGATGTCTGAAAGATAAAGCATTGGAGGTACTTAAAAAGAAAATGTCGAAAGGAAAATGTTAGACATCCTAAATTTGTGCAACTGCAGTAAATAATATTTGAATCAAATTGTACTAATCACTCATTATATATCATAAATCAATATCAAAATTTTGTATTCATAATATGAAAACATGCATTTAAGGATAACCAAACAAAACTATCCATTCCATTTGATACCTCCTCGTCACTTGGTTACACTTTTTCAATTTTGCACTCAAACACATACACAATAATCGTACACGCACAATTCACCGTATAATGCTCATCTAAATATAATTCCCAAGTTTTGCGTGTTTTATACTTAAATATATTTGGTACAAAATTTTCGTTACATAAAACAACGACCACACATAAAGATCGTCGACCTAATTCGCGACTCTGCTCTTTCGCACACCTCTCCGATTGCTCATACTAATTTAAATGAAGGAGCTTAATTGTAATTGATTAGAAGAACATGATTGAATCGATAACAGAGCAGTGTTTTTAACAATGGGTAATAGATTTTAAAAATGCATTCAGTTGCGTAGTTAGCCACCTCACCTCAAACTAAAAATAATCGGCCTATTGGCAATTTTTGGCAAATATTTCCAATATTATCGTGTCCGATTCACACACGTCTTCCACATGAAAACACACTTAGTTTCCCAGCGAGGAGCCGGCGTTCAACTGAAATCCAGCACGGATGATTTTCGTTCAAGATTTTTCGTCTCAGGCAGCGACGGGATAATTTTAGATTTTGGCATTGCCACAGGATGAAATGTACCACCGATATAGGAACATTGCACGCAGATGAACGAAACACGGACTCATTAACGTCCACATAAATCAAATACAAACTTTTTTTCTCATTTCTAAAAGAAATTTCTAGTTGTCAAGTTCAAGAATGAGCTTCGACTAATATTTTGAATGGTAGTATTTTTAGAACGCATGGGAGACAGTAGTAATGCTTTCTTCATGTTTTGTATTAATTAGTGCAAGGTAACATCAACTAAAACTTTAAATCAAATAATACTACAATAATTATTCTTACCTTCATCTCAATGCGCTCCTTTCATTGTTTTTACTGCATCTCCATGTTGATCGATAATTTTCACACCATATTTTCATCTGCAAAGTTGGAAATATATATTAATTAATGGAAATATGAATAATTTGAAACTAGGCGTAAAAGGCATTTTTCACTGAAAAGTTGCAGAAACTGTCCTTAAGAAAATTACAATTAAAATACCGCTTAAGCAAAACTAAACTTTGTTGTTGGCAAAAGCCAACTTAAAACAACTTTTCTTAGACTTAAAACAACTATTAAACTGAGACTTTAAGGAGTTTCATCAAAAAGATTTAAAAGTTCTGAAATCGGTGCAACCTAAAATCTCAAACTCAAATTGTGTCTCATACACACTTCCAATTTTGGTGTCAAATTTGGTTCAGATAGACCTAAAACGTGGAGAAATCATAAAATTAGCAAATTTTCTGGTGGAAACATTCTTTTTCTGCAGGAAGTTAATCATTTAAAACCGTATTCAATATTTTTCTTAATAACTTTTTAATTGTATTAGAGAATAACTTTTGTAGCAAGCTGATTTTTGAGTCAAGAATATGGACAAGTAATTAGTTATTATAAATATTTAGAATATAATTGTTTAGTTACTTGTTATAAAATTTACAGTAAATCACAAATATTGAAATTAAAAAATATGCTATATTAATTATATAAATTAAACTGTTTTTAAAAACGATCTTAAAAATTATTAATTTTTATAAGATTTTTGACCATACTTTGACTATAAACTTGACATAATTATATTCATAAACTGGTATAATAAATGAATATTAAAACCATTAATTATTATACATTTGTACAGTAGAACCCCGTTAAGATGATTATGCTCTATATTTTTTCCGCATAATACGCCACTTTATTTAAAAATATCTGTATCATGCATAATACAGATCGTCTTAAGGCACCTTTGCCTGAAAGCCTGAAAAATCGTCTTAACAGGGTTTTATTGTATTTACAATAAATATGCCTAATGAATGCAAACACATTACAATAATGGCTATGAAGAAACCAAAGAGTAGGCGACTCGAGTTCTACTACATCGGAATACATTCTTAAAGCTCTTCATGTAAAATTTATTTTCTTGAATCGCAGAATGAGATTTTGTTTATTAATAAAAACAAATTTACTAAAATTAATAATGAAGTTTTTGACATTAATCGCCTAATTACCTTTTCTGAACTCGATCAACCACATAATCAGTTTGGCAAATGTGTTCAAATTATTATACAATGTCAGATTATAAAAATTGTTTTATTACATTCAATTGTTTTATTATTTTTATTATAGATGATTGAGCAGTTCATTGAGTTCAGTACGCATGTGCCGTGTATGAACTTTGCAAATACATACAGTTGATTACAAAACAAAATATGCACATACAGGTACAACATAGATTCTTGAATATACCAACGGCGGCGGTGCGGTGCATAAGCGCGCCTCGAACAACATTTCTCTTTCGAGAAAACGAATCGTTTCGTATGGAACACCTATACACCAATCAAAACTATATATAATATAGATACTCAGTGATGTAGCCGATAATAAAAGTCATAGTAATAATGTAGTAAAAAATTATTTCTCATAAACTCAACATGTAAATAAATTTTCAGCAATCTTGCATTTGAACATTTCCACATATTTCGAGACTTATGTATACTATATGAGATTATATAATTTCATTTTAGTTAGCCCATTATTACAGATTTTGATGATTTTTTTATAATTGAAACACATTTTGTAGATCCACAATATTTTAGTATAATATACTTTAGTGTATGCTCGTGGAAGACCATGAACTCTATCATCATACCAAGTTTCATCAAATCCAACGTGGTCAGAATACTAACTAAGTTGGCTCAGGATTTTTAGAATAAACGTCGATAAAGAAATTGCATTTATCTGTTAATTAAAAAAACGAGTAAAACTAATTTATTGAGAGTTTATATCGAATTTCATCAAATAGCTTTAAAAGTTTGAAATCTTGATTTGACATTCAAAAGAAAGAGAGATGGCATTAATTAGAAGAAAAGTATAATTAAGAGAGACAATCGCAGCATTCTAGAGCCTCCCCCATGAAGTAATGCTTATCGGCAGTTTTCGTGGAGACAAGGGGCAAGAAAAAAGCAAAGGTTTTAGTCGGTATTTAACCCAGATGGTATTGAGCCCGACATACCTAGGTCAAACATCTAAGCCTGGGATACGTAAAGTATTTCCTAAGCTATATATTAAAGAAACATACTTATATATTTCTTCCAAATTTGGCAACAAATGATTCAGAGTCGCTTGATACGTCAAAAATATAAAATTCACAAATATGTATTTCCGATGAAAACAGAAAATCCGATTCTCCTTCGACCTATGATAAAAATTTTAACACCATTTTTTAAAATAAAATAGAAAATAAACTCCTAATATACAAGACAATTATTAAACCAATGTGGTCCTACGGCAAACAACTATGGGGTGCGGTCAGTAAATCGAACATAACTATTCAGCAAATGTTCCAAAATATAATTTTGAAAGAAAATCGTGAACGTTCCAAAATACGTTCCCAATTGGTTGATACATCAAAATCTTAGAATTCGAACTATAGAAGAAGAAATTAGTCTTTACTGCACTAGATACAAAGCTCATCTAAGTCGTCATCCAAACGTATTAGCGTTAAATCTGCTCAAGCCTTTACCACCAAAGCGTCTCAAAAAAAGAATCTGCAATGATTTACTACAAAATATAACATAACATCTATGAAGGCGCTATCGCAAGATAGCGATCTTCTCACGCAGTCAAATAATATATATCTCTAATAAAATATAGCTGAATGTACTTTGTATAGTTTGCTATGATAAATAAATAAAAAAAAATAATTTTTTTTTAAATAATTTCTGAACCACAATATGTTGAATTTAATTGTGAAAGTTAAATATGGAGGATTGGAAATTTTAATCTCAAATAATAAATTAATCAAATGAGCATATATTTAATATAAACAAGTAATTACTATACGCGTTATTAAGTCTGGTAATCATTCATCATTTATTTCGCACCATAATACTAATTTTATAGTATTTATCCATGGAGTCAACGAATTGATATTCTTTGTATAATTAGTAATGTTTGTCTTTCTCAATTATATATCCAATGCGGAGGTTTTTACAAATTTACCATAATAATAATATAAAAATATTTTGTCTTTTTGTACAATTGACAGTGTATACAATCAATAAACCAATGTAAATTCCTAAAAAGTCCGCTGCGTCCTTGGGTCCATTATTCATTTTTCCTTATTTTATTTCTGCAAGAGATTCATCAAATCGATATTACCTTTAATTAGTGATGTTTACGAATAAAAATCAATTTTATATCCAGTCCGGTGATTTTTATAAATTTCGTGTATATATAATCAATGAACCAATGTAAATTGCTAAAAAGTATAAAATCCGCTGCGTCCCTGGGTCCATCATTTAGTCATTCCATTCTTCCTACTTCTTCGGCAACAGAAAACAAGTTGGGCACTTTCGAACGCGCAAAACACCAAAACAGTCTCTCGTAACAGCAGTGTCCGCGTGGACACTAAATTCCGCCGTCGAAGATCGCGAACAAAGATTTAAATCGACGATCGCGATTAATTTAAAATACGCGCGATAATTGAATCGCGGCGGTAAATTATTTTTTTTAGTAATTTTAGTCAGGTGCATAAACAACATGACAGTGATTAAGGAAGTCATGTTAGGTGTAATGCTGATTGCAGCATTGGTACCTTGCATGGGTAAGTAGTAGTAATTAATCCATGAGGACTATATGGTGTAATACTAACGAAGATGATAGATTTAGTGCCCAAGCTGACACTGTTGAAATATAAGAGGCTTACAAACAATAAAATTTATTGAAGTGTGCATATTATGTCTCTAATATTTCATGGGGATCAATGTGGGCACTAAATCTATCATCATGACCCAGACTAGCAAAGGAAGAGTTCACCTCGTTGGTATTACACCATCATTATGCCTAGTTTTATCGAAATCCATAAAGTATATAAGGTTGCACGTACTCTAAGAACTAAAAATTAAGTAATATCCTGGTTTACCTTATGATTAGATTTAATAACATATTTGTATGTAAGTAATCGTCTGTTTGTGTGGTAAACGTTGATCTCATTTGATACATTTATGAAATAAAAGTTTGTAAAAATCAATGATGTTTGTGTGTCTATTCTGGAATCGTGTGATGTTTGAATGATTCCGCTAACGAGGTTATTATTTCTATGTAAAATTGTCGTCAAGAAATCAAAAGTGTTTTATTTGTGCCTGATATAGTAGATTAGTGCCAGATAAAACAAGAATTAAAAACGAGCCAGAAAATGAGATGCAGAATTTACACACTAATTAAACATACATTTTATTTAAATTATGTGATTTTCGTACATTTGGTAGTTGCCTTATTGTAATGACACTATAAATTATTTGCTACTTCCAAAACATACCATAATGTTAAACTTTGGTTTAAGTTTATAAATAATGATATTTATTACCTCTTCTGCTTTAGAATTCGCCACTGCCTAGACTTATTGCAATAGATGTTTAAATTTCCAAGAAAACGTACAATATATTCTAAGAATTACCGGTGCAGTAATAGGGAGAACATGTTTGTAATATCTGTTGCATAAGTAAGCGGATTGAATTACAGTGATTTATTGTGACGTCATAAACTTGTTGAAGTTTGAAAATTTAAATTTTATCACGATTTTCCATATGAAATAGATCCATGAAAAATAAAATCGAAGTGCATGGTAAAATGGAAATGATTGATTGAAAATGGACTGATTTGTTTGGAAGCCATGCGCCACCACACACATTAAACTGAGTTGTGTCAAAAATAAAATCTAATATATTTCAATAATTCAATAATTTATGGTAGATATTTATAAAGACAGTTTTAGATCAGCCAATAAAAATAGATTTATTGTTGGTCAAGAATATCTTTGATATGGATGTCAATTTCAATTATATGAACTACTATATGCATCTATTTTTGAAAATGACCACTCATGTACATTCTTAATACAAGTATATATATATTTTACTTAAAATACATTGTCCTAGAAATTGTAACTAGTAATGCCCACATATTGGATTTTTTGGATGCAGTACTTTCATCCACAGTCTATGGTATTAATTTTGTGTTACTATCTATTACGATGTTACTGGAGTAATTTACACATAGCGGCATTTATTGGCTTCGTTATTTATTCGAAATGTCAATGTGAACAAGACGTCCTTGCTCGTATCAACTCGTATGCACTAAAAATGTCCCATAGACGACACGATTTAAAAACCCGATTATGGCGAAATTTATAATGAAATCGAGTCTGAAATTTTAATATTGCATGAATATTCATAGAAACATTATGCTGATATAACGACACATTGAAAATTACGCATTCACTAGAAATATATCATGATTTGATGTAACTGCCAAATTTATTTCTTTGGCATTCATTTTAATTGTTTTTTGGTTATTCATTGTCACACGTGGCTGACGGTATTTAAATTTTACTATGTGCTCCAATGGCAAAACTAATCCTGATTTGATTTTAACTTGCACCAAGTAAATTAAAAAATGTACGAGGTTATGATTAGTTAGTACAAACAGAATATTCAGTTTTAATACAACTTCGATAAGTGTTCAGAATTTTTCATTATACCACAATCCGAGTTTCAGAATTTTTTTTCA
>NW_020537324.1:5010840-5030743 GCF_003426905.1 Ctenocephalides felis
CACGAAATATAACTTAGTTTATCAATTTGTATTTTTTCTAATCTGTTTCTAGTCTGTTCTAATATTAAAAGTCGTTTAGCCTGAATCTACAAGTAAATTATCTAAATTTAACTTGAATGAGATCATTTCGTTGTTGGCCGTAGCCTGTCACAGCATCAACGGATTGTAGATTTATTAAAGACGAAAAGGATGTCAGGTTTCAGGACAAGTTGTAATTTGTTCGATAGGGCCTGATGACCGTGAGACAGATCTAATTTTCACAAAAAATTACTTAATGGAGACATATGTAATAGTTTTTAACGCAATTCTCGGGTAAGTTGGGTAGTTAGATAAGATAAAACCATTCTTATAATAAAAAATCACCTAGAAGTTGCAGAAAATATTTATTTTGGTAGAATGTAACCCTATGCCTAAAATACCCAAAAATGATTCCTTATTATATAATTGCTCCATATTGAATGCATCATGCAAAAAGCTTTCGCAAAATATTTTATTTTATTTTCTTGAACAAATCGGACTGTCTAAAAAAAAGACTCAAATTTCCAAAGAAATTGGAACACAGCCAGAGGAGCATCAAAGCTCGTGTTTTTATATTAACTTATATGTTTCTTGAAATAATAAAATAGGATTGTAAACTGTGAAAATTAAACAAGCGTGGGTGCAGGTAAGAATACATTTCAAACGTGAAGGTTGAGCGCAGGTCGCGGTTCGAGGCAGGCCCTATATGGAGAACTAAGTTGGCCATCACAAAATAAAAGTGAAAATGATATAGAAATGCACATATTTGGCATAACAAATCATTATAAGTTTGTGGTAAATGTGTTAAATCATCAAAATACGAATCAAATCAATTTATGTACCTTAATGGCTTGAAGCTCATTAAAAAAATTCAGGAATGATAAAGACTATATGATTTTTTTTTTTAAATAAAAGTGGCCTAAATACGGAATACATCTGAAGTACGGAATATATTTGCAAAGCCAAGATTGTGATTTTAGATGTTTAAAAAGCTTTTAACAGTAAAGTAATAAAGCAGAAGGTAAGCCAAAAAACTGCCAACAGAAGTAATTTCGTTATTCTGATACACAGCTATGCTTTGAGAGAAAACAAAGTGATTAGTGTTAGTTTGATATATTTTTTCAAATCGTCTGAGTTCTTCAAAAAATGATGATGAAATACTGTTTCTACGCAAAATATATGGAAATTTAAAATAATACGAAGAAATACCGAAAGCATTACCTTTTACCGTAACAAAAAGTATCAACTAATTGTAAGTTGAAGTAAGAAAAACGTAAACCAGTGCATTTTTAAATTAAATTGTACAAAAAAATCATTTTAGAAAAGTTCAAGATCAAATGAATCTTTATACTATTATTAGAAGTAATATTTCATTAAGAGCTTTTGATAAAATTGTACTTGAAACATTAGTCAACTGGATAAATGAATGGCGCCAGATAGAAGGCATAAATAGTTTTGAGTTGATGGTAATGTAAAATCACAACAGATGACAAACAGATCACAAAAAATTCAATGAGTAAAATATATTAATATATAAATTCCTGTTAAAAGTTTAAGGTCCATTCAATTATGGTCATCTACTGTAATAACATTCCACTTGTAATTCAAAGTAAACTGATTTGTAGTCAGAGAGAATTTACTACATAAAAAATATTTATAATTATTACGCTTGCTCATAAATATAAGCTCAAAATATATTATGACTACAAATCATTTTATTATTCACAAAAATAAAAGTGATGCTTTACGATAAAATATGCACGTCAAGAAATTTTCAGCGCAATCTAATAAAATATTTTGTGTATTTGGCACATTCAAATTTATAGAAGAACACGCATATTCGCATATACTGGGCGTGTCTCCAGGTTATGTAAGTTAATACATTTACTTACAAAATAGAAATTCCTATGTAGCCAAATAACGGTAGTGTAACAAAATCTTATGTGACATGTAATTTTGATCAAATTAGAATACTCATTAATATAAATCAGAAAATTACTCTTCCAAGTTTATTATTGTACAGCTCTTCAATATGTAGGCCATACTCAGAGCCAATTCAGATTCCAACATGTTGTCATTTTGATTATTTGAATTCTTTGAGTATATACACACAAATAGTAAAATAGAATATTAAATATAAAACTAACCTTGTAATTGCAATATTGTAGCCTGATATTCTGCAAGTTTTTCGTCCACGTAATCCTGCGATTGACTGGCAATGATGTCAGCCGTGGACGGCCCATCATCATCCTCGTCATCATAAATGACGTACCGAGTTGGTCTAGGTGGTGGCGGCTCTAATGGAACTCCAACGTACTGGGGTTGCGGTCCAGGGCTGTACATAAACTCCGGGCCCGGGCCGGGTCTGTACATGTACTCAGCTGGAGACTGATGACCAGGATGCGGAATCGGAGACCCATATTCCGGTATGGGTCTATGTGGCGGCGGCGGACCGGCGAACGTAACCGGCGACAACGGTCTGTAATACCCCGGCGGCGGCGTCACTGG
Organism: Ctenocephalides felis; assembly: GCF_003426905.1. Lineage (NCBI taxonomy): Eukaryota > Metazoa > Arthropoda > Insecta > Siphonaptera > Pulicidae > Ctenocephalides > Ctenocephalides felis. The sequence continues at coordinate 5,013,367 of NW_020537324.1, forward strand.
AAGCGCGTAACCTGGTAAAGGCGGCGTACCAGGACGATACGGAACGAAACCACCGCGGACACCACGAGAGGCTGGATTACCGAAAAGTGGTGATTGTGGACGAAACGGAACTGGACTCACAACAGGTGGTGAATGTGCGGACGTCCATGGCGACGGAGGACGAAAAAACACAGGCGACGGTGGTGCTCCTCGCCAACCGCGCGGTGGAGGAGGCATACCACCGCCTGGCGGATACCCGTGCGGATTGTGTGGTGGTGGACCGGACATACCGGCAAAATTTTCGCGCTAGGTCAGCACTTTTAATTCTTCACTTGCGCATCTGTAAAAAATAATAAACAGATAGAACAAAGTAAAGGTAAATTTAAAAAAATGTTAGTTTAGAATTTTATATTCCTATTGCATGTACAATCAACAGTTGAAAACTAGAGCAAGAGTCACCTGTTTCAAATAATATACAACAGTCTATTTGAGCGTGACTTTGTACTAAAACCTGTAAAATGTACTCGTTAATCTGACATCATAAACTACATAAATGTCGCAATCAAATTAACACAAGCGGCTATTACTATTTGTAATAGTTGAAATGGAAACAAATTTTATCACTGCGGCAAGACGGTTTAAGATTAATCGTTAGCGATGCGTTTCGTGACAGATTGGTATTCATCATCAGCCGATTGTAACGATTCCTGTAAACATGCAGGCCGAACACGGCGTGTTTTCCAAACAGTTTACATCGAGACAAAGTCGTTTGACGGATGTTGCAGCCGTCTATTTTCAGCACGACCGTGCAGAGATCCTTCGGACGCACGTATCAATAATGTTCCATAAGAGTTTGTCTTCGCCGTACTGATATGTCGAATTATTATTAGATTTAAAATTGGATGAGCACTCATAATCCGTCTGATGAATGATGCGGACGGCCGTCTTCGGTAACCATTGACGCAAGGTTATTTTGGATGATTTGACATTATTAAGGGGAATTAGAAAAGTTCTTTTGAAAGTAGATAATAATAATGGTAATAATAATAGTGAAAATAATAATAATAATAAAAAGCAGCAATTCTAAATGCATATATAATATATTGAATTAAAAGTTATCATAAAAGACCACTATAAAATACTGACACATTTAAAGATACTTTTAATATTTTTTTATTTGCTCATCTTTACTCATCATCCTGTTTTTCTCAGACAGTGACTAAATCGCGAGACAAATTTAATATCTAATATTTTTTTTATTATAATTTAATTTTATTTAGGATGTGTTAAAATCCCATAAAATTGCATAACCGACAGAAAGTGAAAAGTTAAATAACTAATTCGTAACCTTGTTTGTATTGGCACGTGTTGCATAGTTTAATCACGTCTAAATCGGAAACTGAATCACACACTGCATTCTAATAATAAGTCTAAAATATACAATCGATAATCTAATTTAATTAAAACTAAAAGGTCTATGCAGTTCCTGACAATATTATGCAATAAAATTAATTAATGTTTTACTTATAGCTCAAGATACATATGGCAAGCGGTAACTTACATAAACAACGCATAAATAAGTTTGAGTTAAATGAAATGTGTAATTGGTGACTGATTACAAGTAATAAATTAGAATAGAGATTTTGAATAGTAGTAAAATATTTTTTACAAAAATTATATGTTTGAACTATTCAAGAAAATTCATAGACACAACTCATGTTATGCTTTCGGTCACCTTAGGTAATTTGTAACTTTTAAAAATGCTTAATATATGTTTATTGAATATATATTTCTTTACATGTTTTCTAAACAACTGTTTAAATTTTTACGATTTTAATAATTAATAATTATGATTTCTTGAATCCTTGCCAAATAGATTAGTAAATTTCCAATTAGAATAAGAAGTTAATATAACATTTTGTGTTTCAAGAGTGTAATTGTAGTTTGTGAAGTTTATGTAATGTTGCCTGAACAAAAATATCGTTTTACGACCAATCTAAAACAAAAGGCAATCAATACATTTTATAGCAAAAAAATCTATGACGTGGCGAACGGGACTCAGGTACGAACTACACAAAGACACATCAGCAAACAAACGTTTTTTAAAAATAAAATTAATTTAAATACTAATACATTAATTAAATACATTAATTATTCAATATATGATATCCTGTATAATTGTTCCATCAAAAATTAACTAAAACCTATAATAGCTTTGAAGATTCAAAATTAGTCAGTAAATAAATACACAGCGATAATGCGGTTTACCTGTAGAAGCATAAACTAACATTTACAAGAGCAAAAGTGTTTTATATAAACAGAAATTGCCACATAAACTTGATTTAGCTTCCGAAACATTTTCGTATCAAAGTAAGCAAAGTAAATATTTTTAAGTAACAAACACGCACCACCATCTGATATTTTCGTGCGTCCTTTACATCAGAAATGAGGGCAGAGTAGATGTCCGAACTGGTGTGGAAATCGCGGATTATAAATCAAGATAGATGTCATCTTACACTTTGAAATATACGCTACGAATTGTATCACAGTGAATTTTAAGCCGATGAACGCAAGTATATGTTATTTTTAAGACTACTCTAAATATTTATTTATAGCAAAAGTATCTATCAAGAATCATTATGACTGGCGAACCGAATTATGTAGGCGTGAGAATATATTTATTGACCTCTGCGAAATGGAAATCGATTATTTTAGATTCTAGAAAATCATTAGCTGGGTTAAATATTGCGAAACATCTTGCTAATGCGATTTCAAGAATAGATAATGTAATTCACATGCGTGGCGAGGTGTAAAATTAAGACATTAAATTGTCAACATGCTTGTGCCATTTTGCATAATATTTGCAGTTGTTTTACAATCTTGCAGAATAGATAAACTGTTAAGATTAGTTTACAAATTAATGCAGAAATAAATAAAAAAATACCATTAAAAAAAACAATAGCTATTTGTTATAATTAAACCGCGTTTCTATTTCATTAAACCAAGTTGGATCTGCTTATTAGGAGTACTAGAAGTCTGCACTCCCTGATGATTCAAGAAGATGATCATGAATGCATCTAATTAATTTTTAATGAATTTTGCATACTTCACTCTTGTTGTTATTACAAATCTCATGTTTAGACAGAGTACTCAGAAATTTTAGAAAATTTGAATTCTATATATATTTATACAAGAGTATTGTGGGAGTTGAATATATAATTAAGATTAATGCAACGGGACTGAGTATGATTTGTGAAAGTAAATCAGCCAATTTTGGAGCAAATTTAAAAATAAGCTTATGGTAGAAACAACTTACTCGAAAGATCTCGATATAGAAGAAATAATTTTCCAAGTTGTCTCTATTTGGTAAAATGCAATGAAAACAAAATCAATGCAATGTGTTTCTATAATTTAAGCAATGTAAACTTCAAAGTCGGTAGATCATTAACAGAGTTCGTCGTCTTATTATTATTCAAATATGATTAAATCAAACAATAGAACACTATCAACTACAAGTTGAAATAATATGGAACAGACAAACAATAGCATCACAAATTTTCCAGAAAATGCTGATGAAAGAAAATTTTAACGACACGCTCTGATGTACAATAGAAATCTAATTAGTTTTTTGAACATTATTAGTAAAATTATTTTTTATAAAATATGGTCATGATAGATGACAGATGAACAATAGAGAAATAAGAAACCACAAACAATATCCAGAAAATGCGGAAAACAAGACTTAAAATTTCTTATGAAAAAACAGATTTTAGCGTCAAGTCCTCATGTATAACAAATGTGATTTATAAGCATCATTGGTAATACAATATTTGACAAACTGTCGAAGATGTCTGAAAGATAAAGCATTGGAGGTACTTAAAAAGAAAATGTCTTAGACATCCTAAATTTGTGCAACTGCAGTAAATAATATTTGAATCAAATTGTACTAATCACTCATTATATATCATAAATCAATATCAAAATTTTGTATTCATAATATGAAAACATGCATTTAAGGATAACCAAACAAAAACTATCCATTCCATTTGATACCTCCTCGTCACTTGGTTACACTTTTTCAATTTTGCACTCAAACACATACACAATAATCGTACACGCACAATTCACCGTATAATGCTCATCTAAATATAATTCCCAAGTTTTGCGTGTTTTATACTTAAATATATTTTGGTACAAAATTTTCGTTACATAAAACAGCGACCACACATAAAGATCGTCGACCTAATTCGCGACTCTGCTCTTTCGCACACCTCTCCGATTGCTCATACTAATTTAAATGAAGGAGCTTAATTGTAATTGATTAGAAGAACATGATTGAATCGATAACAGAGCAGTGTTTTTAACAATGGGTAATAGATTTTAAAAATGCATTCAGTTGCGTAGTTAGCCACCTCACCTCAAACTAAAAATAATCGGCCTATTGGCAATTTTTGGCAAATATTTCCAATATTATCGTGTCCGATTCACACACGTCTTCCACATGAAAACACACTTAGTTTCCCAGCGAGGAGCCGGCGTTCAACTGAAATCCAGCACGGATGATTTTCGTTCAAGATTTTTCGTCTCAGGCAGCGACGGGATAATTTTAGATTTTGGCATTGCCACAGGATGAAATGTACCACCGATATAGGAACATTGCACGCAGATGAACGGAACACGGACTCATTAACGTCCACATAAATCAAATACAAACTTTTTTTCTCATTTCTAAAAGAAATTTCTAGTTGTCAAGTTCAAGAATGAGCTTCGACTAATATTTTTGAATGGTAGTATTTTTAGAACGCATGGGAGACAGTAGTAATGCTTTCTTCATGTTTTGTATTAATTAGTGCAAGGTAACATCAACTAAAACTTTAAATCAAATAATACTACAATAATTATTCTTACCTTCATCTCAATGCGCTCCTTTCATTGTTTTTACTGCATCTCCATGTTGATCGATAATTTTCACACCATATTTTCATCTGCAAAGTTGGAAATATATATTAATTAATGGAAATATGAATAATTTGAAACTAGGCGTAAAAGGCATTTTTCACTGAAAAGTTGCAGAAACTGTCCTTAAGAAAATTACAATTAAAATACCGCTTAAGCAAAACTAAACTTTGTTGTTGGCAAAAGCCAACTTAAAACAACTTTTCTTAGACTTAAAACAACTATTAAACTGAGACTTTAAGGAGTTTCATCAAAAAGATTTAAAAGTTCTGAAATCGGTGCAACCTAAAATCTCAAACTCAAATTGTGTCTCATACACACTTCCAATTTTGGTGTCAAATTTTGGTTCAGATAGACCTAAAACGTGGAGAAATCATAAAATTAGCAAATTTTCTGGTGGAAACATTCTTTTTCTGCAGGAAGTTAATCATTTAAAACCGTATTCAATATTTTTCTTAATAACTTTTTAATTGTATTAGAGAATAACTTTTGTAGCAAGCTGATTTTTGAGTCAAGAATATGGACAAGTAATTAGTTATTATAAATATTTAGAATATAATTGTTTAGTTACTTGTTATAAAATTTACAGTAAATCACAAATATTGAAATTAAAAAATATGCTATATTAATTATATAAATTAAACTGTTTTAAAAACGATCTTAAAAATTATTAATTTTTATAAGATTTTTGACCATACTTTGACTATAAACTTGACATAATTATATCCATAAACTGGTATAATAAATGAATATTAAAACCATTAATTATTATACATTTGTACAGTAGAACCCCGTTAAGATGATTATGCTCTATATTTTTTCCGCATAATACGCCACTTTATTTAAAAATATCTGTATCATGCATAATACAGATCGTCTTAAGGCACCTTTGCCTGAAAGCCTGAAAAATCGTCTTAACAGGGTTTTATTGAATTTACAATAAATATGCCTAATGAATGCAAGCATATTACAATAATGGCTATGAAGAAACCAAAGAGTAGGCGAGTCGAGTTCTTCGAGTTCGCAATACATTCTTAGAGCTCTTCATGTAAAATTCATTTTCTTGAATCGCAGAATAATATTTTTGTTTATGAATAAAACCAAATTTACCTAAATTAATAATGAAGTTTTTGACATTAATCGTCCAATTACCTTTTCTAAACTCGATCAACCACATAATCAGTTTGGCAAATGTATTCAAATCAAATTTATTATACAATGTCAGATTATAAAATTGTTTTATTACATTCAATTGTTTTATTATTTTTTATTATAGATGATTGAGCAGTTCAGTGAGTTCAGTACGCATGTGCCGTGTATGAACTTTGCGAATACATACAGTTGATTACAAAACAAAATATGCATATACAGGTACAACATAGATTCTTGAATATACCAACGGCGGCGGTGCGGTGCATAAGCGCGCCTCGAACAACATTTCTCTTTCGAGAAAACGAATCGTTTCGTATGGAACACCCATACACCAATCAAAACTATATATAATATAGTTAATCAGTGATGTAGCCGATAATAAAAGTCATAGTAATAATAGTAATAAGATTATTTATTATTGACTTAATTTATAAATAAATTTTCAGCAATCTTGCATTTGAACATTCCCACATATATCGAGATATACACTAAGTACATGAAATTATATAATTTTATTTTAGTTAGCCCATTATTACAACTTTTGATGACTTTTTCATAATTGAAACACATTTTGTAGGTCTACATTATTTTAGTATAATATTTTAGTGTATGCTCATAGAAGACCATGTATTCTATCATCATACCAAGTTTCATCAAAATCACGTAGCCGAATACCAGGGGAGTTGGTTCAGGATTTTTGGCAAAAACGTCGACAAAAAAATTGCATTTATCTGTTAATTAAAAAAACGAGTAAAACTAATTTATTGAGAGTTAATATTGAATTTCGCCAAAAACATGAAATTAGCAAATATGGATTTTCCGACCAAAACAAAAAATCCGATTCTCCATCGACCTTTGATGAAAATTTTAACGCGATTTTTTAAAATAAAATAGAAAATAAACTAGGCAAATAGAAAACTCCTAATATACAAGACAATTATTAAACCAATGTGGTCCTACGGCCTACAACTATGGGGTGCGGCCAGTAAATCAAACATAACTATTCGACAAAGGTTCCAAAATATAATTTTGAAAGAAATCGTGAACGTTCCAAAATACGTTCCCAATTGGTTGATGCATCAAGATCTCAGAATTCGAACTATAGAAGAAGAAATTAGTCTTTACTGCTCCAGATACAAAGCTCGTCTAAGCCGTCGTCCAAATGAATTCGCGTTAGATCTGCTCAAGCCTTTACCACCAAAGCATCTCAAAAAAAGAATCTGCAATGATTTACTACAAAGTATCACATAACATCTAAGAAGGTGCTATCGCTGGATAGCGATCCTTCTCACGCAGTCAAATAATATATCTCTAATAAAATTTAGCTGAATGTACTTTGTATAGTTTGCTATGATAAATAAATAAAAAAAATATTTTTTTTTAAATAATTTCCGAATCACAATATGTTGAATTTAATTGTGAAAGTTAAATATGGAGGATTGGAAATTTTAATCTCAAATAATAAATTAATCAAATGAGCATATATTTAATATAAACAAGTAATTACTATACGCGTTATTAAGTCTGGTAATCATTCATCATTTATTTCGCACCATAATACTAATTTTATAGTATTTATCCATGGAGTCAACGAATTGATATTCTTTGTATAATTAGTAATGTTTGTCTTTCTCAATTATATATCCAATGCGGAAGTTTTTACAAATTTACCATAATAATAATATAAATAATATTTTGTCTTTTTGTACAATTGACAGTGTATACAATCAATAAACCAATGTAAATTCCTAAAAAGTCCGCTGCGTCCTTGGGTCCATTATTCATTTTTCCTTATTTTATTTCTGCAAGAGATTCATCAAATCGATATTTACCTTTAATTAGTGATGTTACGAATAAAAATCAATTTTATATCCAGTCCGGTGATTTTTATAAATTTCGTGTATATATAATCAATGAACCAATGTAAATTGCTAAAAAGTATAAAATCCGCTGCGTCCCTGGGTCCATCATTTAGTCATTCCATTCTTCCTACTTCTTCGGCAACAGAAAACAAGTTGGGCACTTTCGAACGCGCAAAACACCAACAGTCTCTCGTAACAGCAGTGTCCGCGTGGACACTAAATTCCGCCGTCGAAGATCGCGAACAAAGATTTAAATCGACGATCGCGATTAATTTAAAATACGCGCGATAATTGAATCGCGGCGGTAAATTATTTTTTTTAGTAATTTTAGTCAGGTGCATAAACAACATGACAGTGATTAAGGAAGTCATGTTAGGTGTAATGCTGATTGCAGCATTGGTACCTTGCATGGGTAAGTAGTAGTAGTAATTAATCCATGAGGACTATATGGTGTAATACTAACGAAGATGATAGATTTAGTGCCCAAGCTGACACTGTTGAAATATAAGAGGCTTACAAACAATAAATTTATTGAAGTGTGCATATTATGTCTCTAATTTCATGGGGATCAATGTGGGCACTAAATCTATCATCATGACCCAGACTAGCAAAGGAAGAGTTCACCTCGTTGGTATTACACCATCATTATGCCTAGTTTTATCGAAATCCATAAAGTATATAAGGTTGCACGTACTCTAAAGAACTAAAAATTAAGTAATATCCTGGTTTACCTTATGATTAGATTTAATAACATATTTGTATGTAAGTAATCGTCTGTTCTGTGTGTAAACGTTGATCTCATTTGATACATTTATGAAATAAAAGTTTGTAAAAATCAATGATGTTTGTGTGTCTATTCTGGAATCGTGTGATGTTTGAATGATTCCGCTAACGAGGTTATTATTTCTATGTAAATTGTCGTCAAGAAATCAAAAGTGTTTTATTTGTGCCTAATATAGTAGATTGATGCCAGATAAAACAAGAATTAAAAACAAGCCAGAAAATTAGATTTTTACTCACTAATTAAGCATACATTTTGATTGCTAAAATGCTTTTGTTCTGCATATTTAATTATGTGATTTTCGTACATTTGGTAGTTGCCTTATTGTAATGACACTATAAATTATTTGCTACTTCCAAAACATACCATAATGTTAAACTTTGGTTTAAGTTTATAAATAATGATATTTATTACCTCTCTTCTGCTTTAGAATTCGCCACTGCCTAGACTTATTGCAATAGATGTTTAAATTTCCAAGAAAACGTACAATATATTCTAAGAATTACCGGTGCAGTAATAGGGAGAACATGTTTGTAATATCTGTTGCATAGTAAGTAAGCGGATTGAATTACAGTGATTTATTGTGACGTCATAAACTTGTTGAAGTTTGAAAATTTAAATTTTATCACGATTTTCCATATGAAATAGATCCATGAAAAATAAAATCGAAGTGCATGGTAAAATGGAAATGATTGATTCTGAAAATGGACTGATTTGTTTGGAAGCCATGCGCCACCACACACATTAAAACTGAGTTGTGTCAAAAATAAAATCTAATATATTTCAATAATTCAATAATTTATGGTAGATATTTATAAAGACAGTTTTAGATCAGCCAATAAAAATAGATTTATTGTTGGTCAAGAATATCTTTGATATGGATGTCAATTTCAATTATATGAACTACTATATGCATCTATTTTTGAAAATGACCACTCATGAACATTCTTACATACAAGTATATATAGTTACTTAATTACATTGTCCTAGAAATTGTAACTAGAAATGTCCACATATTTGTATTTTTTGGATGCAGTACTTTCATCCATAGTCCAGTGGTATTAATTTTGTGTTACTATCTATTACGATGTTACTGGAGTAATTTACACATAGCGGCATTTATTGGCTTCGTTATTTATTCGAAATGTCAATGTGAACAAGACGTCCTTGCTCGTATCAACTCGTATGCACTAAAAATGTCCCATAGACGACACGATTTAGAAAACCCGATTATGGCGAAATTTATAATGAAATCGAGTCTGAAATTTTAATATTGCATGAATATTCATAGAAACATTATGCTGATATAACGACACATTTGAAAATTACGCATTCACTAGAAATATATCATGATTTGATGTAACTGCCAAATTTATTTCTTTGGCATTCATTTTAATTGTTTTTTGGTTATTCATTGTCACACGTGGACGACGGTATTTAAAATTTACTATGTGCTCCAATGGCAAAACTAATCCTAATTTGATTTTAACTTGCACCAAGTAAATTAAAAATTTTACGAGCTTTTGATTAGAATAGTACTAAGAACAGAATATTCAGTTTTTAATACAATTTCGATAAGTGTTCTGAATTTTGAATTATACCACAATCCGAGTTTCAGAATTTTCTTTCAGACTACTTCAAAAATTATTCAAAGGGTAAAATTTAGATAAAAAATACAAGAAACAGCACATTTCAAATGAATATTTAGTTTGATCCTTAGAAAATTAATTTTTGAAATTGGAGTCAGTAAATTCGCTTTTTGAAAAGATGTTTATAGATCTTTTGTAAGCTTTTTCTTTAAATATAATTTAATATAAATTTTGAGCAAGAAAATCCAAAACTTGGAAGTAATTTTTAAAGACATTTGTAAGCTTTCAAGTGAAATTGTATTCAGGAAAATCATTTTTAAAATATGAGCATAAAAGTTCAAGAATCTGAAACATGTTTGATATCATTTTTAAGCATTTTAATTAAATATGATAAAACATTATTTTTTAAATTGAGTGCAAGTAAATCTGAAATTTGGAAAAATGTTATTCATAAGCTTTTATATCATTCATAGAGAGCAATAAAAGCCCTTCAACCCTGTATGGATATTATGATTTTCATCTGTAATACAAATTTGAAGTGTACCATTTTTCTTGACAATTTTTCACAAAATTTTGTGAAAATATTAAAACTAATCAAAACCTTGCAAAAATGCCATCATTGTTTCTACAATTTTCAACACAAAAGTTCATAAAACTTAATAAATTTTCTGAATCAATTTTTATCGAACTCACCGTCTTGATATTTAATGTAAAAGTTTAACTAGGTGTTTGTATGCATAACAAATTCCTGTAGAAAAAACTTTATAAAGTTAACAAGAAGTAAAACCAGCTGATGATTATAATAAGAAAGTGAAGATGAATGAATAAGCACTCGCGGCATTATAGAGAAAAGAAAGTGTGTGCGAGAGCATTACCGATGAATTATTCGAAAGATAATGATCGTCTCGATTTGCTTATTTGTTTAAAACATTGCTTTTTATAGTCGTTATGTTTGTTTTGCTATTTCAGGCAAAATGTATGAACAAAGTAGTTGCTGCGCAAATCCGATGAATGGATTATATTAAACTCTATATTTTATTAGACAAGAGGAAATTTTATATAAATAATCAATTTAGTGTATTCTGATATATAGGGATAAACATATGCATATGGACAAACACACATGCTAATAATAAGCAAAAAGATTTTAACAGGTATCCATCAAATTATTAAAAATACAAACAATCTATTTAAAATTGCATAGTAATTATCTGTTTCATTTATTGTTACTGTATTGAACAATACTGCAATTCTTTATTTGTTCTGAATGGCACCCACATATTTTGATATTTTACAATTTTTTATTGATATTGAGTATCAATCAAATAATATCAATGTATAAATAATTTTCTTTCATTAGATTATCAATTTAAAATATTTTCTGATTTTCAGATAGTGCGGAAAAAAATTTCACCTGCCCAGAACAAACCGGTAACGGAAATTTTGCAGATCCCGAAACATGTAGAAGGTTTTATCAGGTACGATATGAAATTATGAAGAATACAAACCGATTGGTGTATCCAAAAATAATGCATTTGCAGAAATAAATTTACCAGAAAAAATATCTATGAAAATGGGCTATAGCATTAAATTATAGCTATATCTTTGGATCAAGACTCTGGCGTATATTTTTAAAGCAATTTCTGTCTAATCAATTCTTGTTTAAAGTAATTATTGCTATTTTTGAAAATTTTATTAATATGTAACTACTTCTTTGATGGTTTTTCTAATATGTGCTATAGCATCATAGTTCTCTACCAAGTAGTTCTAGAAACAAATATTAAAATAATTAAAGTATAAAAATTTCAATATTCAAGTTTTTTATTTACATGAGGAATATATAGAGGTAACGACAAAAAAATAAATGGTTGCTAAGGAAGATGAAACGGCCTTGGGAGTTCCTTAACGAAATGATGCCTGAAGAATTCAATATTTTTCCACCGAATTTAGTCAATATGAGTTGTGAATAAACACATGAAGTTCAAGTACTATATATTAGAACCCCGTTAAGACGATTATGCTTGATACGATTTCCTGCATATTACACCGGTCTCTATTTCTCAAAATCTGTTTCCTGCTTAAGACGCGTTTTTGATTTGGTTGTAGAAGAACCATATATATACCTTGAACCTCCACTTGCATTCCATATGGTGCAACGCATTTGAAATTACAAATAAGTCGTGTGAATGTTAGAGCAACAAGTAGCGCCAAGTCATTCACATCGATGCACATTCTTACACATATATTTATTGTTTTCAATCACGACCAACTATGTCATGGGCGTAGATTATTTATTGTAAAAAACAACGAATAATAAACTAATTACCACCGAACGACAGTTGATAAACCAGTTCCATTAAGGATTATTCCCAACGATTAATTTACTTTGCATACATTTTTATTTTATTTACAATAAATTTTTATTACATAGCATTTAGTTCTAACATGTTATTTTGATTGCTCTTTCTATTACAAGATGTTTTACGATTATGATCAAAATCCCGAATTAAATTGGCTGACCTCTTGACACGATGTGTTTCACTTTCAATAACATGTATTCAATAAACTTTCTTCGGATTATGTAAATTGTAACATGCGACTTATGAATTATTGTAATTAAGTCAGTGCTGTAAAATTCCGATATCAGTTGATCAATAAAAAAGAAATTTCTCGTTTATTGTACGGAGAAGCGAAGTAGAATGCAGTCAAAATTTTTGAATTCAGTATTTTAAAAAGGTTTCGTGTACTATTTATCAGCTAAATCACTTCTGGGGCTTCACTGCGTTTATATCCAATTTCTCAATAGGTTTCTAATATTCTAGTTTCTCATATTTTTTGTATAATGCTAATAAATAATATAAACAAATATTTTAAACCATTTTCCATTTTTTTCAGTGTGTGGATGGTCATCCTTATGTGAACAGATGTCCTTCAGGACTGTATTTCGACGATATTAGCAAATTTTGTACATTTAAGGCAGAAGCAAGATGTGGACCATTGGCTTCTAGTAAGATTTTAACCCAACATACTTTAATTTCAAAGTTAACTTCCAAATTTATACTAAAATATTATTCTGTTGCTACATATTTTCTGGAAGATTGTAGATTTATTATTGATGATACGATTTTTTAAGCGTAGCTCCTGCGCCAGTGACTGAAACTCCGACTGATCTAGCTGTAAAATGTAATCCAGCAAATTGCTCACTGCCTTATTGCTTCTGCTCCAAGGATGGAACCAGCATTCCTGGAGGTTATGATCCACAAGAAGTAAGTAAACCCATTATTAATCACTACTTTAATGTAAAAACCGGCTTTTTATATAATTCCGTGATGTCCTTTTAGATTCCTCAAATTATCATGTTGACTTTCGACGGTGCAGTCAATTTGAACAACTTTTATCACTACCAAAAAGTTTTCAATGGAAAACGACAAAATCCTAATGGATGTGATATAAAAGGAACATTCTTCATAGCACACGAATACAGGTAACAAATTATTGCCACGCCAACATTTTTCAGAGAACACCATTTCAATTATTTGTTTCTTTAATATTTTAGCAATTACCATATGATTCAAACATTGGCCTCTGAATCCCACGAAATAGCAACAGAAACAGTTTCATTGCAACAAGGCCTTCAGGACAAAGGTTACGAGGAATGGGTTGGTGAAATGGTTGGAATGAGAGCTATTTTGAAACACTTTGCAAATGTTACATCTTCAGAAGTCGTGGGTATGAGAGCACCTTTCCTTAAACCCGGAAGAAATACTCAATACAAGGTTCGAGGAAAATAATAATAGCTTTTTTGCCAGTTTATAAACAGTGTGTTTTTTATATTTTAGGTTGTGGAAGACTTTGGATATATATACGATAGTTCAATCGGCGTACCACCATCTGCAGTACCTGTGTGGCCTTACACTTTAGATTATAAAATTTCACATGAATGCAAAAGTGGTACTTGTCCATCAAAGACTTTCCCTGGTCAGTAATTTAATTATTTTTTTTAATTCTGATATTAATAATAAATATTATATCATTTATCTTTACAGGTGTATGGGAAGTTCCTTTGAACGCCCATTTCATTGAAAGTTATGAGGGTGGTCATTGCCCATATTTGGATCAATGCGTTCTCCACAATAGTGATGCTGAAGAAGTGTTCGAATGGCTTCAGGAAGATTTTGCAAGACATTATGAACAGAACAAAGCACCTTACATGATGCCATTCCACACAAATTGGTTCCAGATCAAAGAACTTGAAGAAGGTCTTCACAAATTCCTCGATTGGGCACAAGGATTGTAAGTGAAATTATATCATAAACAAGAAAATTTGTTAATGGTTTTACAATTTATTTGAAATGATTATTTTTACAATTACAGAGACGATGTGTGGTTTGTAACAGTGACACAAGCTTTAACCTGGATAACTGATCCAAAACCTTTGAATCAACTCAATAACTACGAAGCATGGAAATGCAATACCCGAAAACCAACAATTCCATCAAAACCATGTAGTAATCCAAATAAATGTGCACTTCCATTCAAAACAGCAGATGCTAATTTTACAGATACAAGGTACATGCAAACATGTGAAGAATGCCCAAATATCTATCCATGGTTAGGCGATGCCGAAGGCACCGGTATTGCGGGTGTGGACAATTATGTTCCAGAAAATTTAAAATAATTTTAATATTTTATTTATATTTAATAGATTGTTTATGAATTCAACATGTATGAATGTTTGCCATAATTATTAACATTATGCCACTCTATTAAAAAATACATGTGCTAGAAATGTGTTGGAATGTTTATTATCATTGCGAATTGTAATGATAAAATCGTTACCAAACAGAAATAAATTTTTTAGAACAAGTATTGTTGTTTGAATAAAAATTTAGCAATTATGTTTATTCTCTAAATCAAGCCATTTATTTATTCATCATAAGTTTCTACATAATGAATTGTATAAATTAGTACAATATAATTATTTGTGTTATATTTACATTTTGGATTATGTATCTAATAAGTGCAGAACAATTTTCTTAACGAATAGGTGTCCAGGGTAGAAATAGATCACCATACTTTTTCCTCTCTGAAAAATGAACACATATACAATAGTAATAATATCTATTTTTCATAATTTACTATTATAACTCATGATAGTATGATATGAAAAATGAAATGAAAAATCTACTCACAATTTTCTTTTAACTTCAATGAATGTCACTAAACTTTCTTACACTGTTACTCTCATGCTTTACACAAAACTCAAAACAATTCGTTTACTAATATTTATAGTGCAAAACTACCATAAAATAAAATAAACAAAAAATAAAAAATGTTATATATCGTGCTTGGACTAATGGATGGGTATTAAATAAAGTATATAAAAAAAATTAGAGACAAAAAGACTTACTTTGTGCTGTAATTATGAGAATAATAATAAAATAAAGTCAAAAAGGCCACACAAGTTTCAGTAAAATGTTTAAAAAATAATATATGATATAATACACCAGCATGCATGGAAAGTAGCGAGATTAAAACAATCTCTTTGTAACAAATTCTACATTATACAAGCAATGAATTATGTTTATTCATACCTGGTTCTGGAAAATCTTCAGGATGTAAAGAAATATAATGTCGGTACATAGCATCTCTTTCTGCATAATAATCATTACGATATTTATCTGCGATATAACCAAATCCACCAAAACTAGCTGTCAGAAGGATGTGTTTCTGAATGCCTAAAAAATAAATAAATAATATATATATATATATATATATATATATATATTCTACAGATCTGTAGAAAATAAACACACACAAATAAAGATCCAAAATTATTTTATATCAGACTTTTATAACATCGACCTCTCTTATAACGCAATCTTTATTTTAAATAAGCTACTAATGAATGAACATTTAGATTTTTATTTTACATATTTACATATTATATCAAAAATAATGTATCAATTCCATTTACCTGACATCATTGGTTTTTTAGTCAGCATATTAGCCACACAAGTTCCAACAAAAGCCAAACCTGCGAACGATACAGGTATAGCCCATTTTGTAACTATTGAAGGTTCCCGGTTGAAATTGTTTGTTAACAATTTATGGCATAATGTTCTTCTATATCAGACATTTTAACAATTATTTCGATTTCACAGCTCCGATTTTAACTTATTCGCTTTGGTTATGTAAAGAAGTGACAGCACTTAGCAAAACTTATGTCGATAAAACAGATTCAAAGGAAAATCAGAATAATGGATGGCGCTAGCGATTTTTAATAAATAAGATTAGGAAATTAATAATTATTGCACTTTAAAATAACACTTATGAGAACTAATAAAATTTATAATATTTAATTATAACTCAATCTGTCAATAAGGACTGGGAGTGTACCAACATAGAAATAGAAAAAACAAAAACTTCAAGTTGTTCACACATAATCCGTTGTGACTATAATGAAGTTAGCCATAATTGCCTATTCCTTAATTTCTTATCTATGAAGTTAGCAATAATTGCCTATTTAATCGTGCAAAGTTTATTAATTAAAGTTTATATAAAACACACAAATTAAATTAAACCCATATAAAATTAAATAACAATTAAAATTAACTCGAATCATTATTCAATAAATTAGGTTTATTTTCACGAGCATCAGAGTGTGTGTAAAATATAAAAACTTTTTAGAACTGTCAAATAAAAGAGCATGTAATTTTAAACTTTCACGTGTCACAATTAAACTAAATCATTAATAAAACGTTATATTAAGCATCTCTCTCTTGAATATTCAAAAAAATATAATACGGAAACTATTAAATAATATCAATAAAAAAATAGTGGTGCATCAGGATAATCGACGAGTCCAAAGTATTCCGAATTAATTTTAAATAAATAGGATTATAAACTCGATAATTTTATTACACATTTAATAACAAATACGTGATTTAATAAAAATTAATACTTGATAAATTAATTATGTCATTAAAAAACAGTACCAATCGTAAATCAAAATAAATAAATATAGAAACTTCAGACTGCTTTCAGATCGTTCGATG
>NW_020537324.1:5031743-5070971 GCF_003426905.1 Ctenocephalides felis
ATGGAATAAGTTTGAGTTAAATGAAATGTGTAATTGGTGACTGATTACAAGTAATAAATTAGAATAGAGATTTTGAATAGTAGTAAAATATTTTTTACAAAAATGATATGTTTGAACTATTCAAGAAAATTCATAGACACAACTCATGTTATGCTTTCGGTCACCTTAGGTAATTTGTAACTTTTAAAAATGCTTAATATATGTTTATTGAATATATATTTCTTTACATGTTTTCTAAACAACTGTTTAAATTTTTACGATTTTAATAATTAATAATTATGATTTCTTGAATCTCTGCCAAATAGATTAGTAAATTCCAATTAGAATAAGACGTTAATATAACATTTGGTGTTTCAAGAGTGTAATTGTAGTTTGTGAAGTTTATGTATGTTGCCTGAACAAAAATATCGTTTTACGACCAATCTAAACAAAAGGCAATCAATACATTTTATAGCAAAAAAATCTATGACGTGGCGAACGGGACTCAGGTACGAACTACACAAAGACAACATCAGCAAACAAACGTTTTTTTAAAAATAAAATTAATTTAAATACTAATACATTAATTAAATACATTAATTATTCAATATATGATATCCTGTATAATTGTTCCATCAAAAATTAACTAAAACCTATAATAGCTTTGAAGATTCAAAATTAGTCAGTAAATAAATACACAGCGATAATGCGGTTTACCTGTAGAAGCATAAACTAACATTTACAAGAGCAAAAGTGTTTTATATAAACAGAAATTGCCACATAAACTTGATTTAGCTTCCGAAACATTTTCGTATCAAAGTAAGCAAAGTAAATATTTTAAGTAACAAACACGCACCACCATCTGATATTTCGTGCGTCCTTTACATCAGAAATGAGGGCAGAGTAGATGTCCGAACTGGTGTGGAAATCGCGGATTATAAATCAAGATAGATGTCATCTTACACTTTGAAATATACGCTACGAATTGTATCACAGTGAATTTTAAGCCGATGAACGCAAGTATATGTTATTTTTAAAACTACTCTAAATATTTATTTATAGCAAAAGTATCTATCAAGAATCATTATGACTGGCGAACCGAATTATGTAGGCGTGAGAATATATTTATTGACCTCTGCGAAATGGAAATCGATTATTTTAGATTCTAGAAAATCATTAGCTGGGTTAAATATTGCGAAACATCTTGCTAATGCGATTTCAAGAATAGATAATGTAATTCACATGCGTGGCGAGGTGTAAAATTAAGACATTAAATTGTCAACATGCTTGTGCCATTTTGCATAATATTTGCAGTTGTTTTACAATCTTGCAGAATAGATAAACTGTTAAGATTAGTTTACAAATTAATGCAGAAATAAATAAAAAAATACCATTAAAAAAAACAATAGCTATTTGTTATAATTAAACCGCGTTTCTATTTCATTAAACCAAGTTGGATCTGCTTATTAGGAGTACTAGAAGTCTGCACTCCCTGATGATTCAAGAAGATGATCATGAATGCATCTAATTAATTTTTAATGAATTTTTGCATACTTCACTCTTGTTGTTATTACAAATCTCATGTTTAGACAGAGTACTCAGAAATTTTAGAAAATTTGAATTCTATATATATTTATACAAGAGTATTGTGGGAGTTGAATATATAATTAAGATTAATGCAACGGGACTGAGTATGATTTGTGAAAGTAAATCAGCCAATTTTGGAGCAAATTTAAAAATAAGCTTATGGTAGAAACAACTTACTCGAAAGATCTCGATATAGAAGAAATAATTTTCCAAGTTGTCTCTATTTGGTAAAATGCAATGAAAACAAAATCAATGCAATGTGTTTCTATAATTTAAGCAATGTAAACTTCAAAGTCGGTAGATCATTAACAGAGTTCGTCGTCTTATTATTATTCAAATATGATTAAATCAAACAATAGAACACTATCAACTACAAGTTGAAATAATATGGAACAGACAAACAATAGCATCACAAATTTTCCAGAAAATGCTGATGAAAGAAAATTTTAACGACACGCTCTGATGTACAATAGAAATCTAATTAGTTTTTTGAACATTATTAGTAAAATTATTTTTTATAAAATATGGTCATGATAGATGACAGATGAACAATAGAGAAATAAGAAACCACAAACAATATCCAGAAAATGCGGAAAACAAGACTTAAAATTTCTTATGAAAAAACAGATTTTAGCGTCAAGTCCTCAGTATAACAAATGTGATTTATAAGCATCATTGGTAATACAATATTTGACAAACTGTCGAAGATGTCTGAAAGATAAAGCATTGGAGGTACTTAAAAAGAAAATGTCGAAAGGAAAATGTTAGACATCCTAAATTTGTGCAACTGCAGTAAATAATATTTGAATCAAATTGTACTAATCACTCATTATATATCATAAATCAATATCAAAATTTTGTATTCATAATATGAAAACATGCATTTAAGGATAACCAAACAAAAACTATCCATTCCATTTGATACCTCCTCGTCACTTGGTTACACTTTTTCAATTTTGCACTCAAACACATACACAATAATCGTACACGCACAATTCACCGTATAATGCTCATCTAAATATAATTCCCAAGTTTTGCGTGTTTTATACTTAAATATATTTTGGTACAAAATTTTCGTTACATAAAACAACGACCACACATAAAGATCGTCGACCTAATTCGCGACTCTGCTCTTTCGCACACCTCTCCGATTGCTCATACTAATTTAAATGAAGGAGCTTAATTGTAATTGATTAGAAGAACATGATTGAATCGATAACAGAGCAGTGTTTTTAACAATGGGTAATAGATTTTAAAAATGCATTCAGTTGCGTAGTTAGCCACCTCACCTCAAACTAAAAATAATCGGCCTATTGGCAATTTTTGGCAAATATTTCCAATATTATCGTGTCCGATTCACACACGTCTTCCACATGAAAACACACTTAGTTTCCCAGCGAGGAGCCGGCGTTCAACTGAAATCCAGCACGGATGATTTTCGTTCAAGATTTTTCGTCTCAGGCAGCGACGGGATAATTTTAGATTTTGGCATTGCCACAGGATGAAATGTACCACCGATATAGGAACATTGCACGCAGATGAACGAAACACGGACTCATTAACGTCCACATAAATCAAATACAAACTTTTTTTCTCATTTCTAAAAGAAATTTCTAGTTGTCAAGTTCAAGAATGAGCTTCGACTAATATTTTTGAATGGTAGTATTTTTAGAACGCATGGGAGACAGTAGTAATGCTTTCTTCATGTTTTGTATTAATTAGTGCAAGGTAACATCAACTAAAACTTTAAATCAAATAATACTACAATAATTATTCTTACCTTCATCTCAATGCGCTCCTTTCATTGTTTTTACTGCATCTCCATGTTGATCGATAATTTTCACACCATATTTTCATCTGCAAAGTTGGAAATATATATTAATTAATGGAAATATGAATAATTTGAAACTAGGCGTAAAAGGCATTTTTCACTGAAAAGTTGCAGAAACTGTCCTTAAGAAAATTACAATTAAAATACCGCTTAAGCAAAACTAAACTTTGTTGTTGGCAAAAGCCAACTTAAAACAACTTTTCTTAGACTTAAAACAACTATTAAACTGAGACTTTAAGGAGTTTCATCAAAAAGATTTAAAAGTTCTGAAATCGGTGCAACCTAAAATCTCAAACTCAAATTGTGTCTCATACACACTTCCAATTTTGGTGTCAAATTTTGGTTCAGATAGACCTAAAACGTGGAGAAATCATAAAATTAGCAAATTTTCTGGTGGAAACATTCTTTTTCTGCAGGAAGTTAATCATTTAAAACCGTATTCAATATTTTTCTTAATAACTTTTTAATTGTATTAGAGAATAACTTTTGTAGCAAGCTGATTTTTGAGTCAAGAATATGGACAAGTAATTAGTTATTATAAATATTTAGAATATAATTGTTTAGTTACTTGTTATAAAATTTACAGTAAATCACAAATATTGAAATTAAAAAATATGCTATATTAATTATATAAATTAAACTGTTTTTAAAAACGATCTTAAAAATTATTAATTTTTATAAGATTTTTGACCATACTTTGACTATAAACTTGACATAATTATATCCATAAACTGGTATAATAAATGAATATTAAAACCATTAATTATTATACATTTGTACAGTAGAACCCCGTTAAGATGATTATGCTCTATATTTTTTCCGCATAATACGCCACTTTATTTAAAAATATCTGTATCATGCATAATACAGATCGTCTTAAGGCACCTTTGCCTGAAAGCCTGAAAAATCGTCTTAACAGGGTTTTATTGAATTTACAATAAATATGCCTAATGAATGCAAGCATATTACAATAATGGCTATGAAGAAACCAAAGAGTAGGCGAGTCGAGTTCTTCGAGTTCGCAATACATTCTTAGAGCTCTTCATGTAAAATTCATTTTCTTGAATCGCAGAATAATATTTTTGTTTATGAATAAAACCAAATTTACCTAAATTAATAATGAAGTTTTTGACATTAATCGTCCAATTACCTTTTCTAAACTCGATCAACCACATAATCAGTTTGGCAAATGTGTTCAAATTTATTATACAATGTCAGATTATAAAATTGTTTTATTACATTCAATTGTTTTATTATTTTTATTATAGATGATTGAGCAGTTCATTGAGTTCAGTACGCATGTGCCGTGTATGAACTTTGCAAATACATACAGTTGATTACAAAACAAAATATGCACATACAGGTACAACATAGATTCTTGAATATACCAACGGCGGCGGTGCGGTGCATAAGCGCGCCTCGAACAACATTTCTCTTTCGAGAAAACGAATCGTTTCGTATGGAACACCTATACACCAATCAAAACTATATATAATATAGATACTCAGTGATGTAGCCGATAATAAAAGTCATAGTAATAATAGTAATAAAATTATTTCTCATAAACTCAACATGTAAATAAATTTTCAGCAATCTTGCATTTGAACATTTCCACATATTTCGAGACTTATGTATACTATATGAGATTATATAATTTCATTTTAGTTAGCCCATTATTACAGATTTTGATGATTTTTTTATAATTGAAACACATTTTGTAGATCCACAATATTTTAGTATAATATACTTTAGTGTATGCTCGTGGAAGACCATGAACTCTATCATCATACCAAGTTTCATCAAATCCAACGTGGTCAGAATACTAACTAAGTTGGCTCAGGATTTTTAGAATAAACGTCGATAAAGAAATTGCATTTATCTGTTAATTAAAAAACGAGTAAAACTAATTTATTGAGAGTTTATATCGAATTTCATCAAATAGCTTTAAAATGTTTGAAATCTTGATTTGACATTCAAAAGAAAGAGAGATGGCATTAATTAGAAGAAAAGTATAATTAAGAGAGACAATCGCAGCATTCTAGAGCCTCCCCCATGAAGTAATGCTTATCGGCAGTTTTCGTGGAGACAAGGGGCAAGAAAAAAGCAAAGGTTTTAGTCGGTATTTAACCCAGATGGTATTGAGCCCGACATACCTAGGTCAAACATCTAAGCCTGGGATACGTAAAGTATTTCCTAAGCTATATATTAAAGAAACATACTTATATATTTCTTCCAAATTTGGCAACAAATGATTCAGAGTCGCTTGATACGTCAAAAATATAAAATTCACAAATATGTATTTTCCGATGAAAACAGAAAATCCGATTCTCCTTCGACCTATGATAAAAATTTTAACACCATTTTTTAAAATAAAATAGAAAATAAACTCCTAATATACAAGACAATTATTAAACCAATGTGGTCCTACGGCAAACAACTATGGGGTGCGGTCAGTAAATCGAACATAACTATTCAGCAAATGTTCCAAAATATAATTTTGAAAGAAATCGTGAACGTTCCAAAATACGTTCCCAATTGGTTGATACATCAAAATCTTAGAATTCGAACTATAGAAGAAGAAATTAGTCTTTACTGCACTAGATACAAAGCTCATCTAAGTCGTCATCCAAACGTATTAGCGTTAAATCTGCTCAAGCCTTTACCACCAAAGCGTCTCAAAAAAAGAATCTGCAATGATTTACTACAAAATATAACATAACATCTATGAAGGCGCTATCGCAAGATAGCGATCCTTCTCACGCAGTCAAATAATATATATCTCTAATAAAATATAGCTGAATGTACTTTGTATAGTTTGCTATGATAAATAAATAAAAAAAATAATTTTTTTTTAAATAATTTCTGAACCACAATATGTTGAATTTAATTGTGAAAGTTAAATATGGAGGATTGGAAATTTTAATCTCAAATAATAAATTAATCAAATGAGCATATATTTAATATAAACAAGTAATTACTATACGCGTTATTAAGTCTGGTAATCATTCATCATTTATTTCGCACCATAATACTAATTTTATAGTATTTATCCATGGAGTCAACGAATTGATATTCTTTGTATAATTAGTAATGTTTGTCTTTCTCAATTATATATCCAATGCGGAGGTTTTTACAAATTTACCATAATAATAATATAAATAATATTTTGTCTTTTTGTACAATTGACAGTGTATACAATCAATAAACCAATGTAAATTCCTAAAAAGTCCGCTGCGTCCTTGGGTCCATTATTCATTTTTCCTTATTTTATTTCTGCAAGAGATTCATCAAATCGATATTTACCTTTAATTAGTGATGTTTACGAATAAAAATCAATTTTATATCCAGTCCGGTGATTTTTATAAATTTCGTGTATATATAATCAATGAACCAATGTAAATTGCTAAAAAGTATAAAATCCGCTGCGTCCCTGGGTCCATCATTTAGTCATTCCATTCTTCCTACTTCTTCGGCAACAGAAAACAAGTTGGGCACTTTCGAACGCGCAAAACACCAAACAGTCTCTCGTAACAGCAGTGTCCGCGTGGACACTAAATTCCGCCGTCGAAGATCGCGAACAAAGATTTAAATCGACGATCGCGATTAATTTAAAATACGCGCGATAATTGAATCGCGGCGGTAAATTATTTTTTTTAGTAATTTTAGTCAGGTGCATAAACAACATGACAGTGATTAAGGAAGTCATGTTAGGTGTAATGCTGATTGCAGCATTGGTACCTTGCATGGGTAAGTAGTAGTAATTAATCCATGAGGACTATATGGTGTAATACTAACGAAGATGATAGATTTAGTGCCCAAGCTGACACTGTTGAAATATAAGAGGCTTACAAACAATAAAATTTATTTGAAGTGTGCATATTATGTCTCTAATATTTCATGGGGATCAATGTGGGCACTAAATCTATCATCATGACCCAGACTAGCAAAGGAAGAGTTCACCTCGTTGGTATTACACCATCATTATGCCTAGTTTTATCGAAATCCATAAAGTATATAAGGTTGCACGTACTCTAAAGAACTAAAAATTAAGTAATATCCTGGTTTACCTTATGATTAGATTTAATAACATATTTGTATGTAAGTAATCGTCTGTTCTGTGTGTAAACGTTGATCTCATTTGATACATTTATGAAATAAAAGTTTGTAAAAATCAATGATGTTTGTGTGTCTATTCTGGAATCGTGTGATGTTTGAATGATTCCGCTAACGAGGTTATTATTTCTATGTAAAATTGTCGTCAAGAAATCAAAAGTGTTTTATTTGTGCCTAATATAGTAGATTGATGCCAGATAAAACAAGAATTAAAAACAAGCCAGAAAATTAGATTTTTACTCACTAATTAAGCATACATTTTGATTGCTAAAATGCTTTTGTTCTGCATATTTAAATTATGTGATTTTCGTACATTTGGTAGTTGCCTTATTGTAATGACACTATAAATTATTTGCTACTTCCAAAACATACCATAATGTTAAACTTTGGTTTAAGTTTATAAATAATGATATTTATTACCTCTTCTGCTTTAGAATTCGCCACTGCCTAGACTTATTGCAATAGATGTTTAAATTTCCAAGAAAACGTACAATATATTCTAAGAATTACCGGTGCAGTAATAGGGAGAACATGTTTGTAATATCTGTTGCATAAGTAAGCGGATTGAATTACAGTGATTTATTGTGACGTCATAAACTTGTTGAAGTTTGAAAATTTAAATTTTATCACGATTTTCCATATGAAATAGATCCATGAAAAATAAAATCGAAGTGCATGGTAAAATGGAAATGATTGATTCTGAAAATGGACTGATTTGTTTGGAAGCCATGCGCCACCACACACATTAAAACTGAGTTGTGTCAAAAATAAAATCTAATATATTTCAATAATTCAATAATTTATGGTAGATATTTATAAAGACAGTTTTAGATCAGCCAATAAAAATAGATTTATTGTTGGTCAAGAATATCTTTGAT
Organism: Ctenocephalides felis; assembly: GCF_003426905.1. Taxonomy (NCBI): domain Eukaryota; kingdom Metazoa; phylum Arthropoda; class Insecta; order Siphonaptera; family Pulicidae; genus Ctenocephalides; species Ctenocephalides felis. The sequence continues at coordinate 5,040,132 of NW_020537324.1, forward strand.
ATGGATGTCAATTTCAATTATATGAACTACTATATGCATCTATTTTTGAAAATGACCACTCATGTACATTCTTACATACAAGTATATATAGTTACTTAAATACATTGTCCTAGAAATTGTAACTAGTAATGCCCACATATTTGGATTTTTTGGATGCAGTACTTTCATCCACAGTCCAGTGGTATTAATTTTGTGTTACTATCTATTACGATGTTACTGGAGTAATTTACACATAGCGGCATTTATTGGCTTCGTTATTTATTCGAAATGTCAATGTGAACAAGACGTCCTTGCTCGTATCAACTCGTATGCACTAAAAATGTCCCATAGACGACACGATTTAGAAAACCCGATTATGGCGAAATTTATAATGAAATCGAGTCTGAAATTTTAATATTGCATGAATATTCATAGAAACATTATGCTGATATAACGACACATTTGAAAATTACGCATTCACTAGAAATATATCATGATTTGATGTAACTGCCAAATTTATTTCTTTGGCATTCATTTTAATTGTTTTTTGGTTATTCATTGTCACACGTGGCTGACGGTATTTAAATTTTACTATGTGCTCCAATGGCAAAACTAATCCTGATTTGATTTTAACTTGCACCAAGTAAATTAAAAAATGTACGAGGTTATGATTAGTTAGTACAAACAGAATATTCAGTTTTTAATACAACTTCGATAAGTGTTCAGAATTTTTCATTATACCACAATCCGAGTTTCAGAATTTTTTTTCAGACTACTTCAAAAATTATTCAAAAGGTAAAATTTAGATAAAAAATACAAGAAACGGCACAATTCAATTGGATATTTAGTTTGTCCCTAGAGAATTAATTTTTGAAATTGGAGTCAGTAAATTCGCTTTTTGAAAAGATGTTTATAGATCCTTTGTAAGCTTTTTAGTTAAATTTAACTTAACATAAATTTTAAGCAAGAAAATCCAACATTTGGATGTAATTTTTAAGGACATTTGTAAGCTTTCTAGTGAAATTATATTCAGGAAAATCATTTTTAAAATATGAGCAAAAAAGTTCAAGAATCTGAAGCATGTTTGAGATCATTTTTAAGCATTTTAATTAAATCTGATTTAGGAACCATAAAACATTATTTTTTAAATTGAGTGCAAGTAAATCTGAAATTTGGTAAAAATGTTATTCATAAGCTTTTATATTATTCATAGAGAGCAATAAAAGCCCTTCAACCCTGTATGGATATTATGATTTTCATCTGTAAAACAAATTTGAAGTGTACCATTTTTCTTGACAACTTTTCACAAAATTTTGTGAAAATATTAAAACTAATCAAAACCTTGTAAAAATGTCATCATTGTTTCTACAATTTTCAACACAAAAGTTCATAAAACTTAATAAATTTTCTGAATCAATTTTTATCGAACTCACCGTCTTGATATTTAATGTAAAAGTTTAACTAGGTGTTTGTATGCATAACAAATTCCTGTAGAAAAAACTTTATAAAGTTAACAAGAAGTAAAACCAGCTGATGATTATAATAAGAAAGTGAAGATGAATGAATAAGCACTCGCGGCATTATAGAGAAAAGAAAGTGTATGCGAGAGCATTACCGATGAATTATTCGAAAGATAATCATCGTCTCGATTTGCTTATTTGTTTAAAACATTGCTTTTTATAGTCGTTATGTTTGTTTTGCTATTTCAGGCAAAATGTATGAACGGAGTAGCTGCGCAAATCCGATGAATGGATTATAAACTCTATATTTTATTAGACAAGAGGAGATTTTATATATATAATCAATTTGGTGTATTCTGATATATAGGAATAAACATATGCATATAAATATACACACGCTAATATATTAAGTTATAATTAAAAATAAAACATTTTATTAAACAGTGTATTAAAAATTGCATTGTAATTAACTGTTTCATTTATTGTTACTATATTGAATAATAACGCAAATCTTTATTTGTTCTGAATGGCATCCACATATTTTGATATTTTACAAACTCTTAATAGATTTTTAAATTAAATAGTATCAATTTATAAATAATTTTCTTTTATTAGATTATCAATTTAAAATATTTTCTGATTTTCAGATAGTGCGGAAAAAAATTTCACCTGCCCAGAACAAACCGGTAACGGAAATTTTGCAGATCCCGAAACATGTAGAAGGTTTTATCAGGTACGATATGAAGTTAAGAAAAATGTAAACCGATTCATATAGCCAAAAATAATGTATTTGCAGAATTTAATTTATCAGAAAAAATACCTATGAAAATGAGCTATGGCATTAAATCATAGCTATATATTCGGATCAAGATTCTGACGTATATTTTTAAAACAATTTCTGTCTAATCAATTCTTGTCTAAAGTAATTATTGCTATTTTTTGAAAATTTTATTAATATGTAACTACTTCTTTGATGGTTTTTCTCATATGAGCTTTAGCATCATAGTTCTTTACCAAGTAGTTCTAGAAACAAATATTAAAATAATTAATGTATCAATATTAAAGTTTTTTATTTACATAAGGAATATATAGAAGTAACGACAAAAAATAAATTGATGAAATTTTAATTTTAATTACATGGTTGCTAAGGAAGATGGAACTGTCTTGGGAGTTCCTTCATGAAATGATGCCTAAAGAATTTAATATTTTTCCACCGAATTTGGTCAATATGAAATGTGATTAAACAAATGAAGTTTAAGTACTATATATTAGAACCCCGTTAAGACGATTATGCTTGATACGATTTCCTGCATATTACGCCGCTATATGCCAATCTCAGCATTTTGAAAATTATCGCCTCTATTTCTCAAAATAAACCTGTATCCTGCATAAGATGCGTTTTTGATTTGGTTTTAGAAGAACCATATATATACCTTGAACCTCCACTTGCATTCCATATGGTGCAACGCATATGAAATTACAAATAAGTCGTGTGAATGTTAGAGCAACAAGTAGCGCCAAGTCATTCACATCGATGCACATTCTTACACATATATTTATTGTTTTCAATCACGACCAACTATGTCATGGGCGTAGATTATTTATTGTAAAAAACAACGAATAATAAACTAATTACTACCGAACGACAGTTGATAAACCAGTTCCATTAACGATTATTCCCGGCGATTAAATTTACTTTGCATATATTTTTATTTTATTTACAACAAATTTTTATTACATATCATTTAGTTCTAACATGTTGTTATTCTGATTGCTCTTTCTATCACAAGATGTTTTACGATTATGATCAAAATCCCGAATTAAATTGGCTGACCTCTTGACACGATGTGTTTCACTTTCAATAACATGTATTCAATAAACTTTCTTCGGATTATGTAAATTGTAACATGCGACTTATGAATTATTGTAATTAAGTCAGTGTTGTAAAATTCCGATATCAGTTGATCAATAAAAAAGAAATTTCTCGTTTATTGTACGGAGAAGCGAAGAAGAATGCAGTCAAAATGTTTAAAATAAGTATTTTTTCAGTACTTTATCAGCTAAACCACTTCTGGGGCTTCACTGCGTTTATATCCAATTACTCAATAGGTTTCTAATATTCCAGTTTCTCCTATTTTTTTGTATTCAATTAAATAATGCAATAAATAATATAAACATATATTTTAAACCATTTTCCATTTTTTTCAGTGTGTGGATGGTCATCCTTATGTGAACAGATGTCCTTCAGGACTGTATTTCGACGATATTAGCAAATTTTGTACATTTAAGGCAGAAGCAAGATGTGGACCATTGGCTTCTAGTAAGATTTTAACCCAACATACTTTAATTTCAAAGTTAACTTCCAAATTTATACTAAAATATTATTCTGTTGCTACATATTTTCTGGAAGATTGTAGATTTATTATTGATGATACGATTTTTTAAGCGTAGCTCCTGCGCCAGTGACTGAAACTCCGACTGATCTAGCTGTAAAATGTAATCCAGCAAATTGCTCACTGCCTTATTGCTTCTGCTCCAAGGATGGAACCAGCATTCCTGGAGGTTATGATCCACAAGAAGTAAGTAAACCCATTATTAATCACTACTTTAATGTAAAAACCGGCTTTTTATATAATTCCGTGATGTCCTTTTAGATTCCTCAAATTATCATGTTGACTTTCGACGGTGCAGTCAATTTGAACAACTTTTATCACTACCAAAAAGTTTTCAATGGAAAACGACAAAATCCTAATGGATGTGATATAAAAGGAACATTCTTCATAGCACACGAATACAGGTAACAAATTATTGCCACGCCAACATTTTTCAGAACACCATTTCAATTATTTGTTTCTTTAATATTTTAGCAATTACCATATGATTCAAACATTGGCCTCTGAATCCCACGAAATAGCAACAGAAACAGTTTCATTGCAACAAGGCCTTCAGGACAAAGGTTACGAGGAATGGGTTGGTGAAATGGTTGGAATGAGAGCTATTTTGAAACACTTTGCAAATGTTACATCTTCAGAAGTCGTGGGTATGAGAGCACCTTTCCTTAAACCCGGAAGAAATACTCAATACAAGGTTCGAGGAAAATAATAATAGCTTTTTTGCCAGTTTATAAACAGTGTGTTTTTTATATTTTAGGTTGTGGAAGACTTTGGATATATATACGATAGTTCAATCGGCGTACCACCATCTGCAGTACCTGTGTGGCCTTACACTTTAGATTATAAAATTTCACATGAATGCAAAAGTGGTACTTGTCCATCAAAGACTTTCCCTGGTCAGTAATTTAATTATTTATTTTAATTCTGATATTAATAATAAATATAATATATCATTTATCTTTACAGGTGTATGGGAAGTTCCTTTGAACGCCCATTTCATTGAAAGTTATGAGGGTGGTCATTGCCCATATTTGGATCAATGCGTTCTCCACAATAGTGATGCTGAAGAAGTGTTCGAATGGCTTCAGGAAGATTTTGCAAGACATTATGAACAGAACAAAGCACCTTACATGATGCCATTCCACACAAATTGGTTCCAGATCAAAGAACTTGAAGAAGGTCTTCACAAATTCCTCGATTGGGCACAAGGATTGTAAGTGAAATTATATCATAAACAAGAAAATTTGTTAATGGTTTTACAATTTATTTGAAATGATTATTTTTACAATTACAGAGACGATGTGTGGTTTGTAACAGTGACACAAGCTTTAACCTGGATAACTGATCCAAAACCTTTGAATCAACTCAATAACTACGAAGCATGGAAATGCAATACCCGAAAACCAACAATTCCATCAAAACCATGTAGTAATCCAAATAAATGTGCACTTCCATTCAAAACAGCAGATGCTAATTTTACAGATACAAGGTACATGCAAACATGTGAAGAATGCCCAAATATCTATCCATGGTTAGGCGATGCCGAAGGCACCGGTATTGCGGGTGTGGACAATTATGTTCCAGAAAATTTAAAATAATTTTAATATTTTATTTATATTTAATAGATTGTTTATGAATTCAACATGTATGAATGTTTGCCATAATTATTAACATTATGCCACTCTATTAAAAAATACATGTGCTAGAAATGTGTTGGAATGTTTATTATCATTGCGAATTGTAATGATAAAATCGTTACCAAACAGAAATAAATTTTTTAGAACAAGTATTGTTGTTTGAATAAAAATTTAGCAATTATGTTTATTCTCTAAATCAAGCCATTTATTTATTCATCATAAGTTTCTACATAATGAATTGTATAAATTAGTACAATATAATTATTTGTGTTATATTTACATTTTGGATTATGTATCTAATAAGTGCAGAACAATTTTCTTAACGAATAGGTGTCCAGGGTAGAAATAGATCACCATACTTTTTCCTCTCTGAAAAATGAACACATATACAATAGTAATAATATCTATTTTTCATAATTTACTATTATAACTCATGATAGTATGATATGAAAAATGAAATGAAAAATCTACTCACAATTTTCTTTTAACTTCAATGAATGTCACTAAACTTTCTTACACTGTTACTCTCATGCTTTACACAAAACTCAAAACAATTCGTTTACTAATATTTATAGTGCAAAACTACCATAAAATAAAATAAACAAAAATAAAAAATGTTATATATCGTGCTTGGACTAATGGATGGGTATTAAATAAAGTATATAAAAAAAATTAGAGACAAAAAGACTTACTTTGTGCTGTAATTATGAGAATAATAATAAAATAAAGTCAAAAAGGCCACACAAGTTTCAGTAAAATGTTTAAAAAATAATATATGATATAATACACCAGCATGCATGGAAAGTAGCGAGATTAAAACAATCTCTTTGTAACAAATTCTACATTATACAAGCAAGGAATTATGTTTATTCATACCTGGTTCTGGAAAATCTTCAGGATGTAAAGAAATATAATGTCGGTACATAGCATCTCTTTCTGCATAATAATCATTACGATATTTATCTGCGATATAACCAAATCCACCAAAACTAGCTGTCAGAAGGATGTGTTTCTGAATGCCTAAAAAATAAATAAATAATATATATATATATATATATATATATATATATATATTCTACAGATCTGTAGAAAATAAACACACACAAATAAAGATCCAAAATTATTTTATATCAGACTTTTATAACATCGACCTCTCTTATAACGCAATCTTTATTTTAAATAAGCTACTAATGAATGAACATTTAGATTTTTATTTTACATATTTACATATTATATCAAAAATAATGTATCAATTCCATTTACCTGACATCATTGGTTTTTTAGTCAGCATATTAGCCACACAAGTTCCAACAAAAGCCAAACCTGCGAACGATACAGGTATAGCCCATTTTGTAACTATTGAAGGTTCCCGGTTGAAATTGTTTGTTAACAATTTTATGGCATAATGTTCTTCTATATCAGACATTTTAACAATTATTTCGATTTCACAGCTCCGATTTTAACTTATTCGCTTTGGTTATGTAAAGAAGTGACAGCACTTAGCAAAACTTATGTCGATAAAACAGATTCAAAGGAAAATCAGAATAATGGATGGCGCTAGCGATTTTTAATAAATAAGATTAGGAAATTAATAATTATTGCACTTTAAAAATTAACACTTATGAGAACTAAATAAAATTTATAATATTTAATTATAACTCAATCTGTCAATAAGGACTGGGAGTGTACCAACATAGAAATAGAAAAAACAAAAACTTCAAGTTGTTCACACATAATCCGTTGTGACTATAATGAAGTTAGCCATAATTGCCTATTCCTTAATTTCTTATCTATGAAGTTAGCAATAATTGCCTATTTAATCGTGCAAAGTTTATTAATTAAAGTTTATATAAAACACACAAATTAAAATTAAAACCAATAAAATTAAATAACAATTAAAATTAACTCGAATCATTATTCAATAAATTAGGTTTATTTTCACGAGCATCAGAGTGTGTGTAAAATATAAAAACTTTTTAGAACTGTCAAATAAAAGAGCATGTAATTTTAAACTTTCACGTGTCACAATTAAACTAAATCATTAATAAAACGTTATATTAAGCATCTCTCTCTTGAATATTCAAAAAATATAATACGGAAACTATTAAATAATATCAATAAAAAAATAGTGGTGCATCAGGATAATCGACGAGTCCAAAGTATTCCGAATTAATTTTAAATAAATAGGATTATAAACTCGATAAATTTTATTACACATTTAATAACAAATACGTGATTTAATAAAAATTAATACTTGATAAATTAATTATGTCATTAAAAACAGTTACCAATCGTAAATCAAAATAAATAAATATAGAAAACTTCAGACTGCTTTCAGATCGTTCGATGCAACTATCATGAAGTTAGCAATGATTCATCATTAAAGTAAAGTTGATAATTAAAATTTAAATAAAATACACAAATTATAAATAAAATAAGTTATGATATTAAATAATTTGTCTATATTGTAATTATTAAAATAAACAGTATTCAACAATTTAGTTTTGTTTTCTAAATATCTCTGTTTTGTTGTGTAATGTTTAAACTTTTCAGAACTGTCAGTTATATTTAAAACATGTGGCCTCACGGATATTAACATGGCGAGATTAAACAAAATTAATAATAAAAAGTTTTATTAAGAATCTCTTTTGAATATTCAAAAAATATAACACGGAATCTATTAAATGACATCAATCAAAAAATGACGTTAGCAAAAATGTGATTGCGACCCTTAATAGTATTGAAAAAAAAGCAGAACCAGAATAGGATTTTTTTTACGTCAGAATTTATTTTTAAAGAGCCTTTTCCACGAATGTAAAATTATTTTTGATTTTTCATTTTATTATTTTTAATTATATATTTCATGGTTTAATTATGCAATAAAAATTCAATATAATTCCATATTCAAATTTATTAAAATATTTTTAAAAATTCAGTAATTTTATGTATGGTAGCATAATTATATCATATGTTTAAAACTTAAAATGTATAATTTTTTTTTTGTTTTCGACACCTTGTAAGGAAGACGACATCCCTTGACCTAAAATAAATGAAAAATCAAATTAACATTTTTTTGAGAATAAAAAAAAGATTTTCTTAGTCCAGAAAATTATATATATATATATATATATATATATATATTTTATATATTCTTTGGCAATCAGAATAAAAAGATTCCAATAAACTGCTAAATTGACAATATTTAAGAGCGATGTCTTAGAAAAACTTTTCCTGGTTTAGCAAATGATATGATGCCTTTATATTAAAGGTATTTATATGTATATATATATATATATATATATATATATATAATTTTCTGGATCTGGAATAAATAATCTTATATATATATATAATTAAAATAATTATTCGAATCGATTCCTCCCTGTACGAAAGAGTGACTTGATTTCGTGTCAAATCTGTGGGACACAAAAGCCCAGCGCGTGCTATATTCGCAGGATGGATTTGTGATGATGAAATATTTCGTTATTTTTTTTTTTTCAAACACATCAACAGCTTTGGTTACATTATGCTAAAAAAAGCACAAGGGCATACCAGGAAATGGATCAGCTTTTATGTTTTTATAGCTTTTGTCATTCAAGTTAAAGTTGAGCGATTGATTCATTTATATTTATGTCTAAAATTTGAACTTCATATTGGAATGTAGTGGAGAATGGAATACATTAATAATAAAAAAATGATTTGTACCAATTTCTTCAAAACTGCAGAGATTTTGGATTGTATCTGGATTTCAATGACTGATTTGGAATTAGCATAAAACACCAAAATAACTACTCTGTTCTCTTCCTAAAATGTGCTGACACCTTTCTGGGCCGCAAATTTAGTTTTCCTTCCTCCAGATCATTACTTATTCTGAATATTCCACATACGTCGCGCTTTTTCCTCTTCACCTTCTACGCGGTTGACCGCTCACTGCGCTTCATAGTCGCTGCGTCGTCATTTGCATACCACTCGAAGGAATGATCAATAATATCCAGAAGAATGCGCAAATATTGTATCTATAAATTGATTCCTCGCCTCCAGAACTGAGGATCAGTCCCATATCACAAATAACAGACACACACAAGCCTCGATGTGCGGAAAACTTGCGGTGACATTTTCTCCTGAGTCGTGCTCCTTTTTGAATAGAGCGCGTAAAATATTACATTTCCGGACAGGATGCGGCCATGTTTGCGAGATGGTGATAAGAATGGTGCCGGTTCACTGGTATAGAAAATTCGTTTGCGCATTTCGTCTATGGACTTATGTCGATTAGGTATATAATTTTAGAGACAAGATTATTGATATGTATTTGCTCCAAATTAATATTTAGTAAGATCGTCATCATCAAAAATTATAACTAGCGGTGCATGGCATCATGCCACAAGGCAAATTGCTGGAATCTTCCCTCCGGTAATTAAACAGTCGAGGAATAAAAATAATTAATAACCAACAAAAATTTATCAATTGCTATTACAATTCTAACTACTGCTATGTTTTGTGCAGAAGCTGCCTTTGCCAAAAACTAATCAGCACATTTTCCCGATAATACGAATCGAATGTTCTTAGAAAACTCATTCTAATCGGATACTGCTATTTTTAGCACTTTTTGTTTCACACCTTCAAAACGGCTGGACCTGCTTTAGCCAAAATCTAGCACGTTTTCCCAATATGAATCCAATATTTCATTATTCTTTCAAATCCGTTGTTCTGCGCTTTCAAAATCATACAAAAAATTGTATCCAAACATGCGCGCATATTTACCATATATACTTGGATACAATCTTTGTATGTGTTACATATACATACTACATGCGCATACACACACAAACATCCAGTTTTGTAAAGTATGCCAAAATGTTCAGAATCCTCTAAAACAGGGCTTCTTAAACTTTTTTATATAGCGACCCCCTTGAAGCTTAGGGAATTTTAAACGACCCCCTCGTTCATATACTAGAATATATATTAGAAAACAAACTTTTGTAACAATTTTTTTGATTTAAAACATATTATTAACATCAAACAATATTAAGGTGTCGGATGTGAATGTTTATTTTTATACAAATAATTAAATCTAGGCTCAATTTGAGTTAGTGCAGATCGTAATAAATTTTCAACGTTTATTTGGTATTTTGTTTTTATGTATGTTACTGTAAAACAGGCTGATACACATGAATATGTTGTACAAAATGGCAATAATTTGTTCATTGCCATTTCCGATTGTAGGGGATATTCTGATTTGATTCCATCAAATCCATCCAAAATTCATGCACAGGCACTTTAGAAAATCTGATTCGCAAAGTAGTATCACTTGTTAATTTGGCAAATTCTTCTTGTGCTTTTAAGTTTAAAAATTTATTTCTTCCATTAAACTTATGTATTTATATTTGTATGTAGTGTGTATACTAATTTTAAAATGTTATTCATAATGATTGAAAAGTATCAGATCTTTGGGGGTCGCGACCCACAGTTTAAGAAACCCTGCTCTAAAAAGTAGAGATATGAAAAAATTACATTACATTTTCATTTTTTGCCATCATTATAACTCTCCCTATGGAAAGTTAGCTAGAAGTAAGTGTTATTTAGCTAAGTTGCACAAACTTCCCGATAAATATTTATATTATAAACCGTTCTGCAATCAAATTTCCTTTACATTCAACGATTACAAAAGTAACTATTTTTTATCCCCGAACCCCTTTCGGCACCATTTAAAATTTTTATCCTTTGTCCCGGTATTCAGTGTAATTCGAAATTAAAACGCGATCAGTGCGTGCGCCGCGCGTTCGTCTTAGGCATTAGAGGGCCCATTCAGGCGTCGAAGAGCCGTTCCTAGTCGCGGCTCGCCCGTTGATCTTGCGTTTCGCAATGGGTGATCCATCAAAAACGCTGACATATAAGCACACCGTGCAGGATATTGCTGCAAGGGCCTACGTTTTTCGAGCTTCATGTTTGTAATTCACACAGGACCGAATTTTAATCACTTTAAGGGATAACACATTCAAAAGTCTACTGCCAATTGATAAAAATCAATGAAATTTCCACAAACCCATATAGGGATCGTTCAAGTATTACGTAAGCAAATTTAGTACAATTATTTACCCCCCCCCCTCATCTCCCTTTGTCAGCAAAAGTAAGCAAAGCTGTTACCAAAATGTCACCCAAAATAAGAAATCAATAAACCCCCCGCCCCCCCTATAGTGCTTACGTAATACTTGAACGGCCCCATAGTGAAAATACTATCAAGATATACTTGTGCAAAAATCTTCATAGAAACAAATATATAATTCACGTACTAACTTGTTTTCATGATGTATCCTGCCTTTTAAGATCCTGCTTCATATTCCTTCGTCTAAAATAGGTTTTTCTTCATATGATTATAAGTAGACGAGTTTTTACATATCTTCTTCGTATATGTAACTTAAATTTCAAGTAGAAGTGATATAAGTTTCTACCTAAAAATATAGATCAACAAAATATATTTTCAAGTGAAAAAAGGATACTGCTGCTGTGCAAAAAAAATATGTTAAAAATTGAATAGATATAAGGAAATGTATATGAGTAATAAATATGATGAAATTTAATAAAAAATATTTGAATTATCAAATAATAGGATATAAAAAATTGTAAGTAACTAAATGCTCTGACAAATCCAATAAAATTACTTCAAATTAGGTAATTATAATATTGTGACTGAAACGAAATTTTACAAATATAAGGGCACACTGACTTAAAAGGTCTTACACTAATTTGAAAGTTATATACAGACTTTTTGAAATGGCTCATTAGAAGTATTTATGTGATTCTTGCCTTAAAAAAATAGAAAATTCAATAAGACATTGACCTTATATGATGTAATTGTACTATTGGGACCATCCTCACTGACTTATTGTCTTTCTCTGTTTTTTGACATAAATATTAGTATTTCATGTTAAATTAGAAAATCCAATAACATGAACATTATAAAACTTTTATAAACTCATTTTTATATTTGAAAATAATCTCACACTCGTATCAGATTCTTATGGTATGTAGGAATGTAGGTAATAAATCTTATAATATCTTAAAAAAAGAAAATAGCAACACTCTTAGTATTAAAATTAGTATTAAAAATTATATATTGTTGATACATACCATTTTTTTTCTCAATAATCAATTATTTTTTATTGATTTATTCATAAGCAAGCCGTAATCAATAATATTAAATATTATTTCATGCATTTTTATTCCAATTCCTCTTTCTATTTTTTCTCTATTTCTTCTCTGATTGGATCCCCGAACTACATCTTTTAACTGTTCAAACACTTTAAAGTAATTACAAAGCACGCTTTTAAATTTCGATTAAATAAATTGAAAGTTTTCAATTTTATCTGTTATCTTATTTCACCATGGGAATAATTTTTACCAGTTTTCTGAGCATATGAATGCAGTGAGAACAAATGCTGGGAGCATGATTGATCGATCGTGCGGGGCGGCTTCTATGATAAAATCGACCCAAGATTTCAAATCGTACACGTTCCTATTCCAAATTTATATTATTTGGATTTTTTATGCATTGTGTACTTTTTCAGGGATAAAAAATGAATTGGCATTGGAAATTATTCTATTTTAAGCCACAGAAGCTAGAAATATGCTTGAAGTTCACAAAACAGCAGATTTTGATTTTTATTTTTTTTATTTTAAATTTTTAATTTAGAATTAATTTTTTTTTTCATAAAGTCAGGTGAATCATTTTATGCATATGACACATAAACATATGTTTTCATATGTTGATAAGTTTCAAGTACTATAATACAATCTGGTTTTAGATAAAATAGGTGTAGCCAATAATCCACTATTATAGTGTAAAATATTTTTCTGTGTACTTATTGTATGTGGAATAAGAGTATTCTCAAAATTTTGTTCATGTTTATTGTTCATGCAAAAATTTAGTTTTTCCTAATAATATAAAATAGTATTGGCTATTATGATTCATATACTACACATATAACTGTGTTACTTCTATAGTTCTTTTCATCGATTTGATGCTTTTTTATTACCACAATTCATATAAGCTCCTTAAAAATCATTTTGCATGTGGTTTTGCAAATACATTATTGAAAATTGAAAATTTGTTATGAACTGCTACTATTCAATATTTTTTTGTTATCTGAAGCAATCTAATTTATTCTTAGTGCTCTATAAGCTTTTGTGATGTATTTTTTTGACAAAAGTCTAAAATAATATATATTATTGTTGATTACTTGCTTGCTTATAAATAAATAAATAATAGATAAAATAAATAGATTTCTAAATACTCAGCTTTATTAGAAGGCAATCCATAAGTGTCATTTCTCTTTATGATGATTCACTTTATATAACTTGTAAAGTGTGATGTGATGTGATTCAAGTGAAAACGAATATCACTACTGCTTGATATCAGAATATCGTAGCTTTGATTCAAAATTTCCTAAAATTGAAATTCAATATTAAAAGTTTGACAATTTTTCGCCTTCAAATAAAATGCCAATATCGCATTAACACGGTTAACAAATGTATGTTACTGATAACTGTTATCGAATCAATAGATAAAATGCTTTTCTGTCTTGTATTTATTTTATTAATCCATGTGAACATTAACATAAAATGATGCACAAAAGGATTACATCAAATAAAGTGGTTTTCGTAATTGCTTCAATCAAGTTTTCACACCTACACGATATTGATAATATAGTGAAACAATGTTGAAATATTTTTATGTGCATTTAATAATTAATTTAAATCATTAGTAACTCATAATTGAAATTTTTTTTAACTTAATTGGTTAAAACCTATCGAATGTCAAGGATAATAAATGTTTACTTTAATGAGTATAAATCTAAATCCATTTGAAGCTAGTTCGAAATTTTTCTGAACTTTCAACTTTTCTGCTGTACTCGTCCTAAATATATAAAAAACAGTAGAAATGTTTTGAAGTCTAAGTTTTAATTATAGTTTTGATAGCAAATAATTACTATCAACCTTGCTTGATAAAATCGATGCTTTTCAAAATAGTTTTTTTGACATTGCATCTGTAATGTAATAAGCTTTCATGGAGTTTTTCTTCACTTCTTAATTTGGCTTTTTAATTCAAATAAAGTAGATATAAATCCATAATAAACATACAGTAGTACTTCCTATATATTCTAGTAACCCAGAATTTAGTAATCCGGTTCGGTATGCGATTTGCGGTTTGTTTGGTCATCGGAGCAACCCTCACTGTGGTCATTTTACTGGAAAATACATATGTATGTACTCAATTATATTTTGAGGTAAATTTTATACTGATTTGAACATCTCATTTAAATAATTTCATGGATACAATGATGTATGTAATTATGATTTCAAATGAATGATCTTTAGTATTGATGATCATTAAATGAATGTAGATTTTATACCGATTCCAACATATTATTCAAGAAATTTCATTTATACATCGCTTTCATAAGTATGTGACTCTAATTCACAATAACTAATTGAAAACCATTCATAGATAATTAAGTTATTTTCAAGAATTTATCTTTATATTTTCATTTTTAAAACTATGAGTTCATATCCAATAAACATTTCAATAACTTCAGAGGCACTTGTGTGATTTTTCTACTATCTTATTTTAAAAGAAGGCAATCCAATGGTTGCCTTTTCTCGTTATAATAGAATTAGGTATTAGATACTTCTAAGTTGTGCCTATATTTTCAAATTAAAACGGACATTACTACTGCTTGATATCAGGTTGTCCGGAACGCAGGTTTGTGTTTGGAATTTTGTGATTACGAAACCAGGCTCTTCCTACAGCACTACAAACCTCCTATTTACGTGGTAAAAGTAGTTAGTCCTAATAATATCTGTATTACTCTATTGTTCGACAACATCTATGTTACTACGTCAACTCTTTCCATTGTATCCGCACAGAATTCCTCTTACTCTCCCGTACAATACTATTCCCATTCGAGCTTGCGACCGAAACGCAAACAAAATGCGATTGACTCCTGAAACAAACATTACGCTACGTATTGCATCGACAATACGAATGTTATGATAAGCATACTTGGCCAAAAGCTACCCTGGTTCTACAACATCGGAGACTAATTGAAAATTTTAAGGAAAGTCAATTTGTTAAAAATTCTAAGACTGATGCTTCTTGATTTGTTAGCAATAAGAATTTGCACTGCGTTCTCAATATGGACTTGGTTGAAAGCGTCAGAAGTTTTAGCAGTGTACATCACTCTCAGAAGTTAGAAGATTACTAGATTCTATAAGACTAAAGAAAACAATCCTAATTAATTGTACCCAAACTTTATAAATTCTTTATGAAAAAGGTGCTCCCATAAGACAATACTCAAGGCATTTAACTTCTCTAGATTTTTGGAGAACTGAGCCGATTTGGTCAATCACTCATTAGAGTGACAACTATTGAAGTACAAAAATTTCACCTTTGTTTGAGTGAATGAATTGAACTAAATAATTCGTAGCACGTTGTATTCTAATTGCTGTTGTGAATACATTTAAATACCATTTTTTCAAAATTTTACTCGTTGAGGATTTCAATTATATCGACCTAGTGAGTGTCATCCTGCAGTGTTTTGGAACATTTGGCCTTACTTCCGATCAGTCTGCTAATTGAATCAGAGACCGAATGAGAGAACTGAGCAGCAGTAATCACAGAGCATTTGAATTGCATCGCAATGTAAACAAATGGCACGCACAACGGCTCCGGCAACGCGGTCGCTTTTGCAATGTGCAATGTGCAATGTGCAATGTAAACCGTATAAACCTTATATGAGCCGGCGAAACGCGGCTCTGCGATAACACGCACAACCCTCGGACTGTAAACATTATGCTACGGAGTAGGTAGCTGCAGCTACGGCGCTTAAATTGCATCTGAATTGTTTCCAAAACCAACTAACGTGTGCTTTGTTTCCATTCCGGATTCAAATTCCGCGCGACGACGAGCTTTGTTTGCTCAGAGTCGAGCTTTAGTGAGCGGAACAACGGGAGGGCAGCTGCCAAAGCTCGAGCGGTAGATGGCTGTATCGGTCTTGCTGGAATAAAAATTCTTCACAGCACATTTTTAACGAACTATTATAGAGCTTTAGACTATTTGATCGTGAACGACTAGAGCAAACGATAGTTGCTTTCATAATAGTACCTATATGAGCTTATTAAAATTGAATCTGGTATCCATATTACTATAGCAAGTACTTATTATTCAGTTTTATTTTTTTATTGTTATTTGGTATACATATTAATTAACATCATGGTCTAAAATTTAAATAGATTGCATATCAGAAAATATAAAAGATTATATCATTATCTTTGAGCAGATATGTTTATTATTATTCGTATTGTAAAAATCTTTAAACAATAATTAGTTCAATTAAAATAGTTAAGTAAATAATAAAATGAATGAAATGTAAAAGGTTAAATTCATTCAGAAAATGTAATAAAATCGTTAAAGTTTCAATAGAGTCGATGTCGATTTTAATAGAGGTATTAGTTCCATGATAAAGTACAAAAATAGAATTCTTTTTTTTTTCAATATTATTAGTGTTGCGCTAAATTTCCGTTATTAATTATTGTTTTTGAGAATATAGAAAAAATAATACTAAAAATTGTGATAAAGTTTTAATTCTAAAAGGTTATATAGTGAGAGATCTCAAAAATTAGAACCTGACCATACTCATGAGCAGCTCTCCAAATAATCTGAAGAACTACAGACAAGTTAAAATTATTTTTTCACGATGTAGCGACTGCCCGAATACTTTTTTACATCTTTTTGTTTGAATCAAAACGTACATAATAAATAGTTAATTATTTATTGCTTTTTATTTAGACTATTTGACTGCAGATAAATATTTCAAGAATATGTTTCAACGTCGAACAAAAAAAGTTGTATAGCATTACAGTGGTTGAGAATAACAATTCTTGAAATTTTCGACTTAATGCAAGTTCTTCTCGGATTTGCGAATGCGGGCGATGTCTCTTTCGTATATTGATTAATTTTTTGCGTTATATAGGTATACGATTTTATATATATGTTATATGCATAGAGCCGCGTCGAAACGATACATTCACGTATACACGCTTACAGATAAATGAAACAGCGACGATAATTGCAAGACAGAGCAGTAATATTCTGCCATGTACATTGCGCACTCACACACATTACATGCCGTAGCTGGAAGACCTTATATCACAGAGCGACTTGACAAAGCCCGCTGCTCCTCACACATGGACGCGGAGACACGTATATCAGAAATTCAACGTGTGACTGCGAGCGAGGGAGACGGGCAAGTTCTCATTCGAGTCGAAACGAAATACACACGAAATCGTATATATACATACAGAACCGGGAGTAGCGCACTGATAACGTGCCGCGTTCTGTCTGACAAAGGTGAAATGAATAGAGCCGCTCTGCTCGCTCGAATCGAGGCGTAGCCCGGTGCGAGCGTCGCGTAGCCGAGCGCCGCCAATGCGCGGCTTCACCCCGGCTCCGTTCCGCCAATCGTGAGCTGCGCCGAACACGCCTTGCTCCTTGCGGATCATTGTTGCGCAAACGTCGCCTCCGCGGACAGAGAAGCCGTGTTTTTATTTATTGCTCTCGCGACCGTGCAGTTGCGTGGTGCAAACTCAGCGAGCGCGTCTCTATCATAACGTTTTAACATTCGAGGCGCTAATGTTATACACCGCGTGTTTTCTTCGTCGCGTTGTCAATTGGTCTCTCTCAAGTGCAGTTCTTCGCCAGTGTTAGAATATATAATTTTGCCAAATGACATTTAACGAAATTCAAAGGACAGTGATACTAATCATAATGATATCATATTGATTCATTGATCTGTGGACATTGTGTGATTTTTACGGAACTTATGAAATTAGTGTGTTGAACTCTGAACAATCTGTTTTCGTGACTTTACAATTTTGTTTCACGTTTTGTGTTTTGTTTGTTTTAAATCAAGTTCTTTTTAATACGGCTTCGTCCTGGCCGGTTGTTACGTAACTGTTCGTATGCCGGACATGGACTCGCCGGTTTCCGCTACCGGTAGCGATCATAGCGCCGCTTCCGCTTCATCAGCGGCAAATAACAATAATAACGGCGCCGCTTTGAAGCGCGGATCTTCTACGCCACAGCATTCACCGCAGCCGCTCATCGGTTATGGACTCGCCGGTTTCCGCTACCGGCAGCGATCATAGCGCCGCTTCCGCTTCATCAGCGGCAAATAACAATAATAACGGCGCCGCTTTGAAGCGCGGATCTTCTACGCCACAGATTCACCGCAGCCGCTCATAGGTTCAGGCGAAGGTAACGAAAACCATAGTCCGATGATGAGAGCAGGACCTCTTCAGCATGGCCAAAGCGGGATTCAACAACCTGGCTCTAGCCCATTAATGCAGCATGCTGCAGCCATGCAACTAACACCACCGCCGGTATGACCCCTAATGGCTTGGGCTCTTTAGGCGGTCGTCTTGGACCACTCTGCTTAGTCACTTAACCTCCTCCTGGATTGGACTTCTAAACTCTCTTCAAATGATGCACCACGCTTCGCCTTGGAGCTGATGGCGGTTGCTCAGCACCATCACGGTGGACCCCAAGATCATATAATTCACCTCCGCCAATATCGAGTTCTGATCCGGCGGCCAATGAATGTAAATTGGTAGATTATCGTGGACAAAAAGTTGCTGCGTTTAATTTCTGGAGAAACATGCTATGTCTTCCGCAGGCATTCGAATTATTTTTAAAGCATTTAGTAGGTGGTTTACATACAGTATATACAAAATTAAAAAGACTAGACATCGTGCCGCTGTGCAATGTGGAGCAAGTAAGAATTTAAGAACATTGTCAGTTATCTGGTTATGTATAAAAAATCAAATTACATATCTCATCAAACGATATCAATACTAATCTAACAAACTAATAACTTAAAAATTAATGGTGTTTAAGATTTTTCAAATTGTGTTATATGTCTATGCTCTTACTGTTGTTTGTCAATGAAAATATATTTTCTCCATAAAAATGTAATATGAAAAAATCCAATTAATCTGATTATCGAGTATTTATTTATCAATAGCAATGTTAGATACAAACCATGCTCATCATTAAACATTTTTTTAAACGCAGGTGCTATAACTTTTTTTCAAAAAATACTCAATTTTGCCATGTAAATTTTATTCAAATTTGCTAAATTTTTAATCACTATCATGACTTCAGTATTTCATAGTTTACTGTTATAATTCTTTTCGGATAGCACAAACATTTCAAAAATATTCTAGCAGATTCATTATAAATCTTCATTCGCACCTCCTGCGTGGATCATAATTGTAAAATTCATATTCAACTATCAATCAAGATTACATTACGTTAAGTTGTGATATGTTATTATATTTCTGTGGGCAATGATTATTATACACATATATTCGCATAAAATAATTATGATTGATAATTCTGAATCTAAAATAGAAATAATTCGCTATATATTCGATATTCATAATTTACGTAATGATCAAATCATGAAATCGTGATGTTACATTAATGGTTGGATATGCCCGGCAACAAAGTGTAACAGAAAATTATATGGTGTGTTAAATTGAAATTATATATCAGTTCATTATTTTTAAAAAGGTAAAAAAATTTTGATGTATAGCCAATGTATAAATGAATTGTTCGATTGTTACAACAAAGTTGCAAATGAATATTAATAGACAATATGGATTATGGATGATAACATTAGTACTTGTAACATAATTTAGTAATTCACTTTCGACACATGGATCAAAATGTTGAATGAAATTTTGCATTCAATGGCAATCAATTCAACCAGCCTAATGATGACACAATACATATTTTTTTAAATAATTTAAACCTATTCGATTAATAAATTTCCAATATTCTACTTCCAATGTACCACTAAGCTTTATCATAGTTGATCGTTGCGACCGAGTGACCCAATTTTGCGGATTTTGGGTCGGCGACCCATCCCCAATGAATGTTATTTCAGCTCCCTCAATTCGGGGTCCCCCATAAAATCGAGCACGTGCGTCTGCTCTGCCCCGGTCTCTGCGCCGCGTGTCTCTTCGACAAAGTGCGTAAAAGCCTGCACGACCAGTGTAATTACTAAATCGTTCACGGCCACTCGTATGAAAACTGTGAAAAATATGGATTGGATAGAGAATTATGGACTTAAATGTTTATGACATGTATTTTCGAAGTTTGAAATGGCAAATAATAAAAATATTAAAAATGAATAGAATCATTACTGCTCTCTATTGTGGTGAAAAATTGAAAATAATAAGATAAATTTGAAAAATCTTAGCGAACGTTAACGAAAAGCAAAGGATCTGTATACATCGATTCTTCTATTAGCACCAAATTATATTCCAAATTGGTTGATACATAAAGACACGGGTACTAGCACAGTCAATGATGAAATAAGCACTCTCTCGCATCACTACAAAAGCCGTCTAGGGGATCATCTAAGCAACTCCTCTTCTGCAATTTTTTCACCTCTGTGCCTACCGGCGTGCGACTCATATTCAAAAATGTTTCTAAATATTAAACTATTACCTGCGAACCCGTGTAATCAGTGATAACGCTTAATTTGACGCTAGGGGTCGCGTTCTTTTTGAGATTTCGAAAAAAGCGCCCCGCCCGCTGCTCGAATCGCGGCACGCAACTCCGCGTCTACACACGGACACTCCATTCAATCAATTAACGCGGCCCGTGCGTAAATGTGCGTGCGACCGTGCAACGGCCAACAGGATGAAATAATAGCATCGAGGTGGAGAAAAATCACAAATAAATCGGGGATAAGGGATAAAATTTGGATTGAGGAGAGAAACAATTTTGTACGGACTTGAAATTAATAATTGTCATACATGGCTATATACTGTATGATCATACTTGACCTGAAAAATGGATGTATGATAAAATAAAAATTATGCCAGTAAAATTTTTGCATACAGTCCTTGTAATCACGAATAATTCTACAAATATCCTCAAAGCTTGGATAATTTTAGATACTGTTTATTTGGTTTGATTTCTTGAAGGACCAATGATTGTTGTAAAATACTTCAATTGTAATATTAATTATGAGTTTATTTTTAATATAAATACGAATTATATTTGTATTAATAATATATTCAAAATTTGAATGTATTGTATTGATTGATTTATTTTGTAATGTTTAGATTTCTTTTGTTATTTTTTTATAATATGGGGTGTTTTGATTTGGCGTGAACAGATACTTTGAATTCATAGAGTTTTTAAAATAGTACTTAAAATGCATAAATCAACGCTTGCATTGTATAAGTAAAGTAGTTTTGTCTCTAAGTAAATTGTTAATAAAATTCGACAAATATTACCATTTTGTAACTTCTATGTAGTATTTTTCATATCAATCGCAATAGTTCCATTTTGCCAGTTATAGCAACGAAACGAACAAACAATCGTGCGTTATAAATAAAAAATAAAAAATCAAAGAAATACAATGGAAACGTAAACGCAACATGCGATTTGTGTAAATGCGAAATCGATACAGAGTATGCATATGGGAATACGCAGCCGAGAATTATTAAGAAAATTATTTGCAAATTGACCAATCGCCTTTGGTTACGAGTTTTTGTTCGCGCATGAGTTTATATAAATGCCCAGATCAAACGTTTCAAAGTTTGAAGAAATAATTACTTGAAGTACGATTCGTACAATGCAAGATTTTGATGTTTTTCACACTAAATCATCTAATAGTAGTTATTACTTAATGATTTAGCGTGCGAAATTACAGATTCTCTTCAATTATTGACATGGAGCGACTTAAGATGTTTATTTTGTAGAACGAATTCTCAAGGGAGCAAACAGAAAAAACGAACATCAAATTATTCATAACTTAAAATAATATCGCGGATAAATTGAGATGTGTAAATTTTGACGTTGTCAGAAACCAAAAACAAAATAAATATGTATTAATCACTAAAAAAACTGCAAAATTCAAAATTATTAAAGTACCGACCATTTTCCATCGCGATGGGTAAATTATGCACCTTGGCCATGTACATCCTGATGTGGAAGGTGATGTACGAAGTTTTCCACGTATTACTGAGCGACAATGCTCTGAACGTCCCATAACATGATAATTCCGGAATTGAGAACTAACGGCAGCCCGATTGCTCAATAATAATTCATTTCGGTTATTTCATCCAAGCAAGAGCAACACGAAGGAACTGAATACAAATACGAGCCTCGAGGGGACATTCCATTGCCAATAAATGCAGCCAATGCATTCGATACGAAGAAATATGAAATGCAAACCTTTCGATTCGACATAATTAAAGTTAGAAAGAGCTCTGCCGCTTATAAAGTCACTCTGGAAATGATTTTCCATCACGAATCACAAAATGGAAGAAACGCGGATGTTGTGCAGGAGATGTATAATTCTTGACTATTACTATTGCAAGTACTATTGATAGTACAAGAAACATTGTATCCATAACTACCACTTACTGTATGCCATGATCATTTTGAAATCAATACTTCGAGAGAAGAATCCGAACTGTATTTTCCCTGTGAGCATGATGGCTTCGTACAAGTCATAAAATCAGATAATAAAATGGTTTGAATAAAAAAATGTAGTTGATGAATTATTTTAGTTTGGCTATATTGCACTATATTGGCAATTAATAGTTAGGCAGGTTTAAAACTCAATAATTTTTCAACCAAATTAATAAGAACAAAGTTTTTTTGTAATTGCAACTTTGTTAATTTAACGTCAAATTACACAAATATTGAAATAACTTTATCTTTCAATATATTTCTATATACAAATAGATTAATAAATCCAGTGCAAGAAATACCATAGAAATTTCTAAGAAATTACCTGCTCTAATTATGCTACAGTTTTTTGCAGCTTTTTCTAAGCCTCATATGCAAGTTTCAGAATATAAAATTTACAAAATATTATTTAAATTCTCTTTTAGTGTTCATTATATAAATGTATAAAGTTGATAAGTAGCCTTGTTCTTTAAAAAATATGCACCAAAAATTATTGACAAACCAATTTTCAACTAAAAAAGTTGTGATGGTTTTCCCTGTTGATCATATTTTTAGATATATAAAAAAATAATATTTTTTCAAATACGCCTTATTATGACCTTATCAGGTTGGATTGTAATATTCAATTCAGCAAAGCAGTTCCATTTATCTAAAGCAAATAAAATTAATAAAATCAATACTACACGCTATTCATATCGTATATTAAACATTCTCGCACAAGTGCTTCCATTAAAAGATAAAAACCCTAACTGACTGGATTCATTTTTTCGAGGTTTTTACTCGAATTAACACAAAACAGTGAAAATGTTATTATTATCGCATATCGATATCAAATCGTTATCGAAACAAAACGCAACTGACGTCGTGGGATATGGAACATGTGCCGGACGCAAACAGACGTTTATTAAAATAATATTAGCATTCGAATAATAACAATAATCGTTGTGATATCATCTAGTTTATTTTCTAATAAGCGCTGGGTAAATATTAGGAGTTTTTTTCCACGTTGCGTCATATCGATTTTCGCTTAAAACGCGATAGTAGTAATCGAAATAAAATGTGTGCGATTTTGGCTGATTATACTAAAAAATAAATTAGTTGGTAAGAATGATAAAACTCAAATTAATAAAATAAAAAAAAACATTAAAAAAATAAAATTAAAATTAAAAATGTTTCTGTAAAAATATTTTGGGCGTTCTCAATTTCTTTCATTGAATGCATGAAATATAATTTCTTTTGAAAAAATTAGGGAGAAACTAGCAGGGATTAGAAGTCTGCTTTAAAGAGTAAGTCAGATGGTACAAAATGTGTCAAATAATTTTGGAAGATCTATAAAAAAATATAGAAAAAGAAAAGGATATTACATATTTGTATACAATACGCATATATATTGTATATTGTATTTGTGTATAAATATATAAATTTCCACGTGTATTTTAATTGTGTGCATATAAATTCGAATGCATTTAATAATAATGATCACAAGATTTATTTATAAACAACGAACGGAATAAATAAAAAACTCATGATGAAGTTTTTTAATGCAACCTGATCGTTTGAAAAATCATCCAATCAACAAATAAACGATAACGATATATAGCTGGATATTAAAATTCAGATCACACCATGTATATAAACGAACGTAAATATATATATATATATATTATGAAAGTTGGTGTAGACGATTGCATTTTGCAAATACAAGTGCACCAAGGTACCGGATTACAAGAACAGAAATGAATTGAAGCGACGGTTATGAGTTAACAGTTGCCCGCGAATATATTTTGCACTGGAATTACATTTTAGCACGCCACGTCCGAAGGCGAACCACGCGAGTCCGGCAGAACGATTTTTATTCACATTTTTACGGAACAATACTGAAATAACACTATTTAAATCGATTCGCCAAAGGTACTAGCAGAAGGACTAGCTTTAAGGCAAGGACTTAAATAGAAATTAGATATTTTCTGAACCAATTTTTTTAATTTTATTTTTTTTATAATTTAGAAAAGCACATACAACCCTGAATTTTCACTCTCCTACCTCAAACACCTATCTTAGTTCGAACCTCATTGTAGACATAAAATACAATACATGCTATATATTGTCCTTTTATGAATAATAAAAAAACATTTTGAACATCTTTCAATAACTATCAATTGGTTATTATATTAATGGTTCCTTAATTATGATCCCAAATCATAAATCAAACTTTTTCAAACCCTAGTTGCATCTACTGCATTTGTAAATTAATTAAAAGTAATTAATCATTCAGCTAATTACGAGCAATTTAATGAATACTAACGCATAAGTAATTTATGTACCCATCACCGTAACATATTACTTGCATAAAGAAAAATCGAGATGTACTTTATCTAGTACAAGCATTTCAGCATGTTTCCGCATTAATAAAATTTAAAAAGGAAAATTCGCACGCTATATCGTTTCTGCAAACTTAAATGATCGTGTAATTAAATTAATATCAGGATTCAGCATCAGAGTCTAAGCGCTTGTGTATATTAAATTACTTTGTACGTTTATATCTATTTACTTTGATGCAACTAGCCGCTGAGTATTTTTTACTATTTATTACCATAAATTTTTATCATGGTGATATCTTTATACGATATTTCTTCGTAAAGTC
The DNA here is from genome assembly GCF_003426905.1 of Ctenocephalides felis. NCBI lineage: Eukaryota > Metazoa > Arthropoda > Insecta > Siphonaptera > Pulicidae > Ctenocephalides > Ctenocephalides felis. The sequence goes on from NW_020537324.1 coordinate 5,065,796, forward strand.
TTCAGAAACATTCCAGAAGCCCTTTAGTTTGATTATTAGCCCAGGGCGTCGAGTTGCCATTTTAAGACAGTAAGGATTCGGTCTCGCAACTTAACGTGATGATTATATTTTGTATCGTATTAATGCAAATGCATTAAATTTTCACATGTACGTCTTCATGTAGAATTGGATTATTATTATATGAAATACTGAAAACTATGTTTTTTCTTCACATTTCATATCTATAATTTGATTAGGACTTGTACTTTTTGCATCAGCAAAGAACTGAAATGGGAATGAGATAATTGAATTAGTTTTGTGGTAAATTTTTAATATATAAGATTTGACCTTTTTTGTTAAATTTGAAATTCAATTCAATACTATAAATATTAAATAGACGATGAATAATAGCCTGATAGCCTAGAAACATCAATAGAAGGTTTTTGGATTTTTTTAAGGCTAAAATATTTTCAGCCAATCTGCAAAATTTTCTGAAAATTTGCAAAATTTTCTGAAAATTTACAAAATTTTCAGATAACTTACAACATTTTCAGACTGTTTATAATGTTTTGAGACAAATAACATTATCTTCAGTTAATCTACTAAATATAGGGGTTTTGCCAATTTTGGGCTCATTAGGCATTGTAGGTTAGTTTGTTATTTGTCTAATGTTTTTTTACATTAAATCGGTATATTCAAAGTGAGGTTTTTACTGAGCCAATGGTTTATGAATCATTCTCTCATTATCAAATTGAGCAATAAAATTTATAACAGAAGACCTTCCTTTAATGAACCGCGAATGACTTACTCCTCCGTACCAAAACTTTGCTCATATCCGCGAACTCATGGCTCGTTTTAGATTTTCCATTTCCCTATAAATAACAGAATATCGTAATACCTCTATTATATGAAATAACGTGGGCGCAAAGTGATTTGTAGCTGGGTTCTGTCGACGTATATACGAATTTAAGTACTCTGGCTCTGGTTCGCACATAAATACGCATTTCGTTTGTTAAGCACCTCAGCCTTAGTAGAGAAAATACAGGACTTGTGTGTTCATAGCGAACGAGCAAATATATTACATGCGAATTAACAACTCGTGCCTGCGAAAACGGGGAGGTCGTGTGTCATCTAATCAGACTTTATTGCGTATCGTTGCCGACACTAGGAATTCATGTTAATTGATATTACGTTTCCGAGATAATTGACTGCGACGATTCTTCAGCAATATACATACTTATGTTTGTGCACAACTAAACCACGATACTAACAGCAAATAAATTTCAACGTTGAATTATATGAAGCTCCGATAATGTTGTTTGTTCCGCTGTAACATCGCCTACCTTTTAGTACACGAGAGGAAAAGACGCGCCTTAATTGGATTATAAAAACAAGAATTATTTAGATCCGACGCCAGCTAAATGTACAAGTGCAAAACAATATGCATTAATTTACAAGTGATGTCTATGTAAATGGTCACAACATTTCAAGTGAAATTTTTTGGACATATATTTAACACCCCAATTATTACCTAATCACAAAAATAATTAACTAATTAATTAATAATATATATGCATCAATGCTGCAATTAAATATAACATAAAAAAATAAATTGACTAAATATAATAAAATTCATAAATATTCATAGTTTAATATAGAAATTAATGTCGATCAATAATTCTACAAGTATCTTGGGATAGCTGTCTAGATTTACATTAAGCCCTGTTAAAATTTTGCTATCAAAAATTTTCTGGATTGTATATAACTATATATATTAACTAGGCAAGACTGTTTACGTTTCCCATCAATTTTACAAACAAGTTTATTACGATTTTACATATGTGTATAATATTAATATTTTTATTACTATTTTTTATTATCTTTAGCCTTTCCAAATTGCACTTGTTTCTTGGTCGTTGCATGCGATGCCCTATTGTATTTCAGTTTTCGGTTCAGGAAAGGCCGGAACCGGGGCTCCCACTTCTTACGCGTTCATGGGGGGACGTCGCAGCCGGCGAGCCAGACTGTACGACAGACATTTCTAGGGAATCCCCAGATGCACAGAGCCGAAATTATAAATGATTTAGGGAAGAAGATGATGGAAATCAGAAAAATTTGCCCAATTTGATTTGATAACTAGCTGATTTTGAGATTTGACCCCAGAAAATATACATGTATTTTTTTATGATCTAGTAATTTTTAGACCTATCCTGAAATTGTCAATAAGTAAAACTCCAGGACTAAAAAAAAGACTTTTAAAATTTAAAATCATTGTCAGAAACTTTGAAAATTGACGTATGTTAATGTAACATGAATTTCTTTTTTTATTTTGCCAATAACAATCTTCAAGCGTTGTGGGATTTGACTCATATTATTGACTAGCGATGAAAGTAAAGTTTGAAACGTTTTAAATAATTCAAATTTCTTAAGTGATTTGCTCTAAACAATATTTTCTTTATATATATACATTGGGAACTATATGTTCTTTAGCCCGTTGGGATGCATATTCTTCAACATAATGTGGTTACAAAGCCAACCTAGGCTCTCATGAGATAGTATTAAATATATTTATAATTGCGAGGTAAAGCAGCATTTTCCTGCAATTCTCAAAACTGTATCATTTTTCATATCTATAATCTCAATTGAATATTTGATAACACTACTCCTTGGTATCAATCTGGCCAAAGTGATTATCGAACCCGCTGGCAGTGGTTCCTAACCCGTGTTCTCACCATGGCCCCATGGCCTGGTCAAAAAGATCAAATAATATATTACGATGCATGCATATATTTATCCAAAGTCTAATAATTAAGTATTTTACCATTTTTCTATATAGTCCTCCTCTGTTCGAAATCCGCATGAATGAAATCCAACAAAATAACAATCCCAATTCACAATCGTAAACGCATTGCCTTTCCCAGTCACACTTACAGACGCAAATAACAAAGTGAGATTTTCCGGATGGCATTTTCCGGGTGGCTGCAACCACCTTCTCACACCGAAGAGACCGAAAACATCGCGCAAAATCCACACAATCGTAATCCCATTCAGGGATTTCCGAATGACTCTATGCCGTTTCGAGTTCGGCTGCTTTTCTCGTTTTCCCTACAGGGAAAACTGTTTAGATGGAAAGAGAGATTCGAAATGCCGTTTGTTGAATGGAAAAGCACGTTTGTACAATTGTAGTATTTCTGTTTCTACGTTTGTAAGTCTTCATTCGCGGCGAGGACCGCGTTGAGGTAACATCGGATTGTCGACGTCCGATAGATAGATTTATATGTTCGTAAAATTATTATTTACAATAATAACTTACTCGTATAGTATGATATATAGTTCGAAGGAGAAAATATATTAACATGCAAACATGCACGTATATCTTCATCGTGTCCGAAAAATTATTGTGGAAATAATTGAGATGTAAATCTAATATTTGATAGTAATGAATGAAAAGTGAAGTGCTCGAACGTTTCTCAAGTTATACTCTGAAAATTTTATATATTTTAATACTTACAAATATAGCTCAAATGTGTTTCATTATATGTAATATGGTGAATAACGCCGCATGTTTGACAAAATTTATAATCGTATCTTCAATTTCAACGTGTAAGGGAGGCTTTGCAGAATCATACTTCATTCAAATATATAAAAATAGTATAAACAAGAAGAATGATACCTCTTTGTTTTTAAAAATTATCAAGTATGTGAAACTAAATAATGATTCGAATAAGTTAATATGTATATAGTTCTGTAGTTTACGAATATTTTGTTTATTAAATAACTAATTTGGTATTGGTTTTTAGAGCAGCATTTACTTTTAAGTTATTCTTATTCTATTTTTCTCGTTTTCATTAGTTTCGTAGCTCAATAAAAATATTCAATAAATATAATCTTTAAAATAAATTACTTTTAACTTTCTATTTCATGTAGGGTAGGGCGAGGCTAGTTGAGCAACTTTTCACTTAAACGGATGTAGCTCCTCAATGAAAAGTCCCAATAAATTGCTATACGGCTTAATGGATTTGTTGTTTATCGCTTAACAAAAGTGTTAATACTATTTTTTGGCAATAAGTAAAATTTAAAAGCTACAGCTGTTTAAATGCAAAAAGTCAAGTATGCTCAATGTACCCCATAGGTGGGGCAAGTTGAGCACTAAGAAATTATAATGAAATCAATGGTTCAATGTCGATTAGTGATGAAATAAAATTAGTTTTTAATAATCAGTTCTATATTTAAAGTCTTTATTGACAGAGAAACAAAACTTATAGTATTGTCTTCGAATAATTAACCAAAAGTAGAATCAACAAAACAATATCATATCTTAGGAATTATTTTACCATTGTATTCAGTATTTTTGTTCAAAATCATTATTTCTTTATATTATTATTACTCATAGACTTAGCTTAAATCTTAAAAATAATAATTAATTTCTGGAAGTTAATGGTAATTGTCTTAGTGACAGAACAAGTTTAGCAACTATGCTCAACTAACCCCAAATCGGAATTTCCAAATAAAAGTGAGTTTTTAAAAAAACCGTGAAAATTATACCCAGAATCTCTGTGCATATTAAAAGTACTATAATCATATGGAAGAATAACATTTACCTGATTAAAAATAAATAACATTTGACTGAACCAGACGAAAACCCGTGAAGAATTACTTATTTACTTTTTGGTCTCTAAATAAACAAAACGCCCGTGAGCCTCACTCATTTGTCCAGCGGCCACTAGCGATCGCGGGATGTTTATTACCTCCAAATCTCTATCTTTCCGCCATATAATGCCTAAACGGACGGTGAATAGTTTTCGAGATATTTCGATTGCTCAACTTGCCCCTATGCTCAACTAGCCCCGCCCTACCCTACTCAAAATTTATACAGAAAAACTTCAAAAATATATAGAAGTGAAGAAAAATCATGTGCGTATAAAAGGTTGGAGCAAAACTCTTTTAATGTTTTTTTGGTCACTTATTTTCTATAATTATAATTATCGAAAAACTATGTATATTTCCTAGTGCATTTATTTTACAACGCTGTGGTCTTATTGTTATCATCATATATAAATTTTTTTACCTTACTATGTGCAGTAAAAGCCCATTTTCGATCTCTGCGTTATTTTATTATAAGAAACTCCGGAGAGAGCATTATTCCCATCATAACCCAATGCAAGAACGGTGTTGGGAGATGGACATAAACAAAAAA
>NW_020537324.1:5071971-5091844 GCF_003426905.1 Ctenocephalides felis
AAACTTTTTAGAACTGTCAAATAAAAGAGCATGTAATTTTAAACTTTCACGTGTCACAATTAAACTAAATCATTAATAAAACGTTATATTAAGCATCTCTCTCTTGAATATTCAAAATATAATACGAAACTATTAAATAATATCATAAAAAATAGTGGTGCATCAGGATAATCGACGAGTCCAAAGTATTCCGAATTAATTTTAAATAAATAGGATTATAAACTCGATAAATTTATTACACATTTAATAACAAATACGTGATTTAATAAAATTAATACTTGATAAATTAATTATGTCATTAAAAACAGTTACCAATCGTAAATCAAAATAAATAAATATAGAAAACTTCAGACTGCTTTCAGATCGTTCGATGCAACTATCATGAAGTTAGCAATGATTCATCATTAAAGTAAAGTTGATTAATTAAAATTTAAATAAATACACAAATTATAAATAAAATAAGTTTATGATATTAAATAATTTGTCTATATTGTAATTATTAAAATAAACGTATTCAACAATTTAGTTTTGTTTTCTAAATATCTCTGTTTTGTTGTGTAATGTTTAAACTTTTCAGAACTGTCAGTTATATTTAAAACATGTGGCCTCACGGATATTAACATGGCGAGATTAAACAAAATTAATAATAAAAAGTTTTATTAAGAATCTCTTTTGAATATTCAAAAAATATAACACGGAATCTATTAAATGACATCAATCAAAAAATGACGTTAGCAAAAATGTGATTGCGACCCTTAATAGTATTGAAAAAAAGCAGAACCAGAATAGGATTTTTTTTTTACGTCAGAATTTATTTTAAAGAGCCTTTTCCCGAATGTAAAATTATTTTTGATTTTTCATTTTATTATTTTAATTATATATTTCATGGTTTAATTATGCAATAAAAATTCAATATAATTCCATATTCAAATTTATTAAAATATTTTTAAAAATTCAGTAATTTTATGTATGGTAGCATAATTATATCATATGTTTAAAACTTAAAATGTATAATTTTTTTTTTGTTTTCGACACCTTGTAAGGAAGACGACATCCCTTGACCTAAAATAAATGAAAAATCAAATTAACATTTTTTTGAGAATAAAAAAAGATTTTCTTAGTCCAGAAAATTATATATATATATATTCTATATATATATATATATTTATATATTATCTTTGCAATCAGAATAAAAAGATTCCAATAAACTGCTAAATTGACATATTAAGAGCGATGTCTTAGAAAAACTTTTCCTGGTTTAGCAAATGATATGATGCCTTTATATTAAAGGTATTTATAGTATATATATATATATATATATATATATATATAATTTTTCTGGATCTGGAATAAATAATCTTATATATATATATAATTAAAATAATTATTCGAATCGATTCCTCCCTGTACGAAAGAGTGACTTGATTTCGTGTCAAATCTGTGGGACACAAAAGCCCAGCGCGTGCTATATTCGCAGGATGGATTTGTGATGATGAAATATTTCGTTATTTTTTTTTTTTCAAACACATCAACAGCTTTGGTTACATTATGCTAAAAAAAGCACAAGGGCATACCAGGAAATGGATCAGCTTTTATGTTTTTATAGCTTTTGTCATTCAAGTTAAAGTTGAGCGATTGATTCATTTATATTTATGTCTAAAATTTGAACTTCATATTGGAATGTAGTGGAGAATGGAATACATTAATAATAAAAAAATGATTTGTACCAATTTCTTCAAAACTGCAGAGATTTTGGATTGTATCTGGATTTCAATGACTGATTTGGAATTAGCATAAACACCAAAATACACTGTTCTCTTCCTAAAATGTGCTGACACCTTTCTGGGCCGCAAATTTAGTTTTCCTTCCTCCAGATCATTACTTATTCTGAATATTCCACATACGTCGCGCTTTTTCCTCGTCGCCTTCAACGCGGTTGACCGCTCACTGCGCTTCATAGTCGCTGCGTCGTCATTTGCATACCACTCGAAGGAATGATCAATAATATCCAGAAGAATGCGCAAATATTGTATCTATAAATTGATTCCTCGCCTCCAGAACTGAGGATCAGTCCCATATCACAAATAACAGACACACACAAGCCTCGATGTGCGGAAAACTTGCGGTGACATTTTCTCCTGAGTCGTGCTCCTTTTTGAATAGAGCGCGTAAAATATTACATTTCCGGACAGGATGCGGCCATGTTTGCGAGATGGTGATAAGAATGGTGCCGGTTCACTGGTATAGAAAATTCGTTTGCGCATTTCGTCTATGGACTTATGTCGATTAGGTATATAATTTTAGAGACAAGATTATTGATATGTATTTGCTCCAAATTAATATTTAGTAAGATCGTCATCATCAAAATTATAACTAGCGGTGCATGGCATCATGCCACAAGGCAAATTGCTGGAATCTTCCCTCCGGTAATTAAACAGTCGAGGAATAAAAATAATTAATAACCAACAAAAATTTATCAATTGCTATTACAATTCTAACTACTGCTATGTTTTGTGCAGAAGCTGCCTTTGCCAAAAACTAATCAGCACATTTTCCCGATAATACGAATCGAATGTTCTTAGAAAACTCATTCTAATCGGATACTGCTATTTTTAGCACTTTTTGTTTCACACCTTCAAAACGGCTGGACCTGCTTTAGCCAAAATCTAGCACGTTTTCCCAATATGAATCCAATATTTCATTATTCTTTCAAATCCGTTGTTCTGCGCTTTCAAAATCATACAAAAAATTGTATCCAAACATGCGCGCATATTTACCATATATACTTGGATACAATCTTTGTATGTGTTACATATACATACTACATGCGCACACACACACAAACATCCAGTTTTGTAAAGTATGCCAAAATGTTCAGAATCCTCTAAAACAGGGCTTCTTCAACTCTTTTATATAGCGACCCCCTTCAAGCTTAGGAAATTTTGAACGACCCCCTCGTTCATATACTAGAATATATATTAAAAAAAAAACTTTTGTAACAATTATTTTATTAAAAACATATTATTAACATCAAACAATATTAATGTGTCGGATGTGAATGTTTAATTTTACACAAATAATTAAATCTAGGCTCAATTTGAGTTAGTGCAGATCGTAATAAATTTTCGACGTTTATTTGGTATTTTGTTTTTATGTATGTTAATGTAAAAAAGGCTGATACACATAAATATGTTGTACAAAATGGCAATAATTTGTTCATTGCCATTTCCGATTGTAGGGGATATTCTGATTTGATTTCTATGCAAAATTCATGCACAGGCACTTTAGAAAATATGATTCGCAAAGTAGTATCACTTGTTAATTCGGCAAATTCTTCTTGTGCTTTTAAGTTTAAAAATTTATTTCTTCCATTTCAATTGAAAATGGATTGCAAATCCACTGTTGTGTATCGATATCTTAAGGAAAATACCTATGCATGTAAACTTATGTATTTATATTCGTATGTAGTGTGCATACTAATTTTCAAATTTTATTTATAATGATTGAAAAGTATCAGATCTTTGTGATCCTTTTATAGTAGTGACGCGACCCCCCTGGGGGTCGCGACCCACAGTTTAAAAAGCCTTGCTCTAAAAAGTAGAGATATGAAAAAATTACATTACATTTTCATTTTTTGCAATTATTATAACTCACCCTATAGAAAGTTAGCTAGAAGTAAGTGTTATTTAACTAAGTTGCACAAACTTTCCGATAAATATTTATATTATAAACCGTTCTGCAATCAAATTTCCTTTACATTCAACGATTACAAAAGTAACTATTTTTTATCCCCGAATCCCTTTCGGCACCATTTAAAATTTTTATCCTTTGTCCCGGTATTCAGTGTAATTCGAAATTAAAACGCGATCAGTGCGTGCGCCGCGCGTTCGTCTTAGGCATTAGAGGGCCCATTCAGGCGTCGAAGAGCCGTTCCTAGTCGCGGCTCGCCCGTTGATCTTGCGTTTCGCAATGGGTGATCCATCAAAAACGCTGACATATAAGCACACCGTGCAGGATATTGCTGCAAGGGCCTACGTTTTTCTAGCTTCATGTTTGTAATTCACACAGGACCGAATTTTAATCACTTTAAGGAATAACACATTCAAAAGTCTACTGCCAATTGATAAAACGAATGAAATTTCCAAAAACCCATATAGGGATCGTTCAAGTATTACGTAAGCAAATTTAGTACAATTATTTACCCCCCCCCCCTCATCTCCCTTTGTCAGCAAAAGTAAGCAAAGCTGTCACCAAAATGTCACCCAAAATAAGAAATCAATAACCCCCCCGCCCCTCTATAGTGCTTACGTAATACTTGAACGGCCCCATAGTGAAAATACTATCAAAATATACTTGTGCAAAAATCTTCATAGAAACAAATATATAAATCATGTACTAACTTGTTTTCATGATGTATCCTGCCTTTTAAGATCCTTCTTCATATTCCTTTCTCTAAAATAGGTTATTCTTCATATGATTATAAGTAGACGAGTTTTTACATATCTTCTTCATATATGTATTTCAAATTCCAAGTAGAAGTGATATAAGTTCCCACATGAAAATATAGATTGACCAAATATACTTGTTCCAAGTTGAAATAGCCCCTTGGCACTGCTGATGCGCAAAAAAATTATGTTAAAAATTAAATAGATATAAGGAAATGTATATATATAATCAATATGATACAATTTAATAGAAAATATTTGAGTTGTCAAATAATAGGATATAAAGAATAGTAAGTAACTAAATGCTTTAGCAATTCCAATAAAATTACTGCAACATAAGTAATTATAATATTGTGATTTAAACAAAATTTTACAGATATAAGAGCATACTAACTTAAAAGGTCTTACACTTATTTTGAAGAGTTATATGTACACAATTAATTAGCTTGTGATAAGTGTTTATATGACTATTTCCTTTCAAAATTCATTGAAAAAAAATAAAATTAAATTAGCCTTATTTGTAATGAAATTGTACTAGTGGATCATAATAACTGACTTTTTGTCTTTCTCTGTATTTGGTTGATACAAATATTAGCATTTCATGCTCAATTACAAAATCCAATAACATATACATTATAAAACTTTCATAAGAACTTATTTATATATTTGAAAAAAAAAATATCAAAAATTACTGGTAAATCACATTATGATGGCATGTAGGATGTATGTAATAAATCTTATAATATCTTACAAAAAAATTGCTTTACTCTTAGTATTAAATAGAGATCCTCTGTCTCAAAAATTCAAAATTCAAAAATAACATACGTATACTCCAATGTTTGTGTTCTTCAGAAACTATATTTAAACTAACTTATCATCCCTTTCATGAAAAAAAATAAGTGTTGATACATACTATTTTTTTCCATAATCAATTATTGCTTTATTGACTTATTCATGAGCAAACAGTGATCAATAATAATAAATATTATCTCATGCTTTTTTATTCCAATTCCTATTTCTATTTTTTCTCTATTTCTTCTCTGATTGGATCCCGAACTACATCTTTTAACTGTTCAAACACTTTAAAGTAATTACAAAGCACGCTTTTAAATTTCGATTAAATAAATTGAAAGTTTTCAATTTTATCTGTTATCTTATTTCACCATGGGAATAATTTTTACCAGTTTTCTGAGCATATGAATGCAGTGAGAACAAATGCTGGGAGCATGATTGATCGATCGTGCGGGGCGGCTACGATAAAATCGACCCAAGATTTCAAATCGTACACGTTCCTAGTCCAAATTTATATTATTTGGATTTTTTATGCATTGTGTACTTTTGTAGGGATAAAAAATGAATTGGCATTGGAAATTATTCTATTTTAAGCCACATAAGCTAGAAGCTTGAAGTTCACAAAACACTGACTTATCATAGAGTCCTTATTGTAATGTAAAATAAGATTTTCATATTGATTTTTTATTTTAAATTTTAAATTTAGAGTTTCATTTTTATTTTTTTTATAAAGTCAGGTGAATCATTTCAAGCCTATGACACATAAACATATGTTTTCATACGTTGATAAGTTTCAAGTACTATATACAATCTGGTTTTAGATAAAATAAGTATAGCCAATAATCCACTATTATAGTGTAAAATATTTTTCTGTGTACTTATTGAATATGGAATGAATATAAGTATTCTCAAAGTTTTAATAATATTTTATGTTCGTGCAAAAGTTGCATTTTTCCTAATTAATATAAAATAGTAATGACTATTACATTGTACATATATAGCTTTGTCACTTCTATAGTTCTCCTCATCGATTCGATGCTTATTTATTACCACAATTTATATAAGGATCTTAAAAATCATACATTTTAAATGATTTTGCATATAGTTTTGCAAATACATTAATGCTAGTGGAAAATTTGTAATGAACCAATACAATTCTTTTTTTTTATTATATGAAAAGCAATCTAAACTATTCCCAATTATACTATAAGTTTTGTAATGTATTTTCCTGAAAAGAGTCTAAAATAATATTTATTATTATTGATTACTTGCTTGCTTCTAAATAAAATAAATAAAATTTCAAATACTTAGCTTAATTAGAAAGCAATCCATAAGTATCATTCTTCTGTATGATGAAATATTCACTTTACCTTGCTTGACATCAGAACATCGTAGCTTCGATTCAAAATTTCCTAAAATCAAAATTCAATACTAAAAGTTTGACAATTTTTGCCGTCAAATAAAATGCCAATATCGCATTAACACGGTTAACAAATGTATGTTACTGATAACTGTTATCGAATCAATAGATAAAATGCTTTTCTGTCTTGTATTTATTTTATTAATCCATGTGAACATTAACATAAAATAATGCACAAAAGGATTACATCAAATAAAGTGGTTTTCGTAATTGCTTCAATCAAGTTTTCACACCTACACGATATTGATAATATAGTGAAACAATGTTGAGATATTTTTAGTTGCATTTAATAATTATTTTAAATCATTAGTAATTGAAAACTATTTTTTTAACTTAACGGATTAAAACTTATCGAATGTCAAGGATAACTTTGATGAACATATACCTAAATCCATTTGAAGCTAGTTCGAAATGTTTCTGAACTTTCAACTTTATTGCTGTATTTGTCTTAAATATATAAAAAACAGTAGAAATTTTGTGAAGCAATTGTTTTGGTAGCAAATAATTGAAATCAACCTTGCTGATTAAAATATTATATATACACTTACTTGATAAAATCGATGCTTTGCAAAATTGATTTTAGACGTTGCAATTATAATGTAATAAATAATTTAGCGTTCATGGAGTTATTCTGATAACTCTCTCTTCAGCTCAAATAAAGTTGATATATATCCATAATAAACATACAGTAGTATTTCCTATATATTCCAGTAACCCAGAATTTAGTAATCCGGTTCGGTATGCGATTTGCGGTTTGTTTGGTCATCGGAGCAACCCTCACTGTGGTCATTTTACTGGAAAATACTTATGTATTCAATTATATTTTGAGATAAATTTTATACTGATTTGAACATCTCATTTAAATAATTTCACAGATACAATGATGTATTCAATGATGGTTTCAAATAAATGATTATTAGCAATAAATGAATGTAGATTTTATAGTGATTCCAATAACTCCTTCATATATTTCATTTATATCGCTTTCATGAGTATGTGACTCTAAATTACAATATCTGAACTAAATCCGTACATGCATAATTAAGTTATTTATAAAAAAATATTTTTTAACTTTATATTTTCATATTTGTAACTATGAGTTTATATCCAATAAATATTTCAATAATTCTAGAAGAACTTGTGTCAATTTTCTACTACCTTGCTTTATCAAAAGGCAATCTAATTGTTGTTCTTTCTTTTTATGATAGAATTAGGCATTAGATACTTCTGATAGTGATGTAAAACAAGTTGCAGCAAGTTTTGCCTATATTTTCAAATTAGAACGGACATTACTACTGCTTGATATCAGGTTGTCCGGAACGCAGGTTTGTGTTTGGAATTTTGTGATTAGGAAACCAGGCTCTTCCTACAGCAGTACAAACCTTCCTGATACGTGAAAACCTTACGTGATAAAAGTAGTTAGTCCTAATAATATCTGTATTACTCTATTGTTCCACAACATCTATGTTACTACGTCAACTCTTTCCATTGTACCCGCACAGAATTCCTCTTACTCTCCCGTACAATACTATTCCTATTCGAGCTTGCGACCGAAACGCAAACAAAATGCGATTGACTCCTGAAACAAACATTACGCTACGTATTGCGTCGACAATACGAGTGTTATGATAAGCATACTTGGCCAAAAGCTACCCTGGTTCTACAACATCGGAGACTAATTGAAAATTTTAAGGAAAGTCAATTTGTTAAAAATTCTAAGACTGATGCTTCTTGATTTGTTAGCAATAAGAATTTGCACTGCGTTCTCAATATGGAGTTGGTTGAAAGCGTCAGAAGTTTTAGCAGTGTACATCACTCTCAGAAGTTAGAAGATTACTAGATTCTATAAGACTAAAGAAAACAATCCTAATTAATTGTACCCAAACTTTATAAATTCTTTATGAAAAAGGTGCTCCCATAAGACAATACTCAAGGCATTTAACTTCTCTAGATTTTTGGAGAACTGAGCCGATTTGGTCAATCACTCATTAGAGTGACAACTATTGAAGTACAAAAATTTCACCTTTGTTTGAGTGAATGAATTGAACTAAATAATTCGTAGCACGTTGTATTCTAATTGCTGTTGTGAATACATTTAAATACCATTTTTTCAAAATTTTACTCGTTGAGGATTTCAATTATATCGACCTAGTGAGTGTCATCCTGCAGTGTTTTGGAACATTTGGCCTTACTTCCGATCAGTCTGCTAATTGAATCAGAGACCGAATGAGAGAACTGAGCAGCAGTAATCACAGAGCATTTGAATTGCATCGCAATGTAAACAAATGGCACGCACAACGGCTCCGGCAACGCGGTCGCTTTTGCAATGTGCAATGTGCAATGTGCAATGTAAACCGTATAAACCTTATATGAGCCGGCGGAACGCGGCTCTGCGATAACACGCACAACCCTCGGACTGTAAACATTATGCTACGGAGTAGGTAGCTGCAGCTACGGCGCTTAAATTGCATCTGAATTGTTTCCAAAACCAACTAACGTGTGCTTTGTTTCCATTCCGGATTCAAATTCCGCGCGACGACGAGCTTTGTTTGCTCAGAGTCGAGCTTTAGTGAGCGGAACAACGGGAGGGCAGCTGCCAAAGCTCGAGCGGTAGATGGCTGTATCGGTCTTGCTGGAATAAAAATTCTTCACAGCACTTTTTTAAAAGGTCTATTATAGAGCTTTAGACTATTTGATCATGAACGACTAGAGCAAACGATATTTGCTTTCATAATAGTACCTATATGAGCTTATTAAAATTGAACCTGGTATCAATATTACTATAACAAGTACTTATTATTCAATTTTATTTTTTTATTTTTATTAGGTATACATACTAATTAACATTATGGTCTAAAATTTAAATAGATTGCAAATATCAGAAATTATAAAAGATTATATTATTATCTTTGAGCAGATATGTTTATTATTATTCGTATTGTAAAAATCTTAAAACAATAATTAGTTCAATTAAAATAGTTAAGTAAATAATAAAATAAATGAAATTTAAAAGGTTAAATTCAAACAGAAATGTAATAAATTCGTAAAAGTTTGAATAAAATCGTAAAAGTTTTGATAGAGTTGATGTCGATAATAGAAGTTTTAGTTCCATGAATTCTTTTTTTTTGCAATATTTTTAGTGTTGCGCTAAATTTACTAAAAATACTAAAAATTGTGATGAAGTTTTAATTCGAAAACGTTTATAGTGAGAATTCTCAAAAATTAGAACCTGACCATACTCATGAACAGCTCTCCAAATAATCTGAAGAACTACGGACAAGTTAAAATTATTTTTTCACAATGTAGCGACTGCCCGAAACAAAAAATACTTTTTTACATCTTTTTGTTTGAATCAAAATGTACATAATAAATAGTTAATTATTTATTGCTTTTTATTTCGACTATTTGACTGCATTTAAATATTTCAAGAATCTGTTTTAACGTCGAACAAAAAAAGTTGTATAAAATTATTGTGGTTGAGAATAACAATTCTTGAAATTTTTGACTTAATGCAAGTTCTTCTCGGATTTGCGAATGCGGGCGATGTCTCTTTCGTATATTGATTAATTTTTTGCGTTATATAGGTATACGATTTATATATATGTTATATGCATAGAGCCGCGTCGAAACGATACATTCACGTATACACGCTTACAGATAAATGAAACAGCGACGATAATTGCAAGACAGAGCAGTAATATTCTGCCATGTACATTGCGCACTCACACACATTACATGCCCGAGCTGGAAGACCTTATATCACAGAGCGACTTGACAAAGCCCGCTGCTCCTCACACATGGACGCGGAGACACGTATATCAGAAATTCAACGTGTGACTGCGAGCGAGGGAGACGGGCAAGTTCTCATTCGAGTCGAAACGAAATACACACGAAATCGTATATATACATACAGAACCGGGAGTAGCGCACTGATAACGTGCCGCGTTCTGTCTGACAAAGGTGAAATGAATAGAGCCGCTCTGCTCGCTCGAATCGAGGCGTAGCCCGGTGCGAGCGTCGCGTAGCCGAGCGCCGCCAATGCGCGGCTTCACCCCGGCTCCGTTCCGCCAATCGTGAGCTGCGCCGAACACGCCTTGCTCCTTGCGGATCATTGTTGCGCAAACGTCGCCTCCGCGGACAGAGAAGCCGTGTTTTTATTTATTGCTCTCGCGACCGTGCAGTTGCGTGGTGCAAACTCAGCGAGCGCGTCTCTATCATAACGTTTTAACATTCGAGGCGCTAATGTTATACACCGCGTGTTTTCTTCGTCGCGTTGTCAATTGGTCTCTCTCAAGTGCAGTTCTTCGCCAGTGTTAAAATATATAATTTTGCCAAATGACATTTAACGAAATTAATAGGACAGTGATTCTAATCATAATGATATCATATTGATTCATTGATCTGTGGACATTGTGTGATTTTTACGGAACTTATGAAATTAGTGTGTTGAACTCTGAACAATCTGTTTTCGTGACTTTACAATTTTGTTTCACGTTTTGTGTTTTGTTTATTTTAAATCAAGTTCTTTTTAATACGGCTTCGTCCTGGCCGGTTGTTACGTAACTGTTCGTATGCCGGACATGGACTCGCCGGTTTCCGCTACCGGCAGCGATCATAGCGCCGCTTCCGCTTCATCAGCGGCAAATAACAATAATAACGGCGCCGCTTTGAAGCGCGGATCTTCTACGCCACAGCATTCACCGCAGCCGCTCATAGGTTCAGGCGAAGGTAACGAAAACCATAGTCCGATGATGAGAGCAGGACCTCTTCAGCATGGCCAAAGCGGGATTCAACAACCTGGCTCTAGCCCATTAATGCAGCATGCTGCAGCCATGCAACTAACACCACCGCCGGTATCGACCCCTAATGGCTTGGGCTCTTTAGGCGGTCGTCTTGGACCATCTGCTCTTAGTCACTTACCTCCTCCTGGATTGGGACTTCTAAACTCTCTTCAAATGATGCACCACGCTTCGCCTTTGGAGCTGATGGCGGTTGCTCAGCACCATCACGGTGGACCTCCAAGATCATATAATTCACCTCCGCCAATATCGAGTTCTGATCCGGCGGCCAATGAATGTAAATTGGTAGATTATCGTGGACAAAAAGTTGCTGCGTTTATAATTTCTGGAGAAACAATGCTATGTCTTCCGCAGGCATTCGAATTATTTTTAAAGCATTTAGTAGGTGGTTTACATACAGTATATACAAAATTAAAAAGACTAGACATCGTGCCGCTCGTGTGCAATGTGGAGCAAGTAAGAATTTTAAGAGGACTTGGAGCAATTCAGCCTGGAGTTAACCGTTGCAAACTCCTTAGCTGCAAGGACTTCGATGTGCTTTATCGCGACTGCACAACTGCCAGGTGAGAATTAATGTCGTTTGCTACTTCTAATAAATCTTAAACAACATTGTCAGTTATCTGGTTATGTATAAAAATCAAATTACATATCTCATCAAACGATATCAATACTAATCTAACAAACTAATAACTTAAAAATTAATGGTGTTTAAGATTTTTTAAACTGTGTTATATGTCTATGCTCTTACTGTTGTTTGTTAATGAAAAAATGTATTTTCTCTGATTATCGAGTATTTATTTATCGATAACAATGTTAGAAACAAACCATGCCCATCATTAAACATTTTTTTAAATGCACTATTTTTTTTAAAAAATACTCATTTTTGCCATGTAAATTTTATTCAAATTTGTTAAATTTTTAATCACTATCATGACTTCAGTATTTCATAGTTTACTGTTATAATTTTTTTCGGATATTACGAACATTTCAAAAATATTCTAGCAGATTCATTATAAATCTTCATTCGCACCTCCTGCGTGGATCATAATTGTAAAATTCATATTCAACTATCAATCAAGATTACATTACGTTAAGTTGTGATATGTTATTATATTTCTGTGGGCAATGATTATTATACACATATATTCTCATAAAATAATTATGATTAATAATTCTGAATCTAAAATAGAAATAATTCGCTATATATTCGATATTCATAATTTACGTAATGATCAAATCATGAAATCGTGATGTTACATTAATGGTTGGATATGCCCGGCAACAAAGTGTAACAGAAAATTATATGGTGTGTTAAATTGAAATTATATATCAGTTCATTATTTTTAAAAAGGTAAAAAAATTTTGATGTATAGCCAATGTATAAATGAATTGTTCGATTGTTACAACAAAGTTGCAAATGAATATTAATAGACAATATGGATTATATGAATAAAATTCGTATGGAACTGATACAATTAGGATAATTAGGATGATAACATTAGTTCTTGTAACATAATTTAGTAATTCACTTTCGACACTTGGATCAAAATGTTGAATGAAATTTTGCATTCAATGACAATCAATTCAACCAGCCTAATGATGACACAATACATATTTTTTTAAATAATTTAAACCTATTCGATTAATAAATTTCCAATATTCTACTTCCAATGTACCACTAAGCTTTATCATAGTTGATCGTTGCGACCGAGTGACCCAATTTTGCGGATTTTGGGGTCGGCGACCCATCCCCAATGAATGTTATTTCAGCTCCCTCAATTCGGGGTCCCCCATAAAATCGAGCACGGTGCGTCTGCTCTGCCCCGGTCTCTGCCGAGTGTCTCTTCGACAAAGTGCGTAAAAGCCTGCACGACCAGTGTAATTACTAAATCGTTCACGGCCACTCGTATGAAAACTGTGAAAAATATGGATTGGATAGAGAATTATGGACTTAAATGTTTATGACATGTATTTTCGAAGTTTGAAATGGCAAATAATAAAAATATTAAAAATGAATAGAATCATTACTGCTCTCTATTGTGGTGAAAAATTGAAAATAATAAGATAAATTTGAAAAATCTTAGCGAACGTTAACGAAAAGCAAAGGATCTGTATACATCGATTCTTCTATTAGCACCAAATTATATTCCAAATTGGTTGATACATAAAGACACGGGTACTAGCACAGTCAATGATGAAATAAGCACTCTCTCGCATCACTACAAAAGCCGTCTAGGGGATCATCTAAGCAACTCCTCTTCTGCAATTTTTTCACCTCTGTGCCTACCGGCGTGCGACTCATATTCAAAAATGTTTCTAAATATTAAAATATAACCTGCGAACCCGTGTAATCAGTGATAACGCTTAATTTGACGCTAGGGGTCGCGTTCTTTTTGAGATTTCGAAAAAAGCGCCCGCCCGCTGCTCGAATCGCGGCACGCAACTCCGCGTCTACACACGGACACTCCATTCAATCAATTAACGCGGCCCGTGCGTAAATGTGCGTGCGACCGTGCAACGACCAACAGGATGAAATAATAGCATCGAGGTGGAGAAAAATCACAAATAAATCGGGGATAAGGGATAAAATTTGGATTGAAAAAAAAAACAATTTTGTACGGATCTAAAATTAATATTTGTATATATGGCTATATACTTGACGTGAAAAATGGCTGTATGATAAAATAAAAATTAAGTCAGAAAATTTTTTGCATACAGCCCTTTTAATCATGAATAATTCTGCAAATATCCTCAAAGCTTGGATGATTATAGATGCTGTTTATTTGAACCAATAATTATTCTAAAACACTTCAATTGTAATATTAATTACAGTTGTGATATTAATTATGAGTTAATTTTTAATAAAAATACGAATTATATTTGTATTTATAACATATTCAAAATTTGAATGTATTGTATTGGTTGATTTATTTTGTAATGATTATTGATTAGATTTCTTTTGTTTTTTGATAATATAGGATATTTTGGTTAGTAAGTAAATTATTAATAAAATTCGACAAATATTACCATTTTGTAACATCTATGTAATATTTTTCATATCAATCACAACAGTTCCATTTTGCCAGTTATAGCAACGAAATGAACGAACATTCGTGCGTTAAATAAAAAATAAAAAATCAAAGAAATACAATGGAAACGTAAACGCAACATGCGATTTGTGTAAATGCGAAATCGATACAGAGTATGCATATGGGAATACGCAGCCGAGAATTATTAAGAAAATTATTTGCAAATTGACCAATCGCCTTTGGTTACGAGTTTTTGTTCGCGCATGAGTTTATATAAATGCCCAGATCAAACGTTTCAAAGTTTGAAGAAATAATTACTTGAAGTACGATTCGTACAATGCAAGATTTTGATGTTTTTCACACTAAATCATCTAATAGTAGTTATTACTTAATGATTTAGCGTGCAAAATTACAGATTCACTTCAATTATTGACATGGAGCGACTTAAGATGTTTATTTTGTAGAACGAATTCTCAAGGGAGCAAACAATAAAAAACGAACATCAAATTATTCATAACTTAAAATAATTAATATCACGTATGGATTGAGATGTGTAAATTTTGACGTTGTCAGAAATCAAAAACAAAATAAATATGTATTAATCACTAAAAAAAACCTGCAAAATTCTGAATTATTAAAATACCGACCATTTTCCATCGCGATGGGTAAATTATGCACCTTGGCCATGTACATACTGATGTGGAAGGTGATGTACGAAGTTTTCCACGTATTACTGAGCGACAATGCTCTGAACGTCCCATAACATGATAATTCCGGAATTGAGAACTAACGGCAGCCCGATTGCTCAATAATAATTCATTTCGGTTATTTCATCCAAGCAAGAGCAACACGAAGGAACTGAATACAAATACGAGCCTCGAGGGGACATTCCATTGCCAATAAATGCAGCCAATACATTCGATACGAAGAAATATGAAATGCAAACCTTTCGATTCGACATCATTAAAGTTAGAAAGAGCTCTGCCGCTTATAAAGTCACTCTGGAAATGATTTTCCATCACGAATCACAAAATGGAAGAAACGCGGATGTTGTGCAGGAGATGTATAATTCTTGACTATTACTATTGCAAGTACTATTGATAGTACAAGAAACATTGTATCCATAACCACCACTTACTGTATGCCATGATCATTTTGAAATCAATACTTCGAGAGAAGAATCCGAACTGTATTTTCCCTGTGAGCATGATGGCTTCGTACAAGTCATAAAATCAGATAATAAAATGGTTTGAAGAAAAATATGTAGTTGATGAATTATTTTAGTTTGTATACTATACAAACTATATTAGCAATTAATAATTAGGTAGGTTTAAAACTCCATAATTTTCAACCAAATTAATAAGAACAATTTTTTTTTTGCAATAGAGGCTTTGTAAATTTAACGTCAAATTACACATAAATATTAAAATAACTTCTTGTTTCAATATATTTCTATATACAAATAGATTAAAAAATCCAGTGCAAGAAATACCTTAGAAAATTTCTAAGAAATTACCTGTCACTGTTTTTTTGCAGCTTCACAGCTTTTTCTAAGCCCCATATGCAAGTTTCAGAATATAAATATTACAAAATATTATTTAAATTCTTATTTAGTGTTTATTATATAAATGTATAAAGTTGATAAGTATCTTTGTTCTTTAAAAAATATACATCAAAGATTATTCACAAACCAATTTTTCAGCTAGAAAAGTGGTGATAGTTTCCCTGTCGATCATATAAAAAAATAATATTTTTCAAATACGCCTTATTATGACCTTATCAGGTTGGATTGTAATATTCAATTCAGCAAAGCAGTTCCATTTATCTAATGCAAATAAAATTAATAAAATCAATACTACACGCTATTCATATCGTATATTAAACATTCTCGCACAAGTGCTTCCATTAAAAGATAAAAACCCTAACTGACTGGATTCATTTTTTCGAGGTTTTTACTCGAATTAACACAAAACAGTGAAAATGTTATTATTATCGCATATCGATATCAAATCGTTATCGAAACAAAACGCAACTGACGTCGTGGGATATGGAACATGTGCTGGACGCAAACAGACGTTTATTAAAATAATATTAGCATTCGAATAATAACAATAATCGTTGTGATATCATCTAGTTTATTTTCTAATAAGCGCTGGGTAAATATTAGGAGTTTTTTCCACGTTGCGTCATATCGATTTTCGCTTAAAACGCGATAGTAGTAATCGAAATAAAATGTGTGCGATTTTGGCTGCTTTTACTAAAAAATGAATTAGTCGGTATAAATGATAAAACTCAAGTTTTAAAATTAAATTAAAAGATATAAAAAAAAATTGAATAAATAAAACAAAAATTGAAAATGTTTCTGTAAAAATATTTTGGGCATTCTCAATTTCATTCAATGATTGCATTGAATATACATTTTTGAGAAAATTAGGGAGAAACTAGCAGAAATTAGAAGTGCTAACTGCTTTAACGAGTAGATCAGATGGTATAAAAAGTGCCAAATAATTTTGGAAGATCTATAAATAAATTTGAAAAGAGACCAAGATATACATATTTGTATACAATACGCATATATATTGTACAAATATATGTGGGTGTATAAATATATAAATTTCCACGTGTATTTTAATTGTGTGCATATAAATTCGAATGCATTTAATAATAATGATCATAAGATTTATTTATAAACAACGAACGGAATAAATAAAAAACTCATGATGAAGTTTTTTAATGCAACCTGATCGTTTGAAAAATCATCCAATCAACAAATAAACGATAACGATATATAGTTGGATATTAAAATTCAGATCACACCATGTATATAAACGAACGTAAATATATATATATATATATATATATATATATATATATATATATATATATATATATATATATATATATATTATGAAAGTTGGTGTAGACGATTGCATTTTGCAAATACAAGTGCACCAAGGTACCGGATTACAAGAACAGAAATGAATTGAAGCGACGGTTATGAGTTAACAGTTGCCCGCGAATATATTTTGCACTGGAATTACATTTTAGCACGCCACGTCCGAAGGCGAACCACGCGAGTCCGACAGAACGATTTTTATTCACATTTTTACGGAACAATACTGAAATAACACTATTTAAATCGATTCGCCAAAGGTACTAGCAGAAGGACTAGCTTTAAGGCAAGGACTTAAATAGAAATTAGATATTTTCTGAACCAATTTTTTTAATTTTATTTTTTTTTATAATTTAGAAAAGCACATACAACCCTGAATTTTCACTCTCTTACCTCAAACACCTATCTTAGTTCGAACCTCATTGTAGACAAAAATACAATACATGCTATATATTGTCCTTTTATGATAATAAAAAAACATTTTGAACATCTTTCAATAACTATCAATTGGTTATTATATTAATGGTTCCTTAATTATGATCCAAATCATAAATCAAACTTTTTCAAACCCTAGTTGCATCTACTGCATTTGTAATTAATTAAAAGTAATTAATCATTCAGCTAATTACGAGCAATTTAATGAATACTAACGCATAAGTAATTTATGTACCCATCACCGTAACATATTACTTGCATAAAGAAATCGAGATGTACTTTATCTTAGTACAAGCATTTCAGCATGTTTCCGCATTAATAAAATTTAAAAAGGAAAATTCGCACGCTATATCGTTTCTGCAAACTTAAATGATCGTGTAATTAAATTAATATCAGGATTCAGCATCAGAGTCTAAGCGCTTGTGTATATTAAATTACTTTGTACGTTTATATCTATTTACTTTGATGCAACTAGCCGCTGAGTATTTTTTACTATTTATTACCATAAATTTTTATCATGGTGATATCTTTATACGATATTTCTTCGTAAAGTCTTCAGAAACATTCCAGAAGCCCTTTAGTTTGATTATTAGCCCAGGGCGTCGAGTTGCCATTTTAAGACAGTAAGGATTCGGTCTCGCAACTTAACGTGATGATTATATTTTGTATCGTATTAATGCAAATGCATTAAATTTTCACATGTACGTCTTCATGTAGAATTGGATTATTATTATATGAAATACTGAAAACTATGTTTTTTCTTCACATTTCATATCTATAATTTGATTAGGACTTGTACTTTTTGCATCAGCAAAGAACTGAAATGGGAATGAGATAATTGAATTAGTTTTGTGGTAAATTTTAATAATATAAGATTTGACCTTTTTTGTTAAATTTGAAATTCAATTCAATACTATAAATATTAAATAGACGATGAATAATAGCCTGATAGCCTAGAAACATCAATAGAAGGTTTTTGGATTTTTTTAAGGCTAAAATATTTTCAGCCAATCTGCAAAATTTTCTGAAAATTTGCAAAATTTTCTGAAAATTTACAAAATTTTCAGATAACTTACAACATTTTCAGACTGTTTATAATGTTTTGAGACAAATAACATTATCTTCAGTTAATCTACTAAATATAGGGGTTTTGCCAATTTTGGGCTCATTAGGCATTGTAGGTTAGTTTGTTATTTGTCTAATGTTTTTTTACATTAAATCGGTATATTCAAAGTGAGGTTTTTACTGAGCCAATGGTTTATGAATCATTCTCTCATTATCAAATTGAGCAATAAAATTTATAACAGAAGACCTTCCTTTAATGAACCGCGAATGACTTACTCCTCCGTACCAAAACTTTGCTCATATCCGCGAACTCATGGCTCGTTTTAGATTTTCCATTTCCCTATAAATAACAGAATATCGTAATACCTCTATTATATGAAATAACGTGGGCGCAAAGTGATTTGTAGCTGGGTTCTGTCGACGTATATACGAATTTAAGTACTCTGGCTCTGGTTCGCACATAAATACGCATTTCGTTTGTTAAGCACCTCAGCCTTAGTAGAGAAAATACAGGACTTGTGTGTTCATAGCGAACGAGCAAATATATTACATGCGAATTAACAACTCGTGCCTGCGAAAACGGGGAGGTCGTGTGTCATCTAATCAGACTTTATTGCGTATCGTTGCCGACACTAGGAATTCATGTTAATTGATATTACGTTTCCGAGATAATTGACTGCGACGATTCTTCAGCAATATACATACTTATGTTTGTGCACAACTAAACCACGATACTAACAGCAAATAAATTTCAACGTTGAATTATATGAAGCTCGATAATGTTGTTTGTTCCGCTGTAACATCGCCTACCTTTTAGTACACGAGAGGAAAAGACGCGCCTTAATTGGATTATAAACAAAGAATTATTTAGATCCGACGCCAGCTAAATGTACAAGTGCAAAACAATATGCATTAATTTACAAGTGATGTCTATGTAAATGGTCACAACATTTCAAGTGAAATTTTTTGGACATATATTTAACACCCCAATTATT
>NW_020537324.1:5092844-5142600 GCF_003426905.1 Ctenocephalides felis
TTTAATCCAATAAAGCAGATTTACATGGACGGGTTTACGATTACGATTTCAGAATTCTACACACATCCAAGAAATATGAGTGATTTCAACTCAATATCTGCGTTTTAATATTATTAATGCAATATTTCCTATGTTCGACAGCTTTGCATCGATCATTACAATTTTCGTTTCGCATATAAATGATCGATTTTGCATTTTATAAATCACGATTAAATTCCATCAACAGTTATTAGAAAGTTTTTGAACATGCATGGTACAGATACGAGGTAGATTTATAATTGATACTGTACTCTCGGCATATAGTTCTGAGAAATAGAAATAGTTACTTTTAGATCAACCACAAATTAAATTTAATATTCACTTGAAAACTGTCTATATTTTATTTACTTCATATACGAATCAATAAGTAGAATGCAATTACAGATATACAACGATTTTAGTTAACCGAAATTTTATGAATTTCTCTTCTTTCTAATAAGTTCTATTCGACGCTGATTTATTACTGAATCATTATATCCTACATAGTACTTGCCATAATTCACTATTATTCTGATTCAAATCAATTATTCCAAATTATATATAATTACAAAGAGAGGTGTGCTATTTCTGCGTTGTTTAATTTTGTACGGATGAGTGCTTTGGGAGTTGAAATTTATTAACTGACAATAAGTTAATATTATATTAAACTATAAAGTAATTGAAAAATTTAAATTAAATATAATAAATACAAAAATATTTGGTGCTATTTCTCCAAGTATATAACTAGGACTTAATAATTACTTACATTAGCGCGCAGCGTATTTTTTGTAACTTTAGTTTATTTTTATAATTAAACCATTTCTCATAGGCCTATCATATTTTAAAGTGTTCGTTTTGACTATCAACTCTACTATCATGCAAAGTTTCATCAAAATCCCAGAAGAGTAAACCTCTTGCATTTTTAAGTCCTTCAAGATTTGCGATATAAAAATATACAAATAAATAGAACAATTAACCCAGACTACACTGTATAATATTTTAAATTTATATTAAAATTTACCAAAGTCATCTCATAATTTTATTCTGCACCCTTCGCTCCCTTTAAAATCATTTCAGTAAAAATTTTGAGATTCATGATGACTTTGCATGAATCCTACACCAAGTCATCAAAAGTATTGAAACATATATTTTTTTATTAATTCTTTGATATTCATGCGGCATTTATAAACTTAAATACACAATCCATATTGAAAATACTTAAATCAATAATGGATGTATACTTTGTAATTATACTTTTCCAAACAAAAACTAGCCTTGCACGCGAATAATTCAAAAACTTGTGTCTGCTACAATTACTAATATAATATTAGTTTTTATATGGTGAATTTAATTCTGGGTTTGGTCTATTCTTTTGCCAACTCCCAGATGTTATATTCAGGAAGGGTTGATATAAAAAAGTATGGCGCATTTTATTTAACCTGGCTTATGGTGGCAAAATAAATATCACATGAAAATTGAATAACACACGTACTTAGTAGTGTATTTATAGTTATCAAAAAATATGTAAATTCTCTTAGTTATTCGTACTAATAATGTAGTTGTTAAAATTAATAACGGTACAAAAAAACTTCAACTATTACCAACCTACGCCAATACGCTTTGTAAGTCAATTATTAACCGATTTATTTGTTCTATGATTTTTTTTCTAAAATAATTTTGCATAACAGCTCAATCATCAAACATAAACGGACAAAAATGATGCTACTTCTATAATGGGTATGATTAAATATGAAATTGAAATAGCTCTTCAATACAAAGTTCTGCCCGTGCGTGAATAATTTGTAGTAATGAGAAAATAATATGTTCGTATTATAATTCAGAATCAATTTATTTTAACGATGTTAAATATATATATATTATATATATATATATATATATATACTAGATGACCGACAGACGTTGTCCTGTAACCACGTCTACAATTTAAGTTCCAAAATTTTTAATATCCTATCCTATACCATTTAATTCTATATAATTACATTTTTCTTATTCATAATTATGAATATAATTATTATATACTAATATTGTCTAGGCTCACTTAAACTAAAATCAAATTTCAAGTGAATCGACATTTTTGGCAGATGACACTTCTCATGTATCAAAATACTTTCAATGTCTAACAATAATAAGCGGTTCTTTGTATTTTTTTCCATTTATTTCTACGATCTAACTATATTTCTATAATTCAAACAAATCCTAAAAAAATCCTTCAACAAACTTCAGAAAGATTTATCAAAATCCGAATAATCGTTTAGGATACAAATATTTCAAAGTTAGAATAATTGTGGTATAAAAATAACAAAAACCATTTCGGTTACATCTATGAAATATATGTAAATTTCTAATTCTGTTACAGTCGCTTAGGGATGGCAAATGTTACCCTTTCCGGCTCGTAATTGTAATGTAACTGCAACGCGTTTTGCCCGACCCTCGCGTTAAGTACTGTTCCCCTTTGAAGTGGCCATTTACACATGAACGAACTCTCTCTATATGGATGGATGTGTCCACATATAGGGTACCTATGATACAAATAGGCGGGCCCTTATGAATTTATTGAAAGTTCAGTTATAATATTAATATGTGACATATGTATTTGCAAATAATACACGCTCGAACTAACGTTGCAGCCATATTATATTTTTTTCATAAAAGATACAAGTCTCTTAGTAATTGTAGTGTATGAGGAACAATTGATTCATATGCCATGAGTCCTTTTATTTAATTTTTTGAAACTTTAATTTCATTTACCTCTGTATGTATTACGAATGATCTAACATTTATCCTGCTATCATAGAACCTATGATTTAGATGCAACTTGCTGATACATGATCTGCTCTTACAAAAGCGCGGCAGTAGCCGCTTGCCTTTTAATTTCCATTAGTTTATTTTCTATGACCAATCGTGTTCCAGATACGATCACAAAACAAAGCAATCCCAAGAACAAAAAGTGTATCATTTAATTTATAATTAAGCAATTCGGATTCAAACGTCGTATCAATTCCTCGATCACTCAATACAAAAACTAGAACATCGTCTATCGATCGCCTTTCCAAATGGCAAAACTATGTGCTAATATCATATATGGCTCGTGATAAACTATTCGATAAGATAGTCTAATAAATTATATGAAATATCGTTTTCCCTGTACGCGGGTACCTAACTCTGAATACGTAATGCATAATAAACACTAACATTTCAAACGGTTGTGACTACAGCAATTATATGCAATTACAGAGAACATTCTGCGTGTATGAAACATATGCTCCTAAATAGTTACGTACACATTGCATTTGTTATGTTTAACTTATACATATTATACATACCCAAACACACATATCCTATAACATATAATTGTCGGTGCTCACCTACAATCTTTACTACATGGTGCAATTTACAAATTTCTTACAACTTAAGCAAAAAAACTTAATTTTTCTATTGATACGGTCAATTAAATTTTCGTTCATTCCATCCGATAATTATTTATTTAATTTCAAATGTTAAATAAGTTGAACCCGAGCAGGCGAATATAATAATTGCAACGAACACGTAATATTGAATAAGCAATTATTCTAGTAATCGATAAAATATTAATGAAAAAATGCACGTATTCACATTATAAGTTGTTTAAATTTAAAGAGAATTATACGTAAATTGTCAGGAGGAAGTCTGGGTGATAATGGCTTAATAATAATCTATGGATTTACCATGAATATTAATTTCATTATTTCTGCTGAAGTTATGAAGAAAAATGATGAAGTTTGAGAAGATGATAGTTCGAGAAATCTTGAAAAAAATATCACACTGGAATAATATGGATTATTAAATTTTAATAATAATTTTTATTTGGTTCAATTGGCCTTTGAAGAATTTACATTTGTACAACTAGTATTTTTTACAATCAGTTCATTTGCGATTAAATTCTCAATTCTCACGTGTCGGTTCGCGAACAAGTAAGTGTATACATGGTCTGTTCAAAAAGTACCCGGAATTACTAATAATTAAATTTCGCGGGTCTGGAGTGTCTGATTGTCAAAAATTTTTTTTATTGTGTTGGTATACATGCCCCTAAAGTATGATGAAATTTTCAGCTATATTCACTGTTTACTTTGTCTGTGGTAGTCGCTAAGGTTCGACGTGTTTTTCTGAGCTCGGCGATTTTTACAATGGAAGAATTGAAAAAGTCAAAGAATTTGTATTAAATTTTGCGTAAAAAATGAAATAAAGTGTTGCAAAGTGCAAAAATTCACCAGATATGGCTCCGTGTGACTTTTTCCTATTCCCAAAGTTGAAGAGACCCATGAAAGGACGGCGGTTTTCCTCGATTGAAGAAAATCGCCGAGAGTGCTCAAGGACATATCAAAAAGTGAATATCAAGGGTGCTTCGAAAATTGGAAAAAACGCTGGCATAAGTGTATTATATCTGGGGGGGACTACTTTGAAGGGGACCACATTAATGTAGACGAATAAATAAATATTTTTTTGAAAAAACGAAAATTACGAAAACTTTTTGAACAGACCTCGTATATAGGATTATATTCTATGTGTATTTATTTTACAAAAACCCCTTGTGTGAAAGACATTTCAACTAACATACTGGCAACAATTGCAGTCGAGATGATAAAATAATTACAGGGAAGCCTGTTAATAAACCTTGGGGCACTTGTGTGGGCGTTTTCGTTCGCGCAAATTCGAGTTCTGCACGATAGTGACCCTTTCAAATCACAAAGATGCTATCAAACTGCGATTGAATATAAATGGTAATATACACACATTGACACACAAACACACACATATACACATACACATATACACACATACACATATACATATATATGATTAGATGGTAGAGTCTTGGATTTGTAAATATTTTGTAGAGCTTCGAACAAAGAATCCAAACAGTACTGACTAACTTTAAACAAAGTGTTAGTGTATAATCAATCATGCATGTAATTATTTCTGTTCTTTCCTAATACCCCTTTTTTTAAAAAAAAACTTTCTATTTTTTGAATGAAAGAAATTGGTCAAAAAAAATTAAAAAATCCTCAATGTGACCAATCCTTATCACAGTGGTATCAAAAATAAATGTTGGCCGATTTTCAGTAATACAAAATGCAAATTTAAAATTTCATGCAAGTCAAATGTATATATATATATATTTATATATATATATATATATATATATATATATAAATTTATATTATCAAGTAAAATATATAATCAGTTCCGTATAAATCTTACACTTGATCGCAAAATGTCAAGAATTATTATGCAAAGATCAGTCCTCTCCATCATTCCAAATTGTTATCAACGACGCATAAATATTAAATACTGTATCGCAATGTTATCGTTATTTTCCACAAGTTAGTTAATAACCAAATATGCGTGTTAATGTGTCATAATAATAGTTATTACCTTAACTAGCTACATTTAATAACACCTATCTATCGGCATGTTAACGCTGTTTATATTTTATAAATGTCGCATTCGATCGGTCACTTGCAGAAAAGGATGTCAAGATTAGTACGATAAAATTGCGACGAAATTATAGATATTTGTGGATAGAGAAATGGTAATTGGTCTATAATTGCCGGGTAAACTTTGGAATATTTGATGAACTTGGTGCTCTATTTGCGCATTGCATATGTAAAATTGTAATGGTTCTATTTTATTAAGTCTGTAAATAAATGCTATGGTTGAAGTTTATATAAATAAAGAGTTAAGCATACAGTTTGTTGCATTGAGTTGAAATTATTGTG
Source organism: Ctenocephalides felis (assembly GCF_003426905.1). Classification (NCBI taxonomy): domain Eukaryota; kingdom Metazoa; phylum Arthropoda; class Insecta; order Siphonaptera; family Pulicidae; genus Ctenocephalides; species Ctenocephalides felis. The sequence goes on from NW_020537324.1 coordinate 5,098,640, forward strand.
ATACAAAGTATGCGACATTAACAAAATACAGTGAAATCCAGTGAATCTGTAGTTAACTATTTAGTTTCAAATATTTAAAAATAATAAGAATTTCTATAATATAAATATATGTTTACTTTAATGATTTCAATAATTCAACTATTGTTTTTCAATAGACCGTATATTAAGGGGGTATTCTGTATGAAAATCAATAAAAAAGTTTTATCTTTTATTACATATTTTCAGAATTTAACTACTTAAGAGTATGAGCACCAGAGGATTTTCAAAAATTTAAATCATTTTCAATACGATGCCTGCGATTTCTCGTGTTCTACTATACGATTTACTTGAAATTTACAGAAAATCTTCTTTATAGACTCATCTCTGCTGTGTACTAGGTTCATCCCTAAATGTTTACTACTTTTAAAAATTCGAGAAATTCAAAAAACTGGTAAAAAACGGTATTTTTTTAAACAGTTGCCATTTTGTTATAATATTATTTTTTTTCATTGTACGTACAATATAGCTTAGTGACGACATTCTAGATTAGTAATCTCGTTTTTTCAATTCAGATTACTAGGGGGATTGCAATCTTAGGCATGGCTACATGGCAATTTTTTGAGACGTCCCACTTCAACAACAGCTAACTCTTAAAATTGTTAAACAATTTTTTTATACTTTTGAAGCATTTAAAAATGACATAAAGGCCATGTCACTACAACGAATAGTTCAAAACTATTGGGCAAAATTTCCTTAGAATTGATGTCAATCAGAAAATGAATAAAAATATCAAATGAAAATATACAAGACAATTATTAAACCAATATGGTCCTACGGCCTACAACTATGGGGTGCGGCCAGTAAATCGAACATAACTATCCTACAAAGATTCCAAAATAAAATTTTGAAAGAAATCGTGAACGCTCCAAAATACGTTCCCAATTGGTTGATACATCAAAATTTCAGAATTCGAACTACAGAAGAAGAAATTAGTCTTTACTGCACCAGATACAAAGCTCGTCTAAGTCGTCACCCAAACGTATTAGCGTTAGATCTGCTCAAGCCTTTACCACCAAAGTGTCTCAAAAAAAAATCTGCAATGATTTACTACAAAATAACATCTAAGAAGGCGCTATCGCAGGATAGCGATCCTTCTCACGCAGTCAAATAATATATAACTGTAACAAATGTAGCTGAATGTACTTTGTATAGCTTGCTATGAAAAAAAAAAAATGGAAATTTAAAATAAAATGAGCATATTACAAAATTTATAGAAAAATACACCCTTAATATCGCTATGGCAAGGCCACACTTTGGAAAATGCATAAATATAAATGACTTATTAATAGCACTCCCACCCACCCACATAGACGCCGAACAGAGCCCGTCGAAGTGAGTTCGCGGTGCCCGCGCATTTCAAATGTTATCGCGCAATTAACACGAACTGTTATTCTCGAGTCGCTCGCACTTCAAATCGGCAATTAACCATTTGAAATCTTTCAATTCACGCGTCACGCACATCAACACGCCATCGGCACGAGAACCACCATTTCAAAAGCTTTTCACACTACGAAAAAGCTCGGAAAAGTCAAGTCATTAGAAAGGAATATGGAAGGTTTTATTCATATCCCTTAATAAACTTGTTGATTGGTTTTCTCCAACAGACTGCTTTCTACCAGAATACGTTTTCTTTACATCTGCCTCGCATCCGATTAAGAAACCACATGAAATGCGCCAGTTTCGATTAAACTTCCGTGCAGTATTTACAAGACAGTGCGATGTATTTAACTATTTAACTGTTCGGGGGCATAACAGACAGTCATTCATTCGTGACTTAACTTCCATGTTACCATTTCGCTCTGTCTATAAACCCCAATCGCGTAGTGTACAGTAAACATAAGTTTATCTCTATGTGAGATTACCGGGATTGAGAAGTTTTATGAAGTGCAGAGATACGCGAATAACTACACGAGCTCTTGATGTGTGGTCTGAGAAACTTGTGCAATTTGTAATATCGACCGAGGGAAATGCGAACGCCGATTCGGAGGATATCGAATTCAAAGCACACATCGATGGAATCAGAAGCCGGATTCGATAGCAATTATTCATAAAATGAAACTGGCGATCTCGTGTATTACGTAATCCACTCATATAGAGATATTGATTATTGAATCTCTTCTGATATGTAAAAAAACAAACATTTTTTTAAATCATGAATTACATGGTTGGATGTTGATATTTTAGCCAGTACTTGTTGGCGGTTCAATCATAACTGACCCTCCCGCTCAATAATAATCAGTTTTACCTAGTTCGACCCTTATTGTAAGAATAAGGGTCGATTCACGAAAGTTTTATGTTAATGTTAGATTTGGTACTAAACTTGCAAATTTAAAATTACAAACTTATTTTAAAATATAATCTGATAACTTAAGATATTGCTTAATACATAATAGCTCTCAAAATTGTATACAAAAAACATACATTTAATTTAATGTTGAAATCAAGTTATAGCATAAGCATTTTTAGTATTATTTATTTCCTAAGGGGCCGATTCTGCCGTAAAAGTGACCAATATTATAGGAAGATATGTTATGTAGAAGATTTCATACAAAATTGTATTAAATACTGCCAAAAGCTATGTGGTTGCTGTGCAGTCAGGCGTTTTAGATAGAAAACCTAGAAAACGCACAAATGCCAAAAAACATAATGTTATTATAATTAGATTTTTACGATATGGCTCGATAACGTATAAGTAAAGTTGCAGTTTATGTGAAAACTGCCTGCAAATACATGGCATTTTGGTAGAATTTAGTAGCATTTTGTATGAAAACTGGAACGTAGCCTTACCACTGGTCTATTATACGGCAGATAAATCTGTCATTGAAATCTGATTCATGATTTACAACTTCCTTATAATGCAAATTAGATAATATTCCAGGAATAAAAAAAATCAAAATTTCAATATTTGAATTGTAGTAACAGCATGTCCTATATGAATATTTATATTTTTGCAAACATTTTTGGGATATATACAATATGTAATATTCAAATGTAACCGCATACCAAATTTTATAAAAATATACGTATGACTTTATATAACCGCGTTTAAATAATGATAAATGCCTTTGCGCTTTAAAACAACCTTTTCAATAATTAAAATCCTATACAATTCAATCACAGAAATCTCTCATGGCCATAAAGCATCCATCATTGTCTTTTCAGATACCTATCATAAAAAATATCTTCCTTAACACATTGAAAGAAATAACTAGCCCTATAAGGGCGAACAGAACAAACGTGTATCCTTTCCTCCGAATCGTTCGAGAGCGTTTATGTAACACGATAGCGCGGCATCAAGAAATCATTAAATAAGAAATGAGTCGCCTCCGAAGTGCTATGAAAGATGTGCATCTCTCCAATTAGTTGAGATAATTTGAAGGTTCTAGGCAGGCTCACAGTCCAATTAATACATAAATCTCAAATGAGAAAGAGAAACATTAGTATTCGATGAGTACAATAAAAAATTAAGACTCGTCGGCGTATATTGACGTGTGGAATGAATATAATGAAATCGACGCGTTCGAATTGGTTTTTAATACATGTTTACGAAAGCGCTTTATGGTCAGTTTTTATGCATGATTGTTTCAATAACATTTCAATATTATTCTTGCGTTTAATTACTTGTAGATAATTATATTTTACATGTGAAATTAATGTGGGTACCGTGCAACTGATCTCTAATGAGAAAATATATTGAGTAATTATAATGGATAGTTAGTATTGAATTTTAAACCGACAGTCAAATCATTTTTCGTTTGATCTTGCTTATAGGATAAATAATTATCTATTTGCATTTGCATTAACTAATATATGTCTTCTTCCAATCGTATTACTTTTAATTTGCCTGTTGCTTTTTATTATATAATTTAAATCAAGAGTGTGATGTTATTTTATTCTTGCATATTTGTAAAGCAATACTCTGAAGTCAAATCATTAAAATTTTTGTCAATTCATTTATTTCGGCAAATCTCATAATTAGTATAGTTAATTAAATGTTTAAAATAAAATTCACATACCTTGCCTTATCTAAGTCTTTGCACGATACAATTATTATTTAATTCAGTTGTAATGCAAAACAAATAATAATTATCTATGTTGAATAAATAACGAAACTCTTATCTGACTGTTTGTTTCTCGATGTTAGTGTTATTTATGGCAATGTGTCCCGACCTTTATATTTTTACATTATAAAATTTCCCTAGCGCCCGTTACGACGAGCCTTTGTAAATATTTGAATTATTATTCGAATTCCGGTGGCCATCTCGGAATATATATATATATATATATATATATATATATTTATTTATATATATATGTATATATATATATATAAGTTTATAATGTTTAAAACAGTAGTCAAATATATAAGTTTACTTTAGCAGATAATGAGATAGATCAAGGACATGAATTAGAATTAGTAAAGCAAATCGAATAGCTGGTTGAACTGCTTTCCTTCCTCTTTTCATAATTAAACTTGATACACATTAATATTTAAAATATTTTTGTTTAACTTCAAGCTCCGATTCATTGAATTTGTTAGTAAATAAGAGCAAAACCCAGAACCGTCAACGATTTGGAATTTTAGTTCATTGTCGATCGCGCTTTTAAACATAAACAGAGGAATAAACTTTTTAGAATTCAGAATTTAGATTAAAACAAGTAATTAGCAAGACGATTCAGATGACTTTCCAGTCTTGTCTTGTACTTGGATGCAAGTCTTTTGATTTCTTCTGGTCCCGATTACAAATTGGAGTCTTGGTGTATCAGCCAATTCGATGCATACTTGTGCTCCTCTGATATTTTTTCAAAAATTTTATTTTGTGACCTTTGCAAAATGTTTTTGCTGGATTATCCAAAAGCAAATAGATATAACAGTTAAATAATCATTTATTTTACATGGACTTTCTCTTTTAGATCAATTAATTGACGTTTGAGTCATATTTCATTTGCCGTTGGAAAACTTTCAAAATCCACTCAAAATAGTCACAGGAAAGCACTGAAAATTGCTTTAGTTCTAGATCGGTTACTGCTTCTAGAATTACCCGTTTTCTTCAGAATTGATACTATTGCTACCAAATTAGCTTCACTCTAAACATTTTTTATAATTAAACCACTTCTCATAGGCCTATAATATCTCAAGGTGCTCAGTTTGACTCGGTCAACTCTAACACAATTTGAAGTTTTACCAAAATCCCAGAAGAGTAAACCTGAGGTTCTCCTTGTTAGTTACATAACACTCGGAATTCTATCCCGGTACTTTTACTACCCCAATCCAACGTGGGACAACTTCCAACATTACCCAATCCATCTCCTTTACCCCATTACTTGCAACAATTCCATCCATTACAAGTATGCCAACTGCAATTGTTCCTTACCACGTACATTATTATTATTATCGCAAATTCATCTAGAATTGACATCGCATCCTCCTGCTGTCGGCGGGGTATCTCGGCCGCACCGTTCGGCCGGTGCATTAATTTTTGTGATGTCATTCTGTACCTGGCCAATGGGCTGATTGTGTTCGAGCCGGTTATCGCTGATGATCTATGGAGTGTAATTAATTACGAGGCAATTAAAAGCCAAAGAGCGGGGGACGGCGAAAAGAAACCGCTACGACGGCCGACGCCTCGGGCGATCACACTCGGGAGGAACTGCCTGCCGACTCTTATATAATATTGAAAAATATTAGAACGAGATCTTATGGATCATAATGGTTACATTCTTTCCATTGTGAAGTTCTGTTGATAAGTATTACGTAAAAACTATAGGGGGGCGGGGGGGTTATTGATTTGCTTATTTTGGGTGAAATTTTGGTGATAGCTTTGATTACTTTTGTTGACAAGGGGGATGGGGGGTGAATAATTGTACTAAATCTGCTTACGTAATACTTAAACGATCCCTAATATAATATTTATTGGTATACCATGATTTGGTTTCCAGAATGGATTATTCCATAGAGTGCCTACATATTTTCATTTAGTTTTGTTAGGATATAAGCTGTTGTGATGATACTTCTCCTCAATTATAATTTTCAGAAGGCATCATAATAATTGGTCTATTTATATTCAACATAAAACTATATATGAAATAATATTTAAAAACAACAAAGAACCATCTTCAATATCAAATCAAGATAAAATGATCTTCATAAGATCCTTATGCATGTAGAAGTTTCAGCAATTACTTCAAGCCGAAATTTCCACATCATTCCTCTGCATATTTTCATTTATTTATGTTAAGCTACAATCACAACTTAACAGCTCTATGAGCTGTTATAATGATACTTCTCCTCAATTATGATTTTTTCAACATAAAACTATATATGAAGTTATATTTAATAACAACAAAGAACCATTCTCAATATTAGATTAAGATAAAAATGATCTTCATAAGGTTCCTTATGCTTGTAGAACTTTCAGTAAGAACTTCAAGTACAAGTCGAAATTTTCACATATTTCCTCTTGATTTATAATTTTTATTCAAATTCTAGCCCAAAATCTAGCTTATATTACATTATAAGATTAATAAAAATTATATTCAGACGAATAAATAGAGAATGATTTCAATTGGAACATTTTAACTGATTATGAGTGAGCCCAGAAAGTTGATATAGGAACTAGACAATTGTTTCAATTGAGTACATTTTTTATTTACTTGTCTGAATATAATTTTTATTAATTTTATATTGTGATGTATTTATTTTGCTAGATTTTGGACTACGTACTATGGAGCACAAATTGATTGCAGAAACTTTTATACCATTCTGAATCAATATTTAGAAGAGATCTTCCAAGTTTAGCTGGTGAAATGAGAAATAGTTTTTTTTGACTTCACAATGTGAATTGATCTTCGAGCCACTCTTTTCTGTTCCAACTATTATAAGATTCTAGACCAACATTAAGCCCTACAAGCAAGGCTTATTTTTTTAATGTGACAAAAATATTTTGTTTGCAACTGGTGATCAGAATGATTCAACTTATCCTTAGTTTCTAAATTTTCGACTCAATTTTGTTCACCAACTCTATGTCTATTTCTCATGGATTGACTAAAAGTTCCACACACAAAAAAATATTTATTAAATCTACTAATAGTAAAACACAATGAAATCGCAAATAGCGATCTCAAGGCAAGATATTTATTTGTGGCGTGAAATGAACCGTCGTCCGGTAGCGTAAATTATCTTATCGAAATAAGAATCATATTGGCCTTTATTTTTTTCATTAGTTGATTAATATTTGTGTATTGTTTCTTTAGAATTAATAGAGTAGATGAAATGGTTTTCATTACCTATATGAACACCATTAGTAATACACAAAATCATACGTATCTCTATCTTGTTATTTTTTCTTGTTTAAATACATAAAATTAATAAATGGATATTTTATTATGCATAATAACACCTTTGAGAAGCTCATTAGCACTTGCACATTTCTCAATAAATTAAATTTGCATACATGATGCAAAATAAAATATAATATAAATTACAATAAAATTTATATTTGAACAATTAAATAATAAAATATAATTTAGCAAAACTCATTATCGTGACTACATTGCTAATCATTAACGATTTTGCCTTGTTTAATTGATTAATGGTACATCCTCCATATAACAACAAGAAAAAAAAGATCTAGTCTATTATCTGTCTATAAAATAAGTGGTTCTATCGACTTTTTGTCTAATATGTCAGAAATGTCGAATGAAACACAAAACCCTTGAAGAAAATATGAAAGTATAGATTACATTAGCAAACACACATTGAACGTTTGAATACAAAATCCAAATAACAGTAAAATAGCAAAAAATTCTAACAAAGAAATTCATTTCTGTTCATAAAAGAATATTGACACCTTATAAAAGAATTCTAACTCATCTTCTTTAAAAGCAGGAAACAGAAATAAATAAAACTTGTTGATGGTTCCTTAAAAAAAATATAGGAAGTCAAGAAAAATGAAATTTTATATTATTCTGGAAGCAAAATTTAGTGTATAATGTAGGAAAGCACGTTCAAGAAAAACGATGTAAGATTTGATGTAGTCATTACTTCATCGATCCATTTTTCATTCAAATGTATCTCTATATTAAATCTTGCATATCCTTGTTCATATGTAACCCACCTCAAGCCTTCATTATGGTACGTTTTGCTCATATTAAATATACATAGTAAGACTAAGTCGTATGAATTCATACATTCAAATGGGGTTGTTTTAACCCTTCTAGTCTCCGCGCATGTTAGTTACCATTACGATATAATTAAACATTCCAAAGATTTGAAAATCATAATTTAAATATTAATCCGCGAGAAACGACTCAATGCGAGGAACGCCACGTATGTTATTATATCACAGATTCCCAAACTAAGTATAAATCACTGATAATGAGATAAATCACTGTCTTGAAGTGTTTGTTACTTAAATTTGGAATTATAAATATGTTAGGATGCTGAATGGGATATTTCACTCGATGATGCATCTTATACAGCTCAACAATCAATCACGAAAAATACGTGGGCTATTTTTTATCTTAGTAACTATTTGTAACAGAACCGCATTTTTGCTTGGTTTTTTATTTTAACAACCTAAAAAATATTTTATTTTTAATAGTGAGTAAATGTTTTTTCACTTGGTTATCAAAGTCCATTGAAAACACGAAAACATCCAATTCATGCATAATGAATAGAATAAATACAGAATTTATACAAAATTGTAAATATTATTATTTATGTTAATATTATTTTTGTTGCAAATAAGTATGATTTTACTCAAGATTAATTTTCCACAGTAATAGAATCATCGACGTAAGACAAGGACTACCCTTTTGCGAACATGATACCCCAAAGTCTCTGCTGGTCCGTCTGTACCCTGTACCTACTAAACAACCCTCATAAAATCCACGGTTTCATATAACGTCGTTCAGTATTATGATATTATATTCCGACTTGGCAGAAAATTCCTTAGAAATATCCAGCAATGGCACAGAACTGGGGAAAATCAATGTATGATATCGATTTGGAAAAACTGGAAGACAAAATTCTGACAAATTGTAAAAGGAAATATTTGACTTAAATTTGTGTCTCGAATGGGTATAAAAGACCAAGAAGAAAATTCAATTTTGTTATTGTAAGATGACACAATTTCATAACCCTCTATAAAATAAATTTTAAAAATTGTCAGTAAAGCGTTTTGTAAAATTGTCAGTAAAACGATTTATTATTTGGACGTATGCCTGTTAGGAAGTTCTGATATATTATTTAAATATTTATTTATATTACCAACGATCTAAAAAAAGCTCCATCTTTTCACTCGGTCAAGCGTTTTATTCACATGCGTATATCATTAATACAGTTAACCGCAAACTCTGCTACTATACTTTTTATCCATTATTACATACATTTAAGTCAGATATTGTTGTATTTTTATTTTTACTTGAAAAGAATAAGGGTAGCAGTGACTACAAAACAGCAAACAGTGGCAGATGATGAAGCGTTTCCATGATTTATATGAAGAAGAAGCCGAGGAAAGAAATGTATGGAACACCTTGCGGGTACTAATGCCAGTTTTAGTATTGAGATAATGTTAATTGATCAGTTGGAAGTCGATGGATAATGTAGAAATATTGAAGTTTTTTAAAAATTTCACTAATTTTTTGAGTGTATGGATCATCAGTATCAAAACGCATCAAGTATGCCTATTGTAGTAGTAATATTGATATACATATTAATTATTAAACTTCTATATTTATATCGATATTGATACTAATATTTATATTGATATTTATATTGGTATTTATATTATATTAATATCGACTTTGATATTGGTATTTATATTATTATTTATATCGATGTTTAATTTGATATTGATATTTATTTTGTAACTTATATTGCTATCAGAATACGTTGAAATATTAGGCATCTACATATAATAATATAAAGCAATGAATAAAATTAAAAAATAATGTTCTTTTATATAAAGTTAAGGAGTTCTTAATGCAATTTTCTTTGCAATTTTTTATGGACATACTTGGAGGTCTCCTCAGTAAATACCAGCTGCTGCATTATCATTCTATGTATTTATTTCTATTTTAAAACAATAGAAATTATTTTGCATGAAAGAATATGGCTTAATGCGTAATAAAACACAGTAATAAATATGTATACGCTTGGCGACACTTAATGAGACAAGAAAATGACAATTCTCATACAAAATAATTCTCAATCATTTGGCGAACGTAATTTAGCGTTAGGAAATGATATATATCCGAACACGCTTCCTTTGCATTATCTGTTCGAGTATCATTTTAAAATATGTGTTTTCAGTTTTATTAATATTTATAATTTTTTATATCAAATGGTCACATCGGATGTCTTCATTGACGCAATAATAGCAATGATTAGATATCTGCGGTTTTTGTAACATCTCGAAGAAAAATAAATACTAGAAAATTAATTCAAGTATCCATGCCATTTTACTTATCCCTGTATTTTTTGTCATTTATTAAGTTTAAAAAAATCATTACGAATGGGCTGATTTCTTTCTCTTTTGACAAATGAGATGAAAGCCGAAACACAAGAAATATTATTATTTTTTTTTAAATATTATTTTGCCTTGTTAATCGTCAATCATACAAAAACAAATTAATCTCTTTGGAAGTAACATGACACTCGTTTTGCGTTCATTAAATCAATCGCTGAAAACCAGCCGACAAAAAGCGGATTATTTGAATAAATTCAATTTAAATTAAATACTGATCCGGTTATACATATAAATACGAGTATGTATTTATGTACGAGAATGTATTTATTGTTTATGTTTATGTATTTATTGTACGAGAATGTATATAAAAAATTAACAAAACTGCTTGTTAAGTTTGGATATACTATGATTATACATTTGTGGCACAATATTGAAGATAAGAATGCTACAAAATTTAACAATTTGATTTTACTCATTTTAATCTACTTTATAGCTAAAAATATTCTGAGTTTAATTTAACGATTAAAATTTAAAATCAACTTCCATTCATTTATAGTAACACATTTTTACCTTTAAATCATTGAAAACAAAATTTTCTATATTATATCTTTATACAAACTTTAAATCTGTATTATGCTTAATAAATACTTTCTAATTTCCACTTAACGAAAAGTTTATAGATGTTTTTAAAACAATTTTGAAACTTTTAAAATGCAAAAGAAAGGAATAAGCTCATATGAGCAAACTTCCTATAAAATATCAATATGCTGTATTATTTCTTCTTTTCAGGTTTGAGTTTAGATATTTCACGTAAAGCATAATTCGGGGGTGAATTTCGTTCTATTTCATTTTTTTTATAGATTGCGATTTTATAAAAATACTTCTGAATCCCCTCGACGGTACATACCGTTACTAAAGACCAGATACGAAATTATACATTTTTTTATAGAATCCTAGATAAAATATAAGTAACATTATTAAGAAATAATGTATATATATGAACCTGGATAACTATAAGTATAAACCTGGATAAATATAAGTGACAATATTAAGAATACAACGCGCTTTCTTAATTAGGAAATTTGGTGATAACAGTGATAAAAATGTGACTTAGGAAATGTTCAATGTTTGGTTTTAAGTATTTTTATTTATTTGAAACTATATTTTAGTAAATGTTTAATAATTAATTCTGTTTTATTGAAATCCAAAAAATGTTGAAATTATTTGTTAACAAATTCACTAGCAGAAAAAGCTTCTCTGTAAGTGTTTAAAGGTGTTTGATATTTGTTATTATGTACTTTATGATGTATAATTTTTGGACAAAATTTATAAAAAACTTTTGATAGCATATTAAATTGAATTGAAATTTAGTAAAGACTTAACATTAACCCTCAGTTTTTTACATTATATATTTTTTATTAATTTTCCAAGTTCATCCCTGAATTGTACTGTCTGTCTGCATATAATCCTTGTTCGTTCCATAAACGAGTATTATTTCAATATTTCTTTGATAGCATACATTGGAATTCTTTATAGTTCTTTTCTCTTGAACTGAATTTCATTTCGTACATTTTATTATTATTTAGGCATTGGCCTTCCCATACAAGTTATGATTTCTTGAAACCGTTTTAGTGGCCAGTCAGACAATACTCGAGTATGAAAAAATGCAACCGCTTCCATAATAAATAAAAATACCACTGAACAGATATATGCATTTCGTTTATTGTTATTGCAATTTTGAAATGCATTTGCTAATTTATTGAGAATACAATGAAACAGTGGTCGAAGTATAGTGAGATTTTTTTCGAACATAATAAAGATTCGGAATGCATAACGTGCTGAAGACTTAAAACTAATTAAAACATGAGCAGGTAATAATTTTTGCTATTTACTTGGAACAAATTTAAGATAAAAACTTATTAAGCTCTGATGTGATTTAGTAAAAGAAATGAGCAAGATTTGTTCCTAATATCACCAAAAACTGTATTCTTATTACCATCACCGAAATCATAAATCAAAACCCTTTGTTATATCAACAGTTGCCGATAAATTTGTACATACCTGAGATACTCTCTCAACAAGTAATCCATATAGAACAATACGATCCTAACATTTCAAATTAAAAAGAACGAAAATAGTAATTAGTTTTTAATTTGTATATTGATTAATGATTGTACTTTTAAATTTTGATTTCTTTTCGAAATCTTTCGAGATGGTTTGTATCAACACTCAGGTAACCAGGTAACGAAGGTCGGCAGTTCTTGAACCTCATAACCTATAATCCATTAGACCCGCAGATGATTTTAATAATTTCATATAATAACGAATGTCTTAATGCTTTTTGACCACTCTGATTAAAAATATGGTAAACGATACTTTGGTATTGAGAACTGGATCGAATATACAACCAGTCAACAGGCGCCAATCTTAACAAATTTTTAATGCAATCTTGCTATTATGGTTTTATCATAAGATAGTTCTAATGCACTGACTAATTTATTTTATCAGTAGTTACGAAACGATAAAGTTTTTATCTAGTACAAAAATTAAATTGATTAATTTTATTATAAGATCTCTGCATGCAATAGTTTCTGTTATTGCTAAGAAAAAATGTTAAAAATAAAATTGGTTCAGAATTGCCTATAAACTAAAAACCTAAAATCTTGTATATAAATAATAACTTCTAATTTGAAGAAATACATTATAATTTAATATAGAAATCATAAACAAGGAAGGAAATAATATCTCATATCATTTTAACAAGCACTTCAGGGTACAACGTTAATATTATAAATATGTAGTTTATATACATAATTTATCAGAATACTTATTATAAAAACAAATAATTATCTATCTCTATATTGCTTCCTTTATTGTAAAATATAGAGCTAGCTTTTGAGAAAACAAATTGGCTAAATAATAATATTCTGGATTCAACGACATTTTCTGATTGCAATTTTTATTGAGGATTATTGCAATCGAATTAAACTCATAAAAAAAAATCTGTTAAAAATATTTCTCCAAATAAATATTATAGCAATAATATTTATGATTTTTTTTATTTGATTTTTCATGCTTTGAAAAATCTTTCCAAAGCATGGAAAATCAGATCATAGTTTTGAAAACAAAGATTTTAAATTCTGATCGAACAATTATAAAAATTGTAATAAAAAACAATCTTTTTGAACATGAATAAGAACTATGAATTATCAATAAGCCTTTGTGATTTCCTTAACATATCAATAAGTAAACTTGTCTCTATCGTTTGTCTTTGTTTCAATTAATTATGAATAAAGTAAAATTAATATACATTATATATATATATATATATATATATATATATATGTATATATATTTATATTTTACTACCACTTTCCCAATTTTGATTTATTTCTACCTGTCCATGAGTTGTAAATCTACGGCAAACGTAACAATTTGTCGAAGAAGAAATATTACAACAGGTAACAAAACACAAAAATAAAGCAAAAAAAATACAAATTTATACTTATTGTTAGTTTCGTGTGAGTGCATTAAATACCTGTATGAGAAGTCTTTTATATTCGTATCATTTCTGCTTTTGCGGTTTCGGGGGCGTACTTAAAAACGATTATGTAAAAACATATGTATAAGTGTTACTGGGAGTGTGGAAAATGTATTGTGATTTCTAAATAAAATCAACCGCAGAATTTAAATAGAAATCCCAAATGTTTTGCCACGAGAAGTAGAAATTTTAATAAAAAAATCACGTAAATTATTAGATTTTAATTATATTAAAATAGGTAAAAAAAATATGCTTCACAGTATTAACAAATTTTATCATTTTGATTCGAAGATTAAAATAAAAATTTATGTAACTTCAATTTTCAAAATTTCTGACAATTATTACAAAAAATTAATGATTAGTATTATAGTCAAAACTATGATATATTATAATTTTCATATATCCACTACCTCATATAATTTTTTATCAAAAGAATGCAAAACATATAATAAATCGACTTCTGATAGACACTTATACATTTCGCACCCTCACCGTCACGGGTTTTGTCTACAAATTTCCAAACAAAAAACACAGGTGGCTTTCGTATTTAAACGACGATTGCCAGTTCCCATAAATAGAAAAAATATAAAAACAATATTGAACAATGCCAAATGATGTTTCCAATTTCCGATCCTATTTCTAAAGTCATCGCGTAAAAATTTCGATGATAAATAGTTGAATTGATTGATAATCGTAGGAGCAAAGTCAGGGTAAATAAAAAGTTATAAAAATGTAGAAAATAGTAAAGGAAACTATTAATTTATAGTTTATTATATATCAAAACAAATATAAAATAATTGTACATTAAAATCTAATAATATTCCAAATAAGTTGTATTTTATCGGTAGAATCTGAATATTAGGAAGCTTTTGCAACTTGCCTTAGGATAAAATGCAACCAAGCATTAATCAATATTTCAACGCCAACACATTACTTCTGTATTCATTATCATTTGCCTGAACCATAAAAATCAATCAATTACTCAAAATCAATTAATACTAACTCCTCGACACCTATTGTATTTTTGCATTGTGCAACTTTTTACAATATGTAACTCAATACAAAATAGTTTAGCATACAACTACTTTCCTGGAGAGGATGCAAAAACATTCAGTCATCGATATTTTTTTGATCTATGAGAATGAGTGATGGATTCCGAGTTATTTTTGCGAATTATTATCCGTAACATCTGCGGAGATGAGCGTTATCCGTAAAAAACTTTCCTATTGTTGGGAATAGTTTAACAATGATAAAAAGCGAAAGGTTATTAAAAATGATGCACAAACATTTGATGTATTATTATTTCATGCCAAATCTGTTGCCCGAAGCTTTTTGTGTAGTTTGTATGATTTTCTATTTTGTTATTTCATATGTTTGAACGATTGATAGGCGAATAATGGAGGGAATAAATAATTTGTATAAATCATATCTAAGAAAATCTGATTTATTTATTTTTAAAATATTTCTCATGTATCTTTAAAATTTTAAACTTACTAATACACAATTTATCGTTGCGGTGCTATAAAATGCAAGATATTCTATGTACGTATTGCGCACGCTCTATTATTCAAAACTTTAAATAATTTTTATAATTAAACCACTTTTCTTAGAACTATAATATTTCAAATTGGTCAGTTTGACTATCAAATCTATCATCATGCAAAGTTTCATCAAAATCCCGGAAGAGTGAACTTGAGGTTCTTCTTATTGATTTAGATATTTTATAAGTACCGTCCATTACTGTAACTTCACAAAGGCCTAATAAACATGTATCAATTCCCTCGTACCAAGGGAAAACAGTATTAGCCAAAAGTGTTAGTCATGATTAGAAAATATAACAGTACTTTCCGAACCCAGGGGGATGGTACCCGTACTCGTTCTATTTTTTAACCGTATCATGGTCTGTAATTGTCGATGGAGTATTCATACATCTCCTGGCTCTCGAAAATTAAGTTGCATCTGCTGCTTTATTATTTTTATTTATTACCTACGAGCTACCGACATTTCGATTCCACATAAAGTCGTAACACTTACTCAAATGAAATATTGGTAACGCATTTATAGCCGAACGAAAATTTAAATAATAAACGTTTATTTATTTTACCGTTGCTCGGTAAATAATGTTTAATGAAATCTCGTATTTTTTCATGAATTTAAATTAAGATATGACTCGCTTCTTGATTATATTTCTTGATTGCATTGGGATAAAAACATTAACAAAATGAATTATTCATACTGATTTGTAATTAGCAATGTAATCGTTACGAAATAAATGTAATAATTCAACCGCAACATTTGATAATATAACTATATAAACAGAATGCAATCAATAGAAACGTGAGATTTATATTCGAATAAATATTTAGTAGGAGCACATTTGTGCAAAATTTCTTTCAAAAATTTTTAAAAATCGCAATAGTTCAAAAGAGAGCGTTTTATGGATTTTTTGATAAACATAAAGAAATAAATACAATTTTCCAAAGATTTTTCTCAATTGAAAAACACCCCGTTGGTGTCACCAATAATCTTCATGAACTATTCCATCTTCATTCTTAGAACCCAGAGACTTAATAATTTTATATATGCGTTATTTGAGATTTTTATTTAATTTATTATGCTATTTTAACAATTATGTTTGACTTGGTTACTAATAACTGAAGAAAAGTTGGTCTCAGACTAGAGTTTATTCTATATAGATTTTAGAAGTAGGTACAACAAAGGCTTTATAGGAATATAGGAATACAATAAGAAAGGCATAATATTGGGTCTAGATATTCTGCTATATAAGACTTGATATTATATCTTCACTTTGAGCTTCGTATATATTCTGGCTCATAAGCATCTATTTACCAACGTTGAGAGTTTTAATAAATCTAACAATCCCACAAACAAATAATTAAACTTATTAAATTTTCTTTAAAAAATTATGTGTATCGATTATTATCAATGTTATGTATTTAGTTTTCTCTAACGAGACTTTTACTAGTTTCTTATTTGGCATGATGTTTTATTGTATGTATCAAAACTCCAAAAAAAATATTCAACGAATTGGTTCGAATCTCTTTTCTTTTCAGATGTCTCTCGATCAAAGCGCCGGAAAGGTAGGCTAATTCCGGCTAAGTCCGTCATCTCTACTAACAAAAACATCATTTGATTCAGCAACAAACATTCATACAACAAAAACACGAAACATTTACATTTTTCATAATTCATAAAATAACTTGGCACATACTTAAGTTTATCTTTCGTTGGGTGAGGCATTCTGCAAAATTTTCAGAGTTTTCATTATAATTTTTGACCAAATCAATAAAGCAAATCGAACAGGTATTGCTTTATTGATTTTATACGTCATTTATAAACTTGTTTATTATTTTTTATCATTTTTTTAAACATATATACACTACATAACATTTAACACAACATTGAAATCGCGGATTTAGAATGCTGTATGGGTGTAGCCGTATGCTGAAGGCCGGAGTTGCTGAAAATGGGTAATATTTGGTAAACCTGACAAAAATACTTCTTTCACACTATTTTATTATATTTATAACATTTTAAAAAATATTCAAAATTTATTCAAAATAAAAAAAATAATTCATGGTCTTTGAAAATTTGTATAAAATTAGTTTGCTTTTAAGTGTTAAAGAAGGTAAAAAAATCCTACTAATCAATTTTCATTTTCCATACAGGCTACACCCATTCAGGTAAACATTTATTATTTCTGTTTTTAATTATCTTTAATTACCGATTCAATTTTAATTGTATTTATATTCAGATAAGAATATCGAATGACCAACACTTTTTTAATACTCGTTGCTGTATATAATTTAAGAGCAGTCATATATATTTAAAGAAGATTAGTATAAACGTTTCGAGTTCTTTGTATACCTGACTGTTTTTTTTAATACTTTTGCTACATCGTTACATTGTTATAAACAAATGCAATTATAGGTAAATAAACCGGGCCTGAACATTTAATGTCGGCCCCGAAGAATGATAAATCATTCTTTAATGGATTATGCATGAGGTTCTTAAAACACGAGGATGATAATAAACATTAATATGAAATGATGACATTCCCGTCGAAGATCGAAAATCAATTTTTTTGTAAAAAACTTTGAATTTTTTTGGAAATTGAAATAATTATATTTTTGAAAATTTTGAAAAAAATTTGATTTTTTTTTTATTTTAAAAATTTGAATTTTCAAATTCTTTTTTTAATGGATGAATATTGATACGGAGCTCAAGATACAAAAAATAAATTTAATACAAATCGAATGCTTTTTGAATTATTTAAATCGGTTGATCCGTGTTTCTGAAATCGTCATCGAAAATTTGTATCCACACGCACACACACGTACATCAATTTTTTCTAAGGTATGCCAAAATTTTAAGAAATCTTTCAGAAATAAAATACGAACAAAAAACTCTAACAATATAAATCTGTTTGTAAAAATACTGCATTCCATGCATTTATTATTACCATTATGCGTGTATGTTATTACTTATTTATTATAATTTTTGACATAAATTGTGCAAAGTGCGTAAGCTGATTAAATGGAATATTAAAATAAAATACAATAAATTAAAATAATTTCTTGCAATTAAAGCTGTCAAATAATTCACACAACATTTATACATGGATTACCATATTATAATTGCACTATATAACTGCCAGTGCGTAGCTTTATTGCTTCTTTAGTGATAAACTTATTAAAGTCCATGAATAATAATAATAATTTATTATTACGTTTCCCTTTGAGGTGTAATTTTTTTTCTAAATCTTTGAGAAACCTTTAAGAGTTTAGTTTGTTGCATGCTCCTTGGTTCGCGGTCGTTGCAGCGAAACTGGGAATTAAAAAGCAATAAATTTCAAAAGTACTAACATGGAACTCTTCTTCAAAAACGTAAAAGACAAATTAATGTGCATACGTGTAATAAATGACAAATATCACACATATCCTTTAATATTTCTTCACGGTCTGTGAGGTGATAAAAATCTATTAGGAACTAGTTTTCTTATAAGAGTCGTATTGGAATTAATACAATTAATTCTGCAATACTTGAAGCTTCATTCATATCAAACGTTATCAAACGTTTCACACACATGTAATGCAAGATGACCAAAAATTTACAAAACTATTTTAAAGCGACTATAAAAAATTCATTTCTTCATAGTTCCTTCATTATATCTTAATATGTAATTTTTAATTTTAATATGACATTTAATCAATCGAGAGGGTTTTACGATTGTCGGCAACGCTCGTTCAGCAAGTGACGGCACAGTCCCCTTCAAAATTTATGCACATATTTTGAGCGCTTTTGAGCAGTCCACTTAGTATAAGGTCTATGATTTAACTGCATTTTTTCTATATAATTTTAACTAAAATCCCTTTGTCCATTACTATAATGCTTTACCTAAATGCATTTAGGTAAAAGGAACGATTTGATATATGAGATTTCAAATTAATTGCCTAGATTGTAATTTAATTTACATAGGAGAAACAAGCCAGAACTTAATGAAACGTTTACAGCAACATAAAAACAATTAAAAAAATCCAAGACAATTTAAAACTATGATAGCAGAGCATATTTATACTTTAAAACACAATATGGACTTTTCTAACCCGACTGTACTACAATTCGAACAAAATTTATTCAAACGAAGAATTATAGAAGGATCTTTTTTAACTATTTACAGAAATAAAACAATAAATAAACGAAGTGAACTTAACACGCTGTGCGACACAAATCTCTTTTATTTAGATAGTATTTCCAAATTTCTAACAGAACAATAAAAACGACTTTAAAAACGACTTTAAAAACGATAATATGACTTTTCCGGTTCTGTCCTCTCTCACGAATCTCTCGTCATAACTGAAATCTTATATATGAATGCACTTGCTTACGGTCGCGTAATGAGCTATTAATGATCCATGCGAAATACTAACTATTGTAATTATGGAAATGCACATGCACCATGCCATGCATTATTACTCAAGTCTCCGTAGTAATATATTGTTATCGGTATCATGTAGGTACACATAGTTTCAATGTTGAGATAATAAAGTACCTCATTTGTATAATGATTGTTTCAGACGACGAAGGATAGAAATGATTTCCAAGTCTAAATGTTTTTTGAAGCTTCAATATATCACATCTCAAAATATCATGTATGAAATTTATGACAAATATGTTACAGCTTGTGCACAAACTAACGTACATACGACGATATTTTCATAAAACTAACATACAGATTCTAACATACACTTGACGTCTATGCGCACTATTTTTTTAATACAAACACCCATACGGATTAGCGTTTACGTGCATATTTTCACTATATTAAGAGTATCAATGATCGTGGAATCAAATCTACTTGTTAAAAAAATTGTACGAACTTTAGGTTTTATTTGTCAAAAAATTGATTAATAAACATAAAATTACCCAAAAATAATTTAAATTGAAGTTATGATATGTTTTTCCCAAAGAATTAACTAAATATTTATTATAATGAATTTTTGTATATATCTAATGATATATACAAATATTCTAACTATTTTTTCTATAAAACTTATAATTTACAATTTTACCGTTCTATTTACGACTCAATTAAACATATTTCGTAGCGTATAATTACCGATACTTAACAACGATTAATAGGCAATGATACATAGTATTATTAATAGTTATGCCATATGATAACTATTATGGAATCGTAATTAATACGTTATTACATAAATAAATATCACATAATGTATTGTGATAGATGAACTTGAAACATGTAATTAGAATCAGTCGTATGACATGTGGTGTTCGGAGGAAAGAGAAAAAAGCTTTTTATATGGTAGGTGTATTGTTGAACGAATTTATCTGTGTTAATTGGCGACCTAATTAATAATAATAATACATAATAATATTGTAAGTTATGAAGAAACAGTTAAATAAAGTTTGCATTGGAAACTAATATACAGGGTGTCTCAGAACTTAACGTCAAGCCGAAACGGGATGATAGTATTGACCTTAAATATCCTGAAGCAATTTAGAAAAAAAAGTTTGAAAATTAGGAGTTTTTAAGTGCGACCTAGAGCTTTGGCAAAATGTGATCATTTTTCGGTTATTGTAGTTAATTTTTGATTAATTTTGTTTATATTAACTTTGGAACCGTAACCGCGAATAACATTTTTAGGGCCACATTAAAAATAATAACACAATTGTCTCAAGTTTTCAAGAATTAAAACTGTTTGTTGAACTATGAATTTAAAATTTTTAAAATCAGTGCACTTTGAGAGACCCTCCTTTAAAAAAATTGTACTAAAGTGTGCTGGCAAGTTTTATTGAAAGTTGGCACATTGTATATTGTATCAATATTGTATCTTGGTAAAGAAATTAACACGTAGAAACAACAATAACAGTTTTTTAAATCAATTCCGAGATCTGTTTATGCAAAAACAACGAGCAAAGATCGCTAACAAGATATATACAAAATACAATATTAATAAGAAACTAGAGGGGCACATGGCATCGTTTTTTCTGAAAAAGTTTTACTTAAAAAAAATAGATTTTGAGAAACTATAAATTTGAAACAAAATTACTTTTTTTTGACATATTTTGGAACTTCTGAACTTTTTTTCAAAGCAATCGTAATGCTTTAACTGCATAGAGACGAAATGTCAAAGAGCGCAAGCGCCGCGTCTAACGGATAAGCATTGGTACTGAACCCATAGGAATGTAAACAAAATTTATACTTATTGTTAAAATCTCTATAAAATATCTGATAATTTGATGTGCATACGTCTAATGACCATTTTTGACCGCCAAATGGCATTTTTCATCTTTTCAATACAAGTAAAATGATTTTTGAATTATTAAAATCGGACGCTGCGTTCTCTTAAAAACTGAGACACAATCTTTGGCACTTTTTGCCCCGTATCTTCGGAACGGCTAGACCTGCCTTCGCCAAAAACTAATCAGCACGTCTACTTATCAATACGAAACGAATGTTTTTTGAATTATTCAAATCGGTTGATCGGTGTTCCCGAAATCGTCGTCGAAAATTTGTATCCGCACACATACACATACACGTACATACACACATACATCCATTTTTTCTAAGGTATGCCAAAATGTTCAGAAGGTTTTGAAACGTAAAGATATATAAAAATTTTCATTTTCGATTTTTTTGAGAGTACTACAACTTGCCCTACGGGAAGTACTGCGTACCTACTAGGTAATAATAAACAAAACTTTGTTTACAAATA
Source organism: Ctenocephalides felis (assembly GCF_003426905.1). Taxonomy (NCBI): domain Eukaryota; kingdom Metazoa; phylum Arthropoda; class Insecta; order Siphonaptera; family Pulicidae; genus Ctenocephalides; species Ctenocephalides felis. Next base: position 5,120,953 of record NW_020537324.1, read on the forward strand.
TATACCTTTGTCATACATTTACTACCCAAAGTGTGCCAAAACTATCACTATAATAAAAAATAAATAATAATAAAAACGAAAATCTCAATAGTCATTTCCTCTAGTCTTAAATCCTTCGCTCTCGATAATCTGCGCTCCTGTCAGCGGGTGCCTGAGGACGGCGCGCCCGTTTACACGGTCCGATCGCCCCGATCAAAACAGGCCGCGGATCGGCTGTCGCCACCCGCCGCGAGATCCGAAATCACAACAAACAAAAACGCACGGCGGCAGCGATCGCAACAATACATTGCGCAATCGTATAGAGATAGTTATAGACCGAAGGCTGGGAGAATATTGTTAAAGACACATTTGATCGATTATCATTGATCTCTAACGTACGATTTTTTTTATTAACTTTGACATGCCCATCGGAACAATTGACAAATCTGTAAGCGTCCTGGACCTGTCTTTGCCAACAACTAATCAGCACGTCTCCCCATAAATAGAAATCGAATGTTTGATAAAATACCACTTACAACTATTTCTTTCTACTTGCATATTCTCAAAACATTCTGAAGATCTTGAAATTTAAGAATATGTTTTGTTCTTTTTATTTAAAAAAATGCAATCTAAATAGCCGATGGTCAAAGATTTTCATACATGACGAGTATACTCGCCAATACAGATAATTATGCCACTTCTTCTCCATGACAAGTATCCTCGTCAATCCCAGTTAACTGGTTGAATAAAACCATAATATTCTTCAAGTACGTAATTATTTTCCATTCCAACTCTCCTTCCCGGCTTTGTCAAAAAGTGTCGACCCACTTTTAGGACGAGATTCGACGATTGTGTCGCCCAGAGGCGGGAATTTCACGCATCGTGTCATCGGCACTCTATAAATGTCACCAGAATTACGCTCGCTGCGTGTGAGGATTCACAGGATATTCGTACACAGAGTACGTTCACTATCAAAAGAACGGATTAGTTACAATTTCAATTCCTATTGTAACGAATTGGCATCGGCATATGAAAGTATAGGTGTATATAATATAATGCTTTTGTGTATTTTATAGTAGGATGATAATAGAGAGTGGTTTTTATACGGATGCATTAATGCGTCCACCGGTAGCAGAAGTACTTAGATGCTTCTTCGGGGGTAATTTACGCTTCAGTGGGCGTTTGTTGAAAAAGTGTCACTAGCAGGAATTATATTTTAAGATTTTTTTTTTGAAAAAATCAAAAATACTACTATTTAAAAAAAATTGTTAGGAAATCGTAATTGGATTTTTTGGTATAAAACGTTGAACCCCGTAATCATCTTTATATAAAAAAATTGACAAAAATCGTAGTTACACATAATCTCTTTTACAACAAAAAAATATCAACCTCGATGAGATTTTCGTAATTCATACTTCTTATATATACTGCGTGTCCCAAAACTCAATATCATGCCGAAACGAGGTGATAATAAATTATGAGCTTTTGTAAGTGCAATCTAGAGCTTCGGTGAAACTTTTTTAATTATTATGGCTAATTTTCATTATTTTTTCTTTTAAACTTTGAAACCGTAATAATATTTCTGGGCTTACTGTGCTCACGAAAATATTAAAATTTGCTCTACATTAAAAATGATCTTCTTTCCTTTACAACTATTTTCCGGTCCCATAACGTCCATATACCGATGTACCCAATCAATCCAAAAACCGATCCTGTAATTTTGAATAATATTTATAACAACTAACCGGTAGTTTTCGAATCCGAATGCATCTGTCGCCATTGCATTGCGCTTGAATCGTTTTCTAAAGGATTACCCGATGCGAAAGGTGACGGGAGCGTCATCGCATTCAGGGCGGCTCAATGTTAGAGGGATTAATTTCTGGAGATTTTGTCACCAGTTATCCATCGAGAATGATATTATCTATTTTAATGTATAGGACCTCTTGAATGAATGCTTGGAAACCGATTTTTTTGGTCGATGCCTTAGTTGTGTGACAGGACAATGAAATCGATGAAAGAATGTAGCGAAAACATGTACTTGGGAATAGTTGAAAAATGAAATAAGTTTATAATAAGGAATAAATGAATCAGAGGAGTTATAAACACAATAATTCAGCAAAATCAAATAAATTGTATCTAATTGGTATTTATGCATCTTGAAGTTTTAAGTAAATAGATAGAAGTTTGGAGAGAGGTTGATCATCATTCACTAATGATAAGGACGCTCAAGACATTGTGACATCATTTAAACTAAATCCTAATCAAACGATAATCTTAATACTTTATTTAATTTCTGGCTTTGATTTTCATTAACAATCATTTACAATTCGCCATCCAAATATACTTGTTTGTGCATAAATATTCTTGACGCTCTGTTTCCGTTCGTATTTACCTCGGCCTCATTTGAATAGTCCATTATTTAGTTAGCCGTGCGGTCAAATTGTGTGGAGCATTATTCGGACCATTTAGATTATCCGACTGCCCCACGTTTCGGCGTATCCCCAAAACACATGTAACTGACTGCGAAAGCCGCCCCCTGCGCACTATAAGCTGGGGCTCCGGTCGGCCGATCATCCGCTCGCCCCCAATGTTAACCACTTGTTGATATAAATAACCGTGGGATTCTCAAAATAAAATATTTTTAGGCAAAAAGATGAAATATTATATGATTTTTGATTTATGTAATTTGGTAGTTCAAAATCTACGTGGACGATAAATATTATTCTCATTCCACAATTGTGAAACCGGTACAGTACAAACTATAATCAGATCAATCTGAATTTTGATAAGTTCGATGACAAATTTTTTACAAGTTATATTTTATGTTCCATTTATCACGACGAAATTAACAAATTTATTAATTAACTATAAACTTTGAACAACAAAATAATCACAAGTTAAATAGTTCTAGTTTGTTTAATAGGAGTTTGTTGAAGAGATAAAGAGAAAATAAAGTGTTAATAATTATGAATATAGAAATTAAAACAATTAATTTCTAGTTGAATTAATCAACCAAATAGTAATGTCTATTATATAGATAGAAGATGATATATAAATAACAAAATTAGAAGAAATTAAATTGTAGAAATTTAAAAAAAGGCTATCAATTTTTTAAAGTTATTGGTTAAATTCTTAATTTCTAATTAGTGCAGAATTGTTATTATTATTTATGATACCAATACAAATTTGTTTATAGGTAAAATTTCTAGGTAAGATGAAATTTATGTGTTCTAATAAGAAAATTGTGTAGAAATTGAGAATCTCTGATCCAAACGAACCCACTTCTGAAATTTACCGAAATAAAGGACAGAGCATTATTATACCCAATGCAAGTCGAGTAGGATAAAAGTGGTTTTGTTCATGAATATTAACAGATATATGAATTTCAAATACCTATATCCATATCATGTAAACGAGAGACTTTTATTGATGAAAATAGAGATTCAACAAAAATCATAAAAGAACTACGAAGTCAAAATATTCAATTATTATTAGAATAGTGTTTTTTCTGAAAATCTGGAAAATGTTTCAGGGCTGAAAATAAGTAACTACGCTAATAGGTCAATACCCAATATTTTTAGAAGTATTTATTTATATCCAGAAATATTTGGAAAAATAATTAATTTTATTATTATCCTAGATTAAACTTTACTTAATTTTTGGAGTATGGTACGTTTGGAGTATCAATAAACAATAATATTAATTTCAAATAAGCAATTTATTTAAATTTAAATTTTGACTTCAATAAAAAATGTTCTCAATCAATGAAAATACTAGGATGCATAAATCTCAACAGATCTTAAATGGAGTAATTTTATTTTACTAGCTTATGTTAGTAACGTGCAGAATGTAGCAAATTCAAATTTCAAACAGAAAAGAATCACACTCTCATTTGCATATATTTTTTAAATTTTATTTAAAAAATAATATATACTTTTCAACCCATATCGATTTTGTCACCCTAAAAAGAACTCTCTACAATCTGTTACATTCCATATGTGGGTCAGCAAAAACCTTCCAAATTATTAATTCACACACGAATGTCCTTTATAACAAGTGAATGATAATTCTGGTAAATGTGCAATTGCCAGTATGAATGCAAAATGCGAATTTATTCTGATATCTCGTAATGAGAATATATGAGTTTAATGGACCGTTGTAGTATTCATGAGTTTTGTATTTAAACTGTGCTCGTGAGATTCTGTTTTATTAACTTAACGAGCACGAGTGGAATGAACAAAGTTAATATTTTAATTAAAATCAGCAGAGGGATAGATTAGATATAGAATTATGGAAAAAAAACAAAAATTTTATTTCTCATATTTGCATTCATAACTTGATTAAAATAATAAGCAGTCTGTTCGAAGGCAAATCAAGAAATCAGAAATACTTGTAAATTAATGCATTCAACTATATGTTGTCTATGCTGAATTCTAAACAATTCCAATAATTTTCCTCCAAGCACATGCTCACCAAAAGGGGTAATTACAGGCTACACTTGAGACATCTCTACCTTCATGTAATTATAACTATATTATTCCGTATCTTATCCTTACATAAGGGTTGAAATTCAATATTTACCAAAGCACGTAGTTATTGGAGCATGCATTTACAACCAAATAATGAATAAAATACAAAACACAACCCATATACATACAAATTCCAGCTTTTCAGTCACACGGACACGTGTCAAACAATACGTCATCGGTCTGGAAACACATTCACAACTCATTAGTGCCCCAGTCTATTAACAAAAAAAGATACTTTTCGGATCTGGTATTTCATTCTAACTCGTTGAAATTAGAGGAGACAGATTGAAATTAGTGCTTGCTTTGCAAAGCATTCATAAACAGTAATTAAATAAAATGATCAAAGCGAAATCATAATTATTGTGAATCGCTGTTTGCGAGAAATACGGAAAGTTTTGACAGGGATAAAGATACAGGGGTAAAGATATAATATCGAAACCAACAATTTTAGAAATTGATGATGTCACCGTATTTAAACTTAATCATCATTAAATTTGAAATAAACACTTTTATTTACTATGGATAAAAAAAAACAACCGTGCGCTATCGATACAGCACCGAAAGGCTTTTACTCGTAGAAGTAAAAAAGTAGATGAGTAGTGGAGTTCCGCAAGGTTTGTAATGCGGCACTACTTGTAATTACCCAACGCGCATTATAGGCTTCAGTTTGCACCTTAATGATTGTTGTTGTTATAATTTACATTTGTTAGTTAAATATATAAAAGCAACTGACTAACTATGATTTTAGAAAAGAAAAATATAACAAATTATTTCTTACTGCAAATATAAGTATTTACAGATTTAACCAAGAATAAGCCTTGCACATGATTTTTTGTGTCATAAGATATTTTTATTACCAACAATAGATTTCAATAAATAAATAGCATTCTATTCCGATTCCCCCCGAGCATCTTGCTCCCCGACTTGTATTCGCAGAAGCGCGGCCAATTTGATTTATAGTATTAGGAACCACCCCCGAGCGGCTTATGAAAAACGATGAAAAAAGCGAATAAATAGAGAAACACGACACGGAAAACGCGCGGAAATTTATATTCATACCGACAATCATATTTTCACTGTGCTTTTTTCCGCATCATCGTCGAGAATTCTTTAACAAATATATCTTTTTACCTTCCCTATGATAAAGGAATGCACTGGGATGGAAAAATATATTTGATTATAGATTCAGCATTGTTTGATTTAGGAATTTTATAAAAATCTTGTGAATGCGCATCGAATTCTTTATTAAACGCCTCTCGTTGAACTTTGATTTACGCATTTTAAATAAGCAAAATTTATATAATTAACTCTTAAATTAAATAATATTTTTACGATATCAACATTTAGAAATGCTTATTGGCACAAGGCAATTTAACAATGATTATTTACAGGATGTATTAATCACATATTACGATAAATTCATGCAGAAAAGTCTTCGGCGACCACCGGGTCGTTATTAATAACACGCTTATGCTAAATTGTAATGAGAGAGCTGGGGAAAAATTAGATTTAAGTGTAATTGATTGAATGGAATAAGTTATCTTGTGTAAAAGTATACATTCTTAAAATGAAATTTGTTTAATTTGGCCAAGATTTGTCAAAAAATCTTTATTTCGACCTATATTCCAAATTATTTCCAAAGGTACATTTGTCTCTTAAAAGATCAGCGTTTTCATAAAAAATATTCATTTACTTAAGTAATATAAATTTAATGGAATTATTTCTAGTGAATAACTACAAACCGATAATTTTGGTTGCTTTGCTAAATTTTTCAATATAAAGTTATTTAAGCTTCTAACAAGCATCAACTTTATATTTTTCTTGAGAGTATTGGTAGAGTTTAATAATAAAAAATAAAGAATATAGAATGTAAATTAGTAGTGTATATCTAGTTGCAAATATGAATCTCACGAATAGTCAAAATAAATCAAAGTTATAAATGTAATATACGTTTCCCCAAATTCATCTCCAGAATCAAATTTTATCCCAGCTCTCCTCGACCTCCTCGTCTTAAGGCAGCAGCATAAGCTCAGTGGTACTAAGAGGTCGCAATATGATAAATTAAAAATCGCGAATACAGCGATAAATAAATAAATAATATAAATACCATAAATCTTTGTAAAGACACACGCGCTTTTCCCATGGATTATAGCGAATGGGCGTACCCTCATATGATTCATCAAAGTCCACGATGTACAAGAGACCGAAGATTGCTTTACCATTTTTACCTTTCCGTTTTTGACCACGGCTAAATGATACTAAATATATTTCTGCTGTCTGTATAAAAATACAGTGAGGGACGAACCCAGAAAAAAATAAAATTATAATAATAAAATAGTAATAATTATACTTTTTCCAGATGTTTATCATATTTACCATATAAGGTAAATAAAAAATAATAAAATTTTGATTGAAGTAATCAATCATAAATACCTGCGTAATCATTATGCAATATAGTCTCGATTAAGATACTTATATATCAGGCAGCAGTGATGTCATTTGATAGTGTAAAAATTGGATGTATTACAATATAACGTAAATAACCCCAAAACATTAGACCAACATAAGCATTTCTAAGTATTTTATTATTATATTTTATTACTTTATTTTATTCCCCGGACCTCGATTTGTTAACATCTGCCCAACCAGATCGTTTTGCAAATGATGAATTCGTGCAACGAAAAAAACAAAACGGGAAACATTAACACTCGAATCCAAGACATGCTTAGCTTGATTTTAATTGGTATAAGTCTTATACGAATCCTATCAGAATATAAGTTTGATTTAGGACTGTTTCTGTATCTGTTATTTAAATCATAAGGAATATCCTAATTGTATATAATTATAAATATTAAATTTTAATAATGCTTGTATGCATATTAGTTATGCGATTGTTAAATGATTTTTTTTGTTGCAGGTAAGAGAATAGTCATACTTCATGAACTGTAGAAATCCTCGTCTTGTATGTAAGTTATTTTGTTTATTAATAATTCTATTCTATATAATCTATACCAAACTCAATATCAAAATACTCTTCTCACTCTATTTATAAATTTCTAGTTCCTCATAAGATTCTTGTTAGATTCACTACAGGTATCTAATTAGAATCTTATATGGAACTACAAATTTATAAATATAGATGATCTAATATCAAAATATTCTTTTTCTTACTAGTATAAACTCATCGATATTGAACCTAAGGGTCTCTGAAGCAATAACAATGAAGAGTGAATTTTTACAATGAAGCTTTGAAGATTTTAAGAGAAATTGGACAATATCAAAACTACCGATTACTCCATATGATTTACTACTCTACTTTCAATTTCACACAAATTATTGTGTCTTTTTTCATTTATCATAAATTAATACTGTATTTTTTATCTTTAATTTGTTTGATTTAATTTAAATATAACATTATGTTTTTACAAATTTAATCGTACGAGTTTTTCAATCCAATGTTGGTAATGTTACCACGAATAAAAGAATTTGCCCACAATAGCCTACTCTACTACTTAGCAACCTTGCAAAAACCAATTTTTTAAATTAATACATATCAATTACTGAATAACTTTTACTTTTACTAAGACTAAATTTGTAATTTAAATGAAATAAAAAAATATTTTTTTAAACAATTCTATTTCTACATTCTTCCAAAGACAGAGACAACTATTTGTGACCCATTGCAACCTGTAATCGATTCCAATTTTCTTCGTCTGTTACGATAACTAATCGTATAGCTTATCTCAACATTTATTTCCTAAATAATCAACTCTAATGATCCCTGTGCGAATTTAAGACAAACTTTATAACACCAGAACCCTCTGCGCGAAGCCTAATTTTATTAATCTTCCGGAGTAAACCGATAAACAACAGATTTCACAGTTGTCTTCCGCTGACTGATTCGTCTCAACGAAGAGGATTTACATCCCCAAGAATCACACACACAACCCTTAGACTGTATCTAAAGAGATATTTGCCTGACTTTGTTTTCGTAACCCCCGCGATATTATTTGCATGAACGGGCATTACAAACAAACGAATTTTAATGTAACATATATAAAGTAAATCTGGTGAAGGTATCACCTTAGAACTCACCTACCTTAAGAAAAACATGGGATGTTAATGAATGTTAATGTTAAAATTATATATAATAATAATTCTATCTACAATTTAAAGAACATATTTTATATTAATTAAATGTAAATCTTCGTGTTCGTACGATCATATTTAGGGTTGTGTATATAATTTAGCAGGTGTCTATGCATTTTAATAACTTTGATATTTCTCATCGACATCTTCAAGTTGTATAAATTGTATATTATAAAAATAAATTTAAAAAAATATTTATATAGCTTTCAATAAATAACATTACCGTCTTGCATTTTTCATTAAATTTATTTCAAGATTTTTATTTATATTACATAGTTTACATCCTATTCTAATAAGTGACAAAAATCTAAAATATTTTTCATAACAATTTTCTCTCAAGCCGCTTATATAACGTGACGGAAAAATTAAATTATGAAAACGAGAAATGTGAAATGTGTCAACAACAAAAAGGAGCGAGCAAAATATCAAAATACGAACGAAATCGAATCAGCGAACATTACAGAACGTCGCAGAGGCGCTTAAAAACGCGGAAAACGATATTATTATTATTACGTTGTGTAAATAAGAACGCAAGCGCGCGCCTCGACGCTCCGATCCGGACGCAGGCGCGGGTCGTCTCCTCTAACCTCGGGTCCCGCGCAGAGCGTCGGTTTCGCGCCGCCCGCGTATTGTTCTTTAATACGTGAAATATATTTCGCAAATATTTTCTCCGACTGCTTGATTGGATTTTAATTAAAATAAACGCAAACAGACGCCGAACGTATCGCGTGAGTACGCCAGACCCAGTGGTTTCGAACGGACAGAAGAACTAAGAGTACATTATGAGCGATTATAAAAACATTTACCGATATGGAAAAGAAATAATTGCGTGATTCTAATGTGCTCGCGCACGCGGCACAGGACTAGATTTGATTGATTAAGATAAACGTTATAACACTTTACAATCGCTTCAAATTCATCATAACGTACACATGTCCATTTCCGTGGTTACTTGAGGCGTAAATCGTTTGTGAATTAACTTAAATGACGCTATAATATTGCATAAATACATTTGTCTTGGTATACAAATTAGTTACCTTAGTCTGCAGCTTTTGACAACCGCTGTTTATCAACATAGCAAATGCTCAAAACAAATAAATATAGAAGGACGAAAAATAATTATGAACGACAAATAATAAAAGTACCAGACGCTGCGTTTCAATTATAACAAATTCCTAAGAACGTAGGGCCATATTAAAATATTAAATTAACACCGGGCTGAAAAATATGTTTATTAAAATATCTCTGGAGCTGAATGTCTTGGAAGATTTTTACAAAGTGATATTCGTTTAATTTGTCTCCCTCGTGCAATGGTAAAGGTCAGCAAATATTTGCTTTGAAGATTTTTGGAATTATTTGGTTGGGAAAAAATAATATTTTAAAAATTATTGATGCATCGAGACAATTCATAGTAATTATCACACTGAAGTTATTTTTAGAAGTAACCAATCCATTACAAAGTTTTGATTTCAATTACCCAAACTTCTTTTTCCAATTAAACAATTCCGCAAACAATTTACAAGAACAAAACTGCGATTAATCAGCTCTCCCCTTTTCTGGAAAGACTCCAATCGGAATCGTATCAGAAGATAACTCAGTACTAACATAAAACAAATCGTTTCAGTATATCAAATTCGCATTCCTTACAATGACATTATTTCGCCCTCGAGATTTTGCTCGATTTACATTTGTTTTGCTCACTTGCTTCGGAAAACTGTCGATCAAATACCCTGGAAACAGAGAAGTTAATTTGAAAAATCCCGCGGTATATTGACTCATGAAATGGATAAAATTGCCAATCAAATACGGGTGAAAAATCATAGAAATTCGATGTATTCGAAAGAAATAAATTCATTAATTTTTCATTATTAGTATTAATTGTATTGGATTATTAAATTTACCTCCCTCACTCTCCTTTCATCAGGTATATTTTTAGTATCAAGAAGAAAAGTAAAATTTTTGGAAAATTTTTGAAAATTTTTCCATTTTTGTCGAACCCTTCGGCTCTTTTAACCTTCGCGTGATTAAAGGATGACCTCTAACTATTCTTTTATTTATTTTTCAAATACTAAGCATTAAGTTTTTTTATCAATAAAAGTAATAATTAATATAACCTAATCTGAAGTAATAATAATTAGCTCATTAAAACACCTTGTTCTACATATACGAGTATAGTAACATTAGCCATGAATTATTTTATTTCATGATTTATTTATTTTTTAATAATATCTGACTATAAAAAGTAAAAGCACACCAGTTATTAATCTCTGTATTAAAAATATTAGAAAATTATCTATCAATTGGTGATTAATTAATTTTTTATCTTTCATTGGATTTTAGAGAAATTTTACAGTTGATTTTATTAAATTTTTGAAGGATGGTTTATTTTTTAGCCAGAAATTCGATTCTCGAACTTTATGGTTTCTAGAAAGTTTTAAGAGATTCTGAATCGTTTGAATAAAATATTATAAACCTTCAATAAGCGGTTGAATCATCGCTGATAAATAATCCTTTCTCGGTTTTGTAGCTATCTACTGATTAGCGTTGACGTCCACACTTAAATTATTAGTATTATTGAGAACATATTTATACAGTTGTATTTCTATTACAGATTGCAAGTCCACATTTTTTTTCCATTTTCGAATGAATTTTCCACCATCATATAGTGCCAATGTTAGATTGAGATTTTTCTTTTCCTCCCCAAGCGTATCGGAAAATCCGTGGGGCAGTAAATACCGAGGAAAATTAGCACCGAACGGAAATGAGAGAGGGAACTTAATGAACAGGAAAAATGTTTCTTTTTATATATTATATAACATCCATTTAAACGTACACCACCCCATCGAAAACTCGACATCTTCTCGCAAATGAAAATGAAAAAGTCTGAAATATATATTTATGTATTTCACTAACACAACTTTAGAAAATACACAAACTTTTTCATCTCCAGTTTTATTTTATTTGATTAGTCACTTTTTCGTTTTTTTACTTCTTATGAAATATAAGCTTTCTTATTTAAATTAAGCTTTCATTTAGCGAATGATTTGGTGCGGGTGCTCTGTTATTTTTTTGGGCAGTATATAAGGATTAAATAAGAGCAATTGGATTAAAAAATAATATATTATGCGGAAATTGAGGAATGAGTAATGGAAAAAGATATCGGCGGGTGATACGCGGTAATTAGGTCTGCGGAATTATAAGAATATTGCTTTAATGAATGGATTTAGAGACGTACAGCGAAAAGCGATTTGTGGAAGAAAAATTTTCATAATATGATAGATACTTTTTATCTGCTACCTCCTTAAACATTATTGAAATTTTTGAAAATAATCTTTTATGTTAGGTGCAACATCCCAAAAAAGATTTACTATACAAGATCTCATCTGGTTAGTTCCCACAATGTACAAAGATAAAATTACAAAATTCATCCAGTAATGCATTTTAGTCAGCACATCATCAACTGAGTAGTTCATTTTCCGAATACATATGTACTCATCTAATAAGATATTTATAAAATATTGTGCCAGCGGTTCTACATAAGGGACACATTATTCTTTACAACTACGAATGTGATGCTGAGACCATTATCGTTTTGGAAGGGCGCTTCTCTACAAATTTGTAATGGATTTTCTACAAATATGGGTACAAAAATATGATGACATTACTTTTAATTGAAAAGTGTAACATTTTCATATAAACTCGTATATTAATTGAGTGAGAAATTATTTATAATTTTGCATACAATGATGAAGTGCATAAAAATTCATGGTACAATAGAATTCCAAAGCATATAATAAATGATTATGAAATATATTTGAATGAAAAATATTAAAAATACTCATCATCTAGATCTCTTTTCCTTTATATGTATGGTTATTACTCTTCTTCAATAATTTAATTTTTGTCTCCTAGTTGACAATTATTACCATAAGCAATAACCATATCGAAGTACCAAATGGGGTACGCTTTATTCAGGAAACTTTCCGACAAAGGGTGTCCTGAAATGATGTGTTTGGATATCTCACAATCCTTAAGTTCATATTCAGTACAATTCCGTCTCTCTTCATCGTAGAAGCATCAGATGGTAAATGGAACAAGGCAATTGAATGTTAAAACACAACGCCTCGTAAAACCCTGAACTGGCGTGTGTATATTTTAACACTTAAGGGCGAAGGCGACACGTGAGGAATGACGAGCTTTCAGTAAAAATAATTTTGATGATAAGATATAGACAAATGCTAATTTTTGAAGTAAAACTTCTTTAGGCGCGACTAGGGTGTGAATCCGTATAAATGCAACGGAAGTGCGTTACGGCAGATAACATAAGATAAGAGTCGAGTGCCAATGATTCGTCATTCGCCGATGATATCATTTCTATACGGGTCGATTGTGATTAGTCGTCGCGTATGTGAATAGAGATCTGTCGTTGTATGCGTTGTATATCAACAAGGAAATCGGCATAGATAAATAAACATTTTAAAGTTACATCGTAGTACAAATATTGATTTAATAAAAAATGCCTGAATCAGAAGAATATTTTACCCTGTTATAATGAAAATCATAAAACAAATGCAGCATTTGCGCCGTATCTGAAACATGTTTATTGAAATAATTTCTATATATTTCTTAGTTTCTATAAATCTTTGAAGTTATTGAAATGGAAAATATTTTTTAGGCAAGACAGATATTACAGCTATTCTAAGAATGAGATTATATCGCAAGCGAAAAACACCATCAGTCAATAAATGTATGTTAATTTTAATTACATGAAGTTCTTCAAACACAATTATAACATGATAGTTGCGAAAACAATATTTGTTTAGGCGTTGTTTATCATAATTCACGGTGTGAACGAATATTATACAAGTTATTAATCAGCAATTACTTCATTTCTCTAATGTCATATTTGAAGAATGACTTTAATTATTAAATTAGATCACCATGCTTGAACTTCTTGGATTTCAAAATATTGATCAAATTTCTAAAGACAACGATCAAACAGTCAAGCTATTTTATATTGTATCTCATCATAAATTTATTAATAAAATATTAATTTCAATTAATAATGGTCTTCGGACAGAGTAAATGCTCACATTATATCTGAGTTGTTAGGTTCGCACACAAAACGTTCGTACTTGAATATACAAACATGTGTATCGTGCGAACTTGCAGGTGTATTTTGACAAAGATAATTCATTTCAAAAGCAGATACGCAGTTTTGTTAGTATAATATTAAACGTGCATATGAGATATTATACACTGCACACGAATACAAATTTCATTTACTTGTAGGTACATTTAAGTTTCAATATACGGCTATGGTAATAATATAAACTTCGACCTTACGGAGAATACGTTCTTGTCATAATATTGTTACGTTTAATCTTTTACCCTCGACTAGAAAAGCAGAAGGATTAGAATGTGTTTGTATTATTTGAAGGATTATGGATTTGAGAATAATATAAATATATAGAAATTTAGACAAAAGTATATTTATGACAAAATTTGGATTTTAAATAGGAGCAGAGTGATAGTTGTTTTTACCAAATAATTTCACAACTGTTCTTAAGATTCATTAACACAATACATTTTAAATTCTTGTAATAAAATTTTATATAATCACTCTAAAACTTCTTGAAGGCGATTGAATTAACGTTTTCCTCAGTTCTTACAACATGAATGTATGTATGTACAATGAACAATAAGAATAATTCAAATTAATACATATCCACCATAAGGTTTATCTCTAATTATGACTCATAGTAAATTTATACCGTAATTATATAGTTTGGAATGATGAATGACGGAGTGTCTGCTGGATTATGAACGTTTCTCATAGAAGTTTTAATAAAAATCTTATATAAAATACTAGCATATGCAAATAAATATAAATAATAAATAGTACTGTTTTCATCAGACTGAGGGGTCGTAATTCAGCAGAAACGTTGATTGTTGCACACTATATTTTATAAAAAAATTAAACCAGGAATTTGAGGAGATGATTCTATTTGTTTATTTGAATATATTTAGATAATTTGGAAAATAATTAGATAACAAACATACTTTCCTTTTAATTTTTTAAGAGCTTCTCTGCAACATGTGCTCCAATGGACAGAAGTTTATCCTTATGGAAATTGTTAACAAATTTTGGTTAAATATGGATAAAAATGCATAAAACCCCAAAGAAGGACATCTTATGTAACCCTAACGAAGGGCATCTTAAACCCATATCTGTCTCAATATACGTGAATTCTTTACAATTTTTCATGAAATGTAAAATTTTATATACAAAAGCAATTTGACGATTGATTGTCTACTTTATAAACAAAAATATGTTTAATTAAAATATTAAAAAAAATTAGTTCTTGTATAGATTTTATGTATATGTTAGTATATAAAATATATTTATCCACATAAGTCTTAAGTATCCTTAAAGCGACCGATTTAAAAACGTAATTCGATATTATCAGAAATGTCGACATTTTTACGCATGACTTATAATCCGACAAGACATCGAAATAAAGAATGCCAAGAAATGTTTTCAAACAAAAAATGTGTCTCATAATGAAGTCATATTTATAATGAAGTCCTATAACTATGATGGAAACAAGATATATAGGATTTTGACCATAGAAAACCGCACTTCTCAAAACAATGTGATTTGCAATAGAAATTTTTAGGCTGAGTAATTACATATATATGTAACGACTCAAATTTTATAGGATACTATTTCTGTGTCCATTAATAAAACATTGTTATAACTTAATTCCAAGAAGTTCGTTGTGGTTAGCAAAAGAAAACATAAAACAACCAAAAAAAAATAATTAAAAACGCGACTCGGAGAAACGCGAATGCCTACATAAAAGTTTTAATGCCTCGCTGGTCTCAGAATACTAAATGTATTTACAATTACATTGTTGGTAATTAGTTCTTTAAAACTCCCACTTGCGGTGCGATTTAATCCCTGCTTCCCCTAACGTATTCCGCCCGGAATACATAAAACCGAAAATGTTTCGGTTTCGATTACTCATATTACTTTCATGGTAAATAATAATTGGGATAGAGAATAAGTTTTAGAACGAAAATATAATAGAACTCTGTTGCGTCGTTTTGCAAAAACTTCCTGATATTTGGAAATAATCGACTTAATTAATTATGAATAAGATCTAGCAGATTTTAAAACTGTAATGGGGAGATTTCAAATTTTTCATAAATATTTATACTTCACCTTGTGCTTTTCAAGCATACAAATTTTATCAAAATCGTCTTTAGCTAAGCTAAAACCCTAAATTTTCACCATCCCACCAGAAACCCTATTTTGTAGTAGTCATTTTAGTGATCAATTATTTTTTATAGCCCTTTCAGATATTCAAAGTTTTTCCCTGAATTTTGATAAAGACTTCATTAAACTTACGGAAAAGCTAAAATCGAACTTTAGAATTAATTTTTATAGCTAAACTATATATATATATATATATATATATATATATATATATCATATATCATATATCATATATATCTCGAAGTTTTAAATCTGTGCCATTCACCCCAAAGCTGCAACGAAACAACGACTCCTGTTCCACTACCCTCCTCATCCCCATTGGGGGATAGATAGAATCCTTTCATATAAGGGATAATTAAAATCTTTTGAATAATACAATACGTAATTTCGCCGAGTCATACGAATCTAAAATTCATGCAACATAACTCCGAAGCCGAACGTACAAGAACATTGTACAGGAACAGTAGCCAAGTTATTCTTATATAGAAAATTCATTAATAATTAAAAATTTTAATTATTGATAGAGTAGAAATAATTTATAAAAATGTTTTAGTTCTATAGTTTGGGTAAATAAACTTAAAATTATTTAAATTTTTATGTAAGACTATAATAAAAATGTCAAGACATGTACGATTCATTTTATGCTCTGTATAATCGAAGGATATTTTTTGTTTTCCTCACAATTTGGGTTGTTCAAAAAATAACGTAATACTTCATAACGAAATTAAATTATGCATAGTTTATGGATATATTCAATCCTCACAAGCTCTCCAATTATTATTTAAGTTCTGTCGCAAAATTCAAACCATAAATTATAACCTATATAGAGACTGTTTGAAAGGGGTGGCAATTATACCAGGCAATTATATGCGAATGTCATAGTAAAATTTATTTTGAAAGGAATTGTCATTGATAATGCATGATTTGCAAGAAATAGTATGCATACACACAACCCCTAATACACACACACATACGTAAATGTTACATTGCATCGACGTAACCAATTTGAGAAAAAAAGAGATAAAAAATAGATCTATAAGTTCAAAATTTTGTGACGTTTTTGTTACGTAAAAGTTACAAAATCTACTTTTCGCTACTTTCATGCTATACGTAACTTGGTTTTCATTTGAACAAGCAAATTTATAGAATTTGTGTAATGTATAATGTGATATGATGAAATGTTAATTTTATTATACGTTAAGTCCAATAACATTTGTATTCTGATTTATTGTAAATTTTGTTCTTTTTCATTGCACCAATGTACAATTTCAAAAAAAAAATGAAGAGTTTTCTTTATTAAATTAAAAATTTAAAAATAATAACCACAAGTGACGTTTCCGTTAAGTAAAAGTAACACAAGCAACTGTTTGTTACCTTCATGCTACGTAACTGGGTTTTCTTTTAAATAAACAAATATATAAAATTTGCCTAATGAATTAAATGTTAATATTATGATACAAAGTCCAAAAATATTTGTATTTTAATTTATTATAAATTTTGTTCTTCAATTGAGAATCTTTAATCAGAAACACGGTCTCCTGCATCTTGTAGTGGTAATCTGAGAATGTTCAAAGGGGGCACAAAATAAAACTGATATCGGAACACAAAACAACCCTCCGAAACGTCGGTAGTCCCTTAATGCCCGGACAGAAATATTCCTAATATGTTTTATTAGCCTGTACAGTTTTTTTTTGTTATTTAGTATTTCGGCACTCCGAGTATTATTGTTTTGTACGGCTGTGCGGTAGATGGGATATTTGATTAGACATTCCGATAGCTTTTTATGCTTCGTAATTAAATATTGCTCTGGAAATGCTTCTAAAATTAATAATTATGAATTTTGTGTATTATTGAACAATGACTATTGTTTTAATATGCCCGTACTATGCTGAAACTTTTTTTTTGATAAATTCCAAGAGAAGAAAAAGCGATCTTTTATATTTTATTCTCTGTACATATTTTTAATGGGTAGATGATAATTGTATGTGGGAAGTGTCAAATGATTCCAAGAATTAAATGAAATAAAATTTCTTGGTATACAGAAACAAGATGAGGAAACACCTAACAAGATCCGTTTTACATAATTCATCAGGTAATCAGACCAACGAGCTCCCAACATAACAAATAATAATACCAGAAGCGTCCAAAGGAATTAGACGAAATAGTACACCTTATTTATTCACCTACCCTTCATTTCTTGTCTTCTTATTATATTTTAAGGTTTTCGGCATTAGTTTTTATGAACGGCGAGTGCGGTTTTTAAGCCGCCTTTATTATTTCTGCTCCGAATTAAATTAAGACTTGTACAACTTTACCCCTTTGCCCCTTGGAATAATTATTCCAATGCTTGTCAATTGAATGGAGGATAATTTATCTTGTATTTTATCTACTACTTTATTAGTCTTTGTAGCGTTGAATATTTTACACATTTCTTACTTTTGATTACTGCTTAAAGATTTATCAATAATCCATTCATCTATTCCTCAATTGACTATTATTTTTGTGTCAATTATAATTGACAAGAATGTTTAGTAATTAAATTATAAACAGCGTGTTAATTTATAATAAAATAATAAAATAATATTGATGTTCTAATAGCTGACAGCCTTGACACAAAACTATACATTGCACAACATAAAAACAAATAAGTCGACGAATATAAACATGGCTGAGAAAATAATGTAAGCATTTAGAGGATCTTAAATAACGATTATAAAAAAATCTAAAAATAAATAGCTGAAACTATAACAAACTGCGTTATAGATTCTGAGATATCACATTCTTTAAATTACGCGGTTGCAATAATAAATTTAATTTTCTAGTAACCTATTGTTGATCATTATTTGGTAAATCTAGGTATTCATCTAAATCTTCCAATTTTTAGAAAATTACGTATTTACTTAAAACAGGCTTTACAATATTATTTTTTTTTCTTATTTTATTTCTAATATTTTAGCAATTTCGAGAACCATTGAAGCAGAAGACTCAGGTGTACTGAGTTCTGAATTCTTAATTCCGCTCGTTGTCTTATAAGTATTCTACAAAGAGCTCTTTTACTTTCTGCCAACAACAGAAAGAAAAAAGTAATTTGACGTCAGTTAATACCTAGAAGGGGTGCAGGATTTATATAAAAGAAATAGAATGGGAATGTAACGCTTTTGCGAGGTTTACAATTCAGTTTTGTTAATAAAACAATCCATAATGTAATGGATATTTAAAAAATATATTTGGAATTCAAACAATTAGAGTAATAAAATTTGGAACTAAAAAAATCCCTCACTTATAAATCATATGTATCCTTTCAGATAATACAAAGGGCTGATTACAAGGCAAATTTTAATTAAACCATAATTCATCTTGATATACGAGGTCTGTTCAAAAAGTACCCGGAATTTTCGTTTTTTCAAAAAAATATTTATTTATTCGTCTACATTAATGTGGTCCCCTTCAAAGTAGTCCCCCCCAGATATAATACACTTATGCCAGCGTTTTTTCCAATTTTCGAAGCACCCTTGATATTCACTTTTTGATATGTCCTTGAGCACTCTCAGCGATTTTCTTCAATCGAGGAAAACCGCCGTCCTTTCATGGGTCTCTTCAACTTTGGGAATAGGAAAAAGTCACACGGAGCCATATCTGGTGAATTTTTGCACTTTGCAACACTTTATTTCATTTTTTACGCAAAATTTAATACAAATCTTTGACTTTTCAATTCTTCCATTGTAAAAATCGCCGAGCTCAGAAAAACACGTCGAACCAGTGAATATAGCTGAAAATTTCATCATACTTTAGGGGCATGTATACCAAACACAATAAAAAAAAATTTTGACAATCAGACACTCCAGACCCGCGAAATTTAATATTAGTAATTCGGGTACTTTTTGAACACACCTCTGTATACCCATGAAAAACATAAAAAACTATACCATGCAATTCGCAAATTATGCCCATTTGAGTAAAAACATGGAGCTTTCGATATTGGTAAATGGACAATATTAATGAACAATATTGAACCCACATAAAAACCAACATTGCGCCATATTTCATATTTACTGTGCCATCATTTCACATTCTCAGGAGTTTTACCAAATTACTAATTTTTCTATATGTCCTTGATTTTTAAAATGTATAGAATGGATTTTTTCCCGATGATAATTAAAAATAGTGCTATTGTATCATTCTGCAGTAGCTAAAGCAATAAAACCCTAAAAAATGAATCCAAACAAATTGATACTTTTCTTCCTCTCCCCACCTCCTTAAACACCATACATCTCTTTCATTCTAATACAAAGGGCTTTAGAATAGCCCTGCAATTCTTAATTAAACAATATTCATATTAATAATTAAAATATCTCGTGTTATATATATATTGCCAAGCAAGTGAATTTCTCCTCCTCGGCCGAGGCGCGAGCGCGAAGACAAACGTTTAAGTTATATCTGTATCGCGCCCACAATTTCTTGCCAAATCCCTTTTATAACGCAGCAGAGGCACCCGGTAATAATTCTAAGGGATGTTTCTTGTCTTGTATTAATTCACGGTTTTGCATATAAGCGAACTCGCGGTAAAGTTTCGCTCTTGTTAAACACAATGCATGTGCAGGGTCGAAAGTAGGGGATGAAAAGATAAAGGACTCTTGTATATTTTTGTTATTGCATTTTTAATTAATTCATATAATAAAAATAAATTTTGAAACACATATAGAGAAATTTATTTTTATACATCATAATTGAAATAAGCTGTAAATGGAATTCTGTCTTAAGGCAATTAGGGCATCGTGCCTTAAGGAAAATTGCTGGAACTTCCCGTACCGCAATTCGAAATTCGTGTAATTAAAAATAATCAATAATAATCAATAAAAGTTGATCAATGATTTGAAACTTTTAATAGAATTTCGAACCATATTAAATCATTCTATCTTAAATCATTTATTTTGAAATATTTTGGAAATTCTGAACTTTTTTTCGAAGCAATCGTACTGCTTTAACTGCATAGAGACGAAATATCGAAGCGCGTAAGCGCCGCGTCGCCGTCTAACGCGTAAACATTGGTACGGAACCCATAAGAATGTAAAAAAAATTCATACTTATTGTTAAAATCTCTATAAAATATCTAATGAATCGCTGTGCATACGTCTAATGATCATTTTTGACCGCCAAATGGCATTTTTTTTTTACTTTTTTTACTTGATCTCCGAAGCCGCTACACCTGCCTTCATGAAAATTTGCTAAGTTGTTCATCTTGTTAATACAAGTAAAATGTTTTTTGAATTATTCAAATCGGACGCTTCGTTCTCTTAAAAACTGAGTTACCGTTTTTGGCACATTTTGCCCCATATCTTCGGAACGGCTAGACCTGCCTTCACCAAAAACTAATCAGCACGTCTCCTTATCAATACAAATCGAATGTTTTTTGAATTATTCGTTTCATCCGTGTTCCCGAAATCGTCGACGAAAATTTGTATCCAAACACACATAGCACACGCACACACTCACATACACACACACATACATCCATTTTTCTAAGGTATGCCAACATATTCAGAAACCTCTGAAACGTAAAGAGATATAAAAATTTTCATTTTCGATTTTTTTGCGATTACTATAACTTACCCTACGGGAAGTTCAAAATATATGTTGTTTCGATTTAAATGTCCTAGAAATTTGAGAATTTTGTTGCAATCAGTAATTACTCTGAAAAGTAGAAGAGTA
>NW_020537324.1:5143600-5204551 GCF_003426905.1 Ctenocephalides felis
GATAGATAGATTTATATGTTCGTAAATTATGATTTACAATAATAAACTTACTCGTATAGTATGATATATAGTTCGAAGGGAGAAAATATATTAACATGCAAACATGCACGTATATCTCATCGTGTCGAAAAATTATGTGGAAATAATTGAGATGTAAATCTAATATTGATAGTAATGAATGAAAAGTGAAGTGCTCGAACGTTTCTCAAGTTATACTCTGAAAATTTTATATATTTTAATACTTACAAATATAGCTCAAATGTGTTTCATTATATGTAATATGGTGAATAACGCGCATGTTTGACAAAATTTATAATCGTATCTTCAATTTCAACGTGTAAGGGAGGCTTTGCAGAATCATACTTCATTCAAATATATAAAAATAGTATAAACAAGAAGAATGATACCTCTTTGTTTTTAAAAATTATCAAGTATGTGAAACTAAATAATGATTCGAATAAGTTAATATGTATATAGTTCTGTAGTTTACGAATATTTTGTTTATTAAATAACTAATTTGGTATTGGTTTTTAGAGCAGCATTTACTTTTAAGTTATTCTTATTCTATTTTTCTCGTTTTCATTAGTAACGTTTCGTAGCTCAATAAAAATATTCAATAAATATAATCTTTAAAATAAATTACTTTTAACTTTCTATTTCATGTAGGGTAGGGCGGGGCTAGTTGAGCAACTTTTCACTTAAACGGATGTAGCTCCTCAATGAAAAGTCCCAATAAATTGCTATACGGCTTAATGGATTTGTTGTTTATCGCTTAACAAAAGTGTTAATACTATTTTTTGGCAATAAGTAAAATTTAAAAGCTACAGCTGTTTAAATGCAAAAAGTCAAGTATGCTCAATGTACCCCATAGGTGGGGCAAGTTGAGCACTAAGAAATTATAATGAAATCAATGGTTCAATGTCGATTAGTGATGAAATAAAATTAGTTTTTAATAATCAGTTCTATATTTAAAGTCTTTATTGACAGAGAAAACAAAACTTATAGTAATTGTCTTCGAATAATTAACCAAAAGTAGAATCAACAAAACAATATCATATCTTAGGAATTATTTACCATTGTATTCAGTATTTTTGTTCAAAATCATATTTCTTTATATTATTACTCATAGACTTAGCTTAAATCTTAAAAATAATAATTAATTTCTGGAAGTTAATGGTAATTGTCTTAGTGACAGAACAAGTTTAGCAACTATGCTCAACTAACCCCAAATCGGAATTTCCAAATAAAAGTGAGTTTTTAAAAAACCGTGAAAATTATACCCAGAATCTCTGTGCATATTAAAAGTACTATAATCATATGGAAGAATAACATTTACCTGATTAAAAATAAATACATTTGACTGAACCAGACGAAAACCCGTGAAGAATTACTTATTTACTTTTTGGTCTCTAAATAACAAAAACGCCGTGAGCCTCACTCATTTGTCCAGCGGCCACTAGCGATCGCGGGATGTTTATTACCTCCAAATCTCTATCTTTCCGCCATATAATGCCTAAACGGACGGTGAATAGTTTTCGAGATATTTCGATTGCTCAACTTGCCCCTATGCTCAACTAGCCCCGCCCTACCCTACTTCAAAAATTTATACAGAAAAACTTCAAAAATATATAGAAGTGAAGAAAAATCATGTGCGTATAAAAGGTTGGAGCAAAACTCTTTTAATGTTTTTTTGGTCACTTATTTTCTATAATTATAATTATCGAAAAACTATGTATATTTCCTAGTGCATTTATTTTACAACGCTGTGGTCTTATTGTTATCATCATATATAAATTTTTTACCTTACTATGTGCAGTAAAAGCCCATTTTCGATCTCTGCGTTATTTTATTATAAGAAACTCCGGAGAGAGCATTATTCCCATCATAACCCAATGCAAGAACGGTGTTGGGAGATGGACATAAAACAAAAAACATATATCATGCCAATTTATTGCGAAACAACAGTTTAGAACCCTTTGGACTTTAGTGCCGTAATAAATTTCAAGATTTATATTACCGTTCATACATTTGATGTAGATACCAAGAATTCAATTAGAAACAATACGATCGATATATTTTTTTAATTTGGAATAGGATAAATGATAATTTGGTCAAACGATAAATTATGTGCTCAATCGAAGAACTATGTGTTAACGATGTTGGAAAATAGAAAGCAATTTTAGACGATGATATATGGTTGATTTTGGGTTGTTGATTCATGATATTGTAGAACTGATGATTAGTCTATTGAATTTTTTTAATTAAATTTATGATTAAATGCTTGATATGATACTTTAGAGAACTAGATACATATGGTTTTGGACAAAATCGTCAAAAATTATTTCGTTCATCACAAATAAAGATTCAAGATATATCCTTTATCCTCCGGCTGTTCTCTACATTTCGTGAATCTTTTAACAAGTATGCTGATTTGTTTTCATATTTTTATTCATTCTTGTCGGTGTTAGTTATTATTTCGAATACGACTAATGAATTCGATATCTGATTGCGATTTAAGATTTGGCATACGATCGAACACATTTGTCTTCGGAAATAATAAAAAAACTACAGAGTTTTATTTGTGTTCGTAAATTTAAATGAATTAGACGTTTCGGGTTTAAATTATTTTTGATACAGGGTACTTAAAAGGATTATTTACTACATATAGTTAGGAAGTGATAAATGAATGGAAATTGTATTATAATATTTGAATTCATATATTAATTAGTTTTAAAATTGTTATACAATTTACTATTTTACAAAATTAGGTTAGGGTCAATATGTGGTAATCGATAGGTCTATTATCGACCAACTTTAAGAAAATCATTTTGCATAGGGTTTAGTTATATTGCTGACGCGATTCTTCAGAAAATCTACAATGATAGTGAAATCAAAGCAAACTGTTAGTGAAGTCAAACCAATATGGTCGTACGGCCTACAACTATGGGATGCGGCCAGTAAATCGAACATAACTATTCTACAAAGGTTCCAAAATAAAATTTTGAAAGAAATTGTGAACGCTCCAAAATACGTTTCCAATTGGTTGATACATCAAGATCTCAGAATTCGAACTATAGAAGAAGAAATTAGTTTTTACTGCACCAGATACAAAGCTCGTCTAAGTCGTCATCCAAATGTATTAGCGTTAGATCTGCTCAAGCCTTTACCACTAAAGCGTCTCAAAAAAAAGAATCTGCATGATTTACTGCAAAATATAACATAACATCTATGAAGGCGCTATCGCAGGATAGCGATCCTTCTCACGCAGTCAAATAATGTAACAAATGTAGCTGAATGTACTTTTAAATAAAAAAAAAAGGTTTGTTGTGATATTTCTTTTTCGACCAGTTTGAAATAATGATCGAATCGAGTGTTCTCGTTTTTCTAATTCATTTCAATGACAAACCGAGATGATGTTGTGACAGTTCTGCACAACTATGATGAATGCATCCCGTTACCGTTGCGCGAATCCATGTCGACTCGTTCGTTCAATAAGCAAATATATGGGACAGGGTTATTGGATTATCAAACACTTAAATTATAATAACAAACTGCATTTTGATGCAATCGTGCCTAACTGATTACGACTGGTTCGTCGGGAATTGTAGAGTCAAAACAAATCAAGCACGAAAAATATACAATGTAAATGACATATGTGCTTTATGGAACTATACTTGGAAAAACTTTTGTCTTACTAATGCAAGACAATTTGCTTCGATTTCAAATCAGTTGGATACAGAATTATCATACAAAATCAAGTAGTCAACATTTTGTCTATAATTGAACTTTACGATAGTCAAAAATGACTGACCTGCACAGTTCTTATTTAAATGTTTAAATTCTTATCATCACTGTCTGCAAGATTTGTTTGTATAATATTTTATACCTTTCTATTATAATTGCAGAAGATGTTCTGTTTCCACATAATGTGTGACTATAATCAATTACCATTTTAATTAGTACCGAAGTTCTATCGGATATAGGTTAATTGTGCATAAACAATTCTGAGCAGGAAATATGTAACTGGAAATGCAATTAAAACAATGCAAACTTAAAACACCTCACAATGTAAACGAGATGTAAATATTATTGCAATTCCGGGTGTCTCACATGAATCGTATGACTTGGTGCAATTAATTAAAATTTATTTCTTGTTCTTTGATTGCACATAAAAAAATCTATATATGAATGCTGTGTATTATTTAAAGTTGTCGGGCTCGTTAGTTTTGTTCTTGTACATTTATTCCGTACGTCGGTGGCATTGTTAATGTTAATTAATGTGAATTTATTACCTGTCGGGGAACATAGATGATCCGTTAGGTTTCGGTCGGTGCAATTCACTCTACTCGAGAGAAGTGTTAATGGGTTTACTTATTTCTCGATTTTTATTCAGATCCTGTTTGGAAATAATATATACAATGGTTTTTACATACGTTGAGCCTTTGTCTAACAAGCTTGTTTTACACGAGATTATTATTCAATTTATAGGAAAATTATGCAAGGAAATAAATAATAAAACCAAGGTGTATATTTGTTATTTGCGGAATGGAAGAAGCTTTGAATAGAAATTAATAGAATATAAAAGTCAATGCCAACTTCATATTTAAAATCATTTATTATTAGAACAGTAGCTTGATTAGTAAATAATAACAAGAACTTATAAATAAACATATAGTATTTATTTATAAATTTAGTATTTATCAAAGATTAGTTCAATAAAAAATAGGTATTTCAATAAAAACTATACATCCAATCGCCGTGAAAATTTAGGAAACTATTAGGTATATATAGGTATATTTTATTTTTTTATAACATGTATAGGATATTTGAATAAATTAGTAAATAATGTGATATGAATAAATACTTAAAATTACTCTCGACAAAGTTTTATCTTTGTCATACGCAAATTTAATCCATCATTTACACTTTCCTATAATTTTAATCCAATAAAGCAGATTTACATGACGGGTTTACGATTACGATTTCAAAATTCTACACACATCCAATAAATATGAGTGATTTCAACTCAATATCTGCGTTTTAATATTATTAATGCAATATTTCCTATGTTCGACAGCTTTGCATCGATCATTACAATTTTCGTTCCGCATATAAATGATCGATTTTGCATTTTATAAATCACGATTAAATTCCATCAACAGTTATTAGAAAGTTTTTGAACATGCATGGTACAGATACCAGGTAGATTTATAATTGATACTGTACTCTCGGCATATAGTTCTGAGAAATAGAAATAGTTACTTTTAGATCAACCACAAATTAAATTAATAATTCACTTCAAAACTGTCTATATTTTATTTACTTCATATATATATGAATCGTATACGAATCAATTATGCCTAAGTAGAATGCAATTACAGATATACAACGATTTTAGTTAACTGAAATTTTATGAATTTCTCTTCTTTCTAATAAGTTCTATTGGACGCTGATTTATTACTGAATCATTATATCCTACATAGCACTTGCCATAATTCACTATTATTCTGATTCAAATCAATTATTCCAAATTATATATAATTACAAAGAGAGGTGTGCTATTTCTGCGTTGTTTAATTTTGTACGGATGAGTGCTTTGGGAGTTGAAATTTATTAACCGACAATAAGTTAATATTATATTGAACTAAAAAGTAATTGAAAAATTTAAATTAAATATAATAAATACAAAAATATTCCGTGGTATTTCTTCAAATACTAAATATAATAACTAGAAGTCTTAATAATTCCTTATATTAGAGCGCAGCGTATTTTTTGTAACTTTAGTTTATTTTTATAATTAAACCATTTCTCATAGGCCTATCATATTTTAAAGTGTTCGTTTTGACTATCAACTCTACTATCATGCAAAGTTTCATCAAAATCCCAGAAGAGTAAACCTCTTGCATTTTTAAGTCCTTCAAGATTTGCGATATAAAAATATACAAATAAATAGTACAATTAACCCAGACTACACTGTATATTTTAAATTTATATTAAAATTTACTAAAGTCATCTCATAATTTTATTCTGCACCCTTCGCTCCCTTTAAAATCATTTCAGTAAAAATTTTGAGATTCATGATGACTATGCATGAATCCTACACCAAGTCATCAAAAGTATTGAAACATATATTTTTTTATTAATTCTTTGATATTCATGCGGCATTTATAAACTTAAATACACAATCCATATTGAAAATACTTAAATCAATAATGGATGTATACTTTGTAATTATACTTTTCCAAACAAAAACTAGCCTTGCACGCGAATAATTCAAAAACTTGTGTCTGCTACAATTATTAATATAATATTAGTTTTTATATGGTGAATTTAATTCTGGGTTTGGTCTATTCTTTTGCCAACTCCCAGATGTTATATTCAGGAAGGGTTGATATAAAAAAGTATGGCGCATTTTATTTAACCTGGCTTATGGTGGCAAAATAAATATCACTTGAAAATTGAATAACTCACGTACTTAGTAGTGTATTTATAGTTATCAAAAAATATGTAAATTCTCTTAGTTATTCGTACTAATAATGTAGTTGTTAAAATTAATAACGGTACAAAAAAACTTCAACTATTACCAACCTACGCCAATACGCTTTGTAAGTCAATTATTAACCGATTTATTTGTTCTATGATTTTTTTTCTAAAATAATTTTGCATAACAGCTCAATCATCAAACATAAACGGACAAAAATGATGCTACTTCTATAATGGGTATGATTAAATATGAAATTGAAATAGCTCTTCAATACAAAGTTCTGCCCGTGCGTGAATAATTTGTAGTAATGAGAAAATAATATGTTCGTATTATAATTCAGAATCAATTTATTTTAACGATGTTAAATATATATATATATATATATATATATATATACTAGATGACCGACAGACGTTGTCCTGTAACCACGTCTACAATTTAAGTTCCAAAATTTTTAATATCCTATCCTATACCATTTAATTCTATTTAATTACATTTTTCTTATTCATAATTATGAATATAATTATTATATACTAATATTGTCTAGGCTCACTTAAACTAAAATCAAATTTCAAGTGAATCGACATTTTTGGCAGATGACACTTCTCATGTATCAAAATACTTTCAATGTCTAACAATAATAAGCGGTTCTTTGTATTTTTTTCCATTTATTTCTACGATCTAACTTTATTTCTATAATTCAAACAAATCCTAGAAAAATCCTTTAACAAACTTCAGAAAGATTTATCAAAATCCGAATAATCGTTTAGGATACAAATATTTCAAAGTTAGAATAATTGTGGTATAAAAATAACAAAAACCATTTCGGTTACATCTATGAAATATATGTAAATTTCTAATTCTGTTACAGTCGCTTAGGGATGGCAAATGTTACCCTTTCCGGCTCGTAATTGTAATGTAACTGCAACGCGTTTTGCCCGACCCTCGCGTTAAGTACTGTTCCCCTTTGAAGTGGCCATTTACACATGAACGAACTCTCTCTATATGGATGGATGTGTCCACATATAGGGTACCTATGATACAAATAGGCGGGCCCTTATGAATTTATTGAAAGTTCAGTTATAATATTAATATGTGACATATGTATTTGCAAATAATACACGCTCGAACTAACGTTGCAGCCATATTATATTTTTTTCATAAAAGATACAAGTCTCTTAGTAATTGTAGTGTATGAGGAACAATTGATTCATATGCCATGTAGTCCTTTTATTTAATTTTTTGAAACTTTAAGTTCATTAACCTGTGTATGTATTACAAATGATCTAACATTTATCCTGCTATCATAGAACCTATGATTTAGATGCAACTTGCTGATACATGATCTGTTCTTATAAAAGCGCGGCAGTAGCCGCTTACCTTTTAATTTCCATTAGTTCATTTTCTATGACCAATCGTGTTCCAGATACGATCACAAAACAAAGCAATCCCAAGAACAAAAAGTGTATCATTTAATTCATAATTAAGCAATTCGGATTCAAACGTCGTATCAACTCCTCGATCACTCAATACAAAAACTAGAACATCGTCTATCGATCGCCTTTCCAAATGGCAAAACTATGTGCTAATATCATATATGGCTCGTGATAAACTATTCGATAAGATAGTCTAATAAATTATATGAAATATCGTTTTCCCTGTACGCGGGTACCTAACTCTGAATACGTAATGCATAATAAACACTAACATTTCAAACGGTTGTGACTACAGCAATTATATGCAATTACAGAGAACATTCTGCGTGTATGAAACATATGCTCCTAAATAGTTACGTACACATTGCATTTGTTATGTTTAACTTATACATATTATACATACCCAAACACACATATCCTATAACATATAATTGTCGGTGCTCACCTACAATCTTTACTACATGGTGCAATTTACAAATTTCTTACAACTTCAGCAAAAAAACTTAATTTTTCTATTGATACGGTCAATTAAATTTTCGTTCATTCCATCCGATAATTATTTATTTAATTTCAAATGTTAAATAAGTTGAACCCGAGCAGGCGAATATAATAATTGCAACGAACACGTAATATTGAATAAGCAATTATTCTAGTAATCGATAAAATATTAATGAAAAAATGCACGTATTCACATTATAAGTTGTTTAAATTTAAAGAGAATTATACGTAAATTGTCAGGAGGAAGTCTGGGTGATAATGGCTTAATAATAATCTATGGATTTACCATGAATATTAATTTCATTATTTCTGCTAAAGCTATGAAGAAGAACGATGAAGTTGTAAAAGATGAAGTTCGAGAAGTTAATATTTTTCATTCGCGAATTCCTAGGTTTCTATTTAATTAGGCATCTGAGTGGAAAGGTTTAAAAAATATCACCCTGGAAAAATATGGATTATTGACAATTTTAAAATTTTCATTTGATTCAATTGGCCTTTGAAAAATTTACATATGTATAACAACTATTTTTGATATGTGATACAATCAGTTCATTTGCGATTAAATTCTCAATTCTCACGTATCAGTTCTCGAACAAGTAAGTGTATATCATGTGTATATATAAGATTATATTCTATGTGTATTTATTTTACAAAAACCCCTTGTGTGAAAGACATTTCAACTAACATACTGGCAACAATTGCAGTCGAGATGATAAAATAATTACAGGGAAGCCTGTTAATAAACCTTGGGGCACTTGTGTGGGCGTTTTCGTTCGCGCAAATTCGAGTTCTGCACGATAGTGACCCTTTCAAATCACAAAGATGCTATCAAACTGCGATTGAATATAAATGGTAATATACACACATTGACACACTAACACACACATACACACAAATATATATATATATATATATATATATATATACTTATGTAATAGATGGTAGAGTCTTGGATTTGTAAATATTTTGTAGAGCTTCGAACAAAGAATCCAAACAGTACTGACTAACTTTAAACAAAGTGTTAGTGTATAATCAATCATACATGTAATTATTTCTGTTCTTTCCTAATACCCCTTTTTTTTAAAAAAAAAACTTTCTATTTTTTGAATGAAAGAAATTGGTCAAAAAAAATTAAAAAATCCTCAATGTGACCAATCCTTATCACAGTGGTATCAAAAATAAATGTTGGCCGATTTTCAGTAATACAAAATGCAAATTTAAAATTTCATGCAAGTCAAATGTATATATATATATTTATATATATATATATATATATAAATTTATATTATCAAGTAAAATATATAATCAGTTCCGTATAAATCTTACACTTGATCGCAAAATGTCAAGAATTATTATGCAAAGATCAGTCCTCTCCATCATTCCAAATTGTTATCAACGACGCATAAATTTTAAATACTGTATCGCAATGTTATCGTTATTTTCCACAAGTTAGTTAATAACCAAATATGCGTGTTAATGTGTCATAATAATAGTTATTACCTTAACTAGCTACATTTAATAACACCTATCTATCGGCATGTTAACGCTGTTTATATTTTATAAATGTCGCATTCGATCGGTCACTTGCAGAAAAGGATGTCAAGATTAGTACGATAAAATTGCGACAAAATTATAGATATTTGTGGATAGAGAAATGGTAATTGGTCCATAATTGCCGGGTAAACTTTGGAATATTTGATGAACTTGGTGCTCTATTTGAACATTGCAATCGCATTGCATATATAAAATTGATAATGGCTTTATTTTGTTAAGTCATGTAAATAAATGGTTTGGTTGAAGTTTTTATAAATAAAGAGTTAAGCATACAGTTTGCTGCATTGAGTTGAAATTATTGTGTTACAAAGTATTACAATAATTACTCCATAAGCTATATATATATGGAGTAATTACTCCATATATATAGCATACCAAGCCACGCTATGCTGTGGCTTTTATTAAAATCCACTAGATTGAAATTTGAATCTGATAGATAATCAAAAATTTAAAAATTTTAAAACATTAACAAAACAGTGAAATCCATCAGTGTCGAAAATCTGATATTTCTGGAATTATTGCTTACAATTAGAATCATGATGACAAAAATACTCTGATTTTTTATTTAAATAAAGTACATTAATTACAGTTCTAAGTAATTATGATGAACTAGTTTCAAATATCTTAAAAAAATTGTTTCCTATGAAAACTTATGGCATAAATATTGAACTAATCTTTCCTTAGAACGAAGTGGTACGTATCAAACCACCTGAAATTTTTCAACTAAATCATTTATTTCATATTGAAGAATCTGTAGTCAACTATTTAGTTTCAAATGTTTAAAAATAATAAGAATTTCTATAATATAAATATATGTTTATTTTAATGATGTCAATAATTCAACTATTGTTTTTCAATAGACCGTATCTTAAGAGGGTATTCTGTATAGAAAATAAAAAAAAAAAGTTTTATTTTTTATTACATATTTTCAGAATTTAACTACTTAAGAATATAAGCACTAGAGGATTTTCAAAAATTTAAATTATTTTCAATACGATGCCTACGATTTCTCGTGTTCTACAAGACGATTTACTTGAAATTTGCAGAAAATCGTCTTTATAGGCTCCTGTCTGCTGTTTACTACTTTTAAAAATTTGAGAAACTAAAAAAACTGGTAAAAACGGTATTTTTTTTAAACAGTCGCCATTTTGTTAAAATATTATTTTTTCAATTGTATGTAGAATATAGTATAGCGACAACATTCTAGATTAGTAATCTCTTTTTTTTAATTCAGATTACTAGAGGGGTTTCAATCGTGGGCATAGTCACGTGACAATTTTTTGAGACGACGCACTTCAACAACTGCTAACTCTTAAAATTGTTAAACAATTTTTTTATACTCTTGAAGCATTTAAAAATGACATAAAGGTCATGTCACTACAACGAATAGTTCAAAACTATTTGGCAAAATTTCCTTACAATTGATATCAATCAGAAAATGAATAAAAATATCAAATGAAAATATACAAGACAATTATTAAACCAATATGGTCCTACGGCCTACAACTATGGGGTGCGGCCAGTAAATCGAACATAACTATCCTACAAAGGTTCCAAAATAAAATTTTGAAAGAAATCGTGAACGCTCCAAAATACGTTCCCAATTGGTTGATACGTCAAAATCTCAGAATTCGAACTATAGAAGAAGAAATTAGTCTTTACTGCACCAGATACAAAGCTCGTCTAAGTCGTCATCCAAACGTATTAGCGTTAGATCTGCTCAAGCCTTTACCACCAAAGTGTCTCAAAAAAAAATCTGCAATGATTTACTACAAAATAACATCTAAGAAGGCGCTATCGCAGGATAGCGATCCTTCTCACGCAGTCAAATAATATATAACTGTAACAAATGTAGCTGAATGTACTTTGTATAGCTTGCTATGAAAAAAAAAAATGGAAATTTAAAATAAAATGAGCATATTACAAAATTTATAGAAAAATACACCCTTAATATCGCTATGGCAAGGCCACACTTTGGAAAATGCATAAATATAAATGACTTATTAATAGCACTCCCACCCACCCACATAGACGCCGAACAGAGCCCGTCGAAGTGAGTTTGCGATGCCCGCGCATTTCAAATGTTATCGCGCAATTAACACGAACTGTTATTCTCGAGTCGCTCGCACTTCAAATCGGCAATTAACCATTTGAAATCTTTCAATTCACGCGTCACGCACATCAACACGCCATCGGCACGAGAACCACCATTTCAAAAGCTTTTCACACTACGAAAAAGCTCGGAAAAGTCAAGTCATTAGAAAGGAATATGGAAGGTTTTATTCATATCCCTTAATAAACTTGTTGATTGGTTTTCTCCAACAGACTGCTTTCTACCAGAATAAGTTTTCTTTACATCTGCCTCGCATCCGATTAAGAAACCACATGAAATGCGCCAGTTTCGATTAAACTTCCGTGCAGTATTTACAAGACAGTGCGATGTATTTAACTATTTAACTGTTCGGGGGCATAACAGACAGTCATTCATTCGTGACTTAACTTCCATGTTACCATTTCGCTCTGTCTATAAACCCCAATCGCGTAGTGTACAGTAAACATAAGTTTATCTCTATGTGAGATTACCGGGATTGAGAAGTTTTATGAAGTGCAGAGATACGCGAATAACTACACGAGCTCTTGATGTGTGGTCTGAGAAACTTGTGCAATTTGTAATATCGACCGAGGGGAATGCGAACGCCGATTCGGAGGATATCGAATTCAAAGCACACATTGATGGAATCAGAAGCCGGATTCGATAGCAATTATTCATAAAACGAAACTGGCGATCTCGTGTATTACGTAATCCACTCATATATTGTTGAAGAGATATTAATTCGAGATACAATTCTTCTGATATGCGATTTTATTTCAAATTATAACTATACATGAGTATTGATATTTTAGTTGGTACTTGTTGGCGGTTCAATCATAACTGATAACCATTTTACTTGATTCGAACCCTTATTGTAAGAATAAGGATAGATTCAGAAAAGTTTTATGTTAATGCTGGATTTGGTACTAAACTTACATACTTATTTTAATATGAAATCAGATAAATTAAGATAGTTATAGATTGCTCAATACATAATAGTTCTCAACATTGTATACAAAAAACATACATTGCATTTATTGTGTCAATTTTATGATTACATATAAATTTCTTCAATATTGACTTTAACATTATATACAAATTTAATTATAAATTTTTTGTACGTGTGTTGTCACTCAACTGCTCCCTAATGGCAACTCAAATTTTCATAAATCATTTTGGAGTTTGTCAATGGAACTAAAATAGTGGTAGTAAAATATAGTAATAATGTAGAAAAAAAGAAAAAAAAATTAAAAAACTACATGTCATTGTTTAACGGATGAGATGAGCACTGTCAAATTTTCACTTAAAATTTAAATTTCAATGATGATATATGTTAAATTATGAGTGAGAAAAATGTATTATAGCCAAATTCACAGTATTACCACTAGTCTATTTTGCGACAGATAATTCTGTCCATGAAATCTGATTCATGGTTGACAACTTCCTTATACTGAAATTAGCAAATATTTCAGGAATAAAAGATATAAAAATTTCAATATTTAAACTGTAGTAATGCATGTCCTGTATGAATATTTACCTTTTTGCAAGCATTTATGGGATATATAGAATATGTAATATTTAAATCTAACTGCAAACCAAATTTTATAAAAATATACATATGACTTTATAACACCGCTTTTAAATAATGATAAATGCCTTTGCGCTTTAAAACAACCTTTTCAATAATTAAAATCCTATACAATTCAATCACAGAAATCTCTCATGGCCCTCATAAAGCATCCATCATTGTCTTTTCAGATACCTATCATAAAAAATATCTTCCTTAACACATTGAAAGAAATAACTAGCCCTATATCCTACGAAGGGCGAACAGAACAAACGTGTATCCTTTCCTCCGAATCGTTCGAGAGCGTTTATGTAACACGATAGCGCGGCATCAAGAAATCATTAAATAAGAAATGAGTCGCCTCCGAAGTGCTATGAAAGATGTGCATCTCTCCAATTAGTTGAGATAATTTGAAGGTTCTAGGCAGGCTCACAGTCCAATTAATACATAAATCTCAAACGAGAAAGAGAAACATTAGTATTCGATGAGTACAATAAAAAATTAAGACTCGTCGGCGTATATTGACGTGTGGAATGAATATAATGAAATCGACGCGTTCGAATTGGTTTTTAATACATGTTTACGAAAGCGCTTTATGGTCAGTTTTTATGCATGATTGTTTCAATAACATTTCAATATTATTCTTGCGTTTAATTACTTGTAGATAATTATATTTTACATGTGAAATTAATGTGGATACCGTGCAACTGATCTCTAATGAGAAAATATATTGAGTAATTATAATGGATAGTTAGTATTGAATTTTGAACCGACAGTCAAATCATTTTTTTGTTTGATCTTCCTTATGTGATCAATAATTATCCATTTGTATTTGCATTAACTAATATATGTCTTCTTCCAATCGTATTACTTTTAATTTTCCTGTTGCATTTCTTATAGCTTTAATTCAAGATGTTTATAAAGTAATACTCTGAAGTCAAATCATCAAAATTTTTGTCAATTCATTTATTTTCATTTATTCTCTTATTTATCACAAATTCGGCAAATCTCATAATTAGTATAGTTAATTAAATGTTTAAAATAAAATTCACATACCTTGCCTTATCTAAGTCTTTGCACGATACAATTATTATTTAATTCAGTTGTAATGCAAAACAAATAATAATTATCTATGTTGAATAAATAACGAAACTCTTATCTGACTGTTTGTTTCTCGATGTTAGTGTTATTTATGGCAATGTGTCCCGACCTTTATATTTTTACATTATAAAATTTCCCTAGCGCCCGTTACGACGAGCCTTTGTAAATATTTGAATTATTATTCGAATTCCGGTGGCCATCTCGGAATATATATATATATATATATATATTTATTTATATATATATGTATATATATAAGTTTATAATGTTTAAAACAGTAGTCAAATATATAAGTTTACTTTAGCAGATAATGAGATAGATCAAGGACATGAATTAGAATTAGTAAAGCAAATCGAATAGCTGGTTGAACTGCTTTCCTTCCTCTTTTCATAATTAAATTTGATACACATTAATATTTAAAATATTTTTGTTTAACTTCAAGCTCCGATTCATTGAATTTGTTAGTAAATAAGAGCAAAACCCAGAACCGTCAACGATTTGGAATTTTATTTGATTGATGATCAAGCTTTCGAATACAAACAGACGAAGTAAACTTTACTATATAATAATTGTACCAAAATTTGGAATTTAGAATTTTAGAAGTTAGATTAAAACTAGTTTTTTGCAAATCAATTCGGATGGCTTTCCCAGGTTCGTCTTGTACTTGGATGCAAGTCTTATACAAGTTGGAACATACTGGGCTCCTCTAATATTTTAAGCATTTCATTCTGTGGCATTTTCAAAATGTTTATGCTGGATTGACTTGCTCTACCCAAAAGCAAATAGATGAATAATCATTTATTTTAGATCGACATGCTCTTTTAGATCAATCTATTCTATAATAGTCATATTATATTTGCAGTTTTATTTAGCTGGTTATGTGAGTTGTACATCCATGAAAGTTCCTCATTGGGGAAAGTTCCTGAACCCACCCATAATCAGCTCATAGTCACAGGACGGCTCTGAAAATTCGGTTATTGCTTCTAGAATAAAGTACCCTTTTTCTTCAGAATTGATACTATTGCTATTAAATTAACTTAAGACAGATTAATATGGCACGCTGTATGACTATATCTTTAATTATTTTTTGTAATTGAACCACTTATCATAGGCCTATAATATCTCAAGGTTCTCAAGGTTCAGTTTGGTTCGGTCAACTCTATCACAATCTGAAGTTTTATAAAAATCCCAGAAAAGTAAACCTGAGGTTCTCCTTATTAGCCATATAACACTCGAAATTCGGTCGCAGTACCCTTAGTATCTCAATCCAACTTGGAACAACTTCTAACATTACTCAATCCCTCTCATTTACTTGCAATAATTTCATTCATTATAAGTATGCCAACACCAATTGTTCCAAAACTTTAATTAATTTTTATAGTTAAACCACTTCTCATAGGTCTACAATATCTTAAGGTGTTCAGTTTAGCACGGTCAACTCTATCGCAACCTGAAGTTTCACCAAAATCCCAGAAGAGTAAACCTGAGGTTCTCCTTGTTAGTTACATAACACTCGGAATTCTATCCCGGTACTTTTACTACCCCAATCCAACGTGGGACAACTTCCAACATCACCCAATCCATCTCCTTTACCCCATTACTTGCAACAATTCCATCCATTACAAGTATGCCAACTCCAATTGTTCCTTACCACGTACATTATTATTATTATCGCAAATTCATCTAGAATTGACATCGCATCCTCCTGCTGTCGGCGGTATCTCGGCCGCACCGTTCGGTCGGTGCATTAATTTTTGTGATGTCATTCTGTACCTGGCCAATGGGCTGATTGTGTTCGAGCCGGTTATCGCTGATGATCTATGGAGTGTAATTAATTACGAGGCAATTAAAAGCCAAAGAGCGGGGGACGGCGAAAAGAAACCGCTACGACGGCCGACGCCTCGGGCGATCACACTCGGGAGGAACTGCCTGCCGACTCTTATATAATATTGAAAAATATTAGAACGAGATCTTGTGGATCGTGATGGTTACATTCTTTCAATTGTCAGTTGATAATATAATATTATTGGTATAACATAATTTGGTTTCCGGAATGGATTATTCCATAGAGTGCCTACATATTTTCATTTATTTTTGTTAGGCTATAAGCTGTTGTGATGATACTTCTCCTCAATTATGATTTTCAGAAGGCATCATAATAATTGGTCTATTTATATTCAACATGAAACTATATATGAAATAATATTTAAAAACAACAAAGAACCATCTTCAATATCAAATTAAGATAAAATTATCTTCATAAGATCCTTATGCATGCAGAAGTTTCAGTAATTACTTCAAGCCAAAATTTCCACATCATTCCTCTGCATATTTTCATTTAGTTTTGTTACAACTTAACAGCTCTATGAGCTGTTATGATGATTCTTCTCAATTATTATTCTCAGAAGGCATCTTAATAATCAGTTTATTTATATTCAACAAAGAACCATTCTCAATATCAGATTGAGATAAAAATGATTTTTATAAGGTTCCTTATGCATGTAGAAGTTTCAGTAATTACTGCAAGTACAAGTCAAAATTTCCACATCATTCATCTTCATATATAATTTTTTTTCAAACTTTAGCCTAAAATCTAGCAAAATAAATATATTACATTATAAGATTAATAAAAATTATATTCAGACGAATAAATAGAGAATGATTTCAATTGGAACATTTTAACTGAGTGGTTAGCCCAGAAAGTATTAATATAGAAACTAGACAATTGTTCCAATTGAGAACATTTTTTCATTTATTTGTCTGAATATAATTTTTATTAATCTTATATTGTGATATATTTATTTTGCTAGATTTTGGACTACGTACTATGGAGCACAAATTGATAGCAGGAACTTTTATAAATATCTGAATCAATATTTAGAAGAGATCTTTCAAGTTTAGCTGGCAAAATGAGAAATAGTTTTTTTGACTTCATAATGTGATTTGATCTTTGAGCCACTCTTTTCTATTCGAACTTAACTTTGATCTTTCTATTTATACATCTATAACTATTATAAGATTCTAGATCTAGACCAACATTTAGCCCTACAAGGCTCATTTTTTTTTTAATTTGTGACAAAAATATATTGTTTGTAACTGGTGATCGAAAGATGAGGAAAACTTATAAAAATAAAAATAAACCCTTTGGTAAATATATGTATTATTACATTGCTATATGTCAGTCAGTCAAGATCAAGACATATCGCTAATCATAATTTTATGACTATAAGAACGATTGAGGTTGGTGTTCCACATATGGAACTAGGTGCCTTGTAGGGCTAAATCTTATAAATTTGGTTGAACAATTAAAAAAGTCCCTGCTATCTTTCCTGAATATTGAAAATAATTACAAATCAAATCAATCTTGTTTGCAATCGCTGATTATATTACGAAGGTTCAAAATTTGAATTGATCTTTGATCCAATCGTCCCATGATTCAACTTATCCTTAGTTTCTAAATTTTCGACTAAATTTTGTTTACCAACTCTGTGTCTATTTCTCAGGGATTGACTAAAAGTTCCATACACAAAAAAAATATTTATTAAATCTACTAATAGTAAAACACAATGAAATCGCAAATAGCGATCTCAAGGCAAGATATTTATTTGTGGCGTGAAATGAACCGTCGTCCGGTAGCGTAAATTATCTTATCGAAATAAGAATCATATTGGCCTTTATTTTTTTCATTAGTTGATTAATATTTGTGTATTGTTACTTTAGAATTAATAGAGTAGATGAAATAAATTTAATACGAACACCATTAGTAACACACAAAATCATAAATATCACTATATTGTTATTTTTTCTTGTTTAAATACATAAAATTAATAAATGGATATTTTATTATGCATAATAACACCTTTGAGAAGCTCATTAGCACTTGCACATTTCTATATAAATTAAATTTGCATACATGATGCAAAATAAAATATGTTATAAAATTTATATTTAAACAATTAAATAATAAAACTCATTACCGTAATTATATTGTTAATCATTAAAGATTTTGCCTTGTTTAATTGATTAATGGTACATCCTCCATATAACAACAAGAAAAAAATGATCTAGTCTATTATCTTTCTGTAAAATAAGTGGTTCTATCGACTTTTTGTCTGATATGTTAGAAATGTCGAATGAAACACAAAACCCTTGAAGAAAATATGAAAGTATAGATTACATTAGCAAACACACATCGAACGTCTGAATACAAAATCCAAATAACAGTAAAATAGCAAAAAATTCTAACAAAGAAATCCATTCCTCTTCATAAAAGAATATTGACACCATATAAAAGAATTTTAACTCATCTTCTTTAAAAGCAGGAAACAGAAATAAATCAAACTTGTTGATGGTTTCTTAAAAAAAATAGAAAGTCAAGGAAAATGAATTTTTATTTTACTCTGGAATCAAAATTTAGTGTAAAATGTAGGAAAAAATAAATCATTTAAAAAAAACACGTTCAAGAAAAACGATGTAAGATTTGATGTAGTCATTACTTCATCGATCCATTTTTCATTCAAATGTATCTCTACATTAAATCTTGCATATCCTTGTTCATATGTAACCCACCTCAAGCCTTCATTATGGTACGTTTTGCTCATATTAAATATACATAGTAAGACTTAGTCGTATGAATTCATACATTCAAATGGGGTTGTTTTAACCCTTCTAGTCTCCGCGCATGTTAGTTACCATTACGATATAATTAAACATTCCAAAGATTTGAAAATTATAATTTAAATATTAATCCGCGAGAAACGACTCAATGCGAGGAACGCCACGTATGTAATTATATCACAGATTCCCAAACTAAGTGGAAATCACTGATCATAAGATAAATCACCTCGTCTTATAGTGTTAGTTACTTATATTTTGTATTATATATATTAGGATGCTGAATGGGGTATTTCACTCGATGATGCAACTTAATAATCAATCATGAAAGATACGTCCGCTATTTCCATCTTAATAACTAGATGTAATAGAATTGCATTCTAGTTAGGATTTTTATTTTAACAATCTAAAAAATATTTTATTTTTAATAGTGGTAAAATGTTTCTTCGCGTGGTTATCAAAGTTCATTGAAAATTCGAAAAAATCCAATCGAAACAGAATAAATGTGGAATTTATACAAAATTATAAGAATTATTATATATGTCAATATTTGGATATTTGTTAATATTCTTGTTGGAAATAAGTATAATTTTCTCCAAGATTAATTTTCCACAGTAATAGAATCATCGACATAAGACAAGGACTACCCTTTTGCGAACATGATACCCCAAAGTCTCTGCTGGTCCGTCTGTACCCTGTACCTACTAAATAACCCTCATAAAATCCACGGTTTCATATAACGTCGTTCAGTATTATGATATTATATTCCGACTTGGCAGAAAATTCCTTAGAAATATCCAGCAATGGCAGAGAACTGGGGAAAATCAATGCATGATATCGATTTTGAAAAAACTGGGAGGAAAAATTCTGACAAATTGTAAAAGGAAATATTTGATTTAAATTTGTGCCTTGAATG
The DNA here is from genome assembly GCF_003426905.1 of Ctenocephalides felis. Lineage (NCBI taxonomy): Eukaryota > Metazoa > Arthropoda > Insecta > Siphonaptera > Pulicidae > Ctenocephalides > Ctenocephalides felis. The sequence continues at coordinate 5,163,863 of NW_020537324.1, forward strand.
GGTATAAAAGACCAAAAAATAAATTCAATTTTGTTATTGTAAGGTGACACAATTTCATAACCCTCTATAAAATAAATTTTAAAAATTGTCGGTAAAGCGTTTTGTAAAATTGTCAGTAAAACGATTTATTATTTGGACGTATGCCTGTTAGGAAGTTCTGATATATTATTTAAATATTTGTTTATATTACCAACGATCTAAAGCTCCATCTTTTCACTCGGTCAAGCGTTTTATTCACATGCGTATATCATTAATACAGTTAACCGCAAACTCTGCTACTATACTTTTTATCCATTATTACATACATTTAAGTCAGATATTGTTGTATTTTTATTTTTACTTGAAAAGAATAAGGGTAGCAGTATCTACAAAACAGCAAACAGTGGCAGATGATGAAGCGTTTCCATGATTTATATGAAGAAGAAGCCGAGGAAAGAAATGTATGGAACACCTTGCGGGTACTAATGCCTGTTTTAGTATTGAGATAATGTTAATTGATCAGTTGGAAGTAGATGGATAATGTAGAAATATTGAAGATTTTTTTAAAAATTCACTAATTTTGTGAGTGGATGAATCTTCAGTATCAAAACGCATCAAGTATGCCATAGTAATAATGATATACATATTAATATTGATATTAATTTCTATATTTATATTGATATTGATATTGATATTTATATTGGTATTATATTAATATTGACTTTGCTATTGGTATTTATATTATTATTTATATTGGAACATACTTGGAAGTCATCACAGTAAATACCAGCTGCTGCATTATTATTCTATGTATTTATTTCTATTCTAAAACAATAGAAATTATTTTGCATGAAAGAATATGGCTTAATGCGTAATAAAACACAGTAATAAATATGTATACGCTTGGAGACACTTAATGAGACAAGAAAATGACAATTCTCATACAAAATAATTCTCAATCATTTGGCGAACGTAATTTTGCGTTAGGAAATGATATATTAGAACACGCTTCCTATGCATTAACTGTTCAAGTATTATTTTAAAATAAGTATTTTCAGTTTTATTAATATTTATAATTTTTTATATGGAATGGTCACCTCGGATGTCTTCATTGACGCAATAATAGCAATGATGAAGTATTTGTGGTTTTAGTAACATCTCGAAGAAAAATAAATACTAGAAAATTAATTCAAGTATCCAATTTTACTTATCCTTGTATTTTCTGTCATTTATTTAGTTTAAAAAAATCATTACAAATGGGCCGATTTCTTTCTCTTTTGACAAATGAGATGAAAGCCGAACACAAAAAATATTATTTTTTTTAAATATTATTTCGCCTTGTTAATCGTCAATCATACAAAAACAAATTAATCTCTTTGGAAGTAACATGACACTCGTTTTGCGTTCATTAAATCAATCGCTGAAAACAAGCCGACAAAAAACGGATTATTTGAATAAATTCAATTTAAATTAAATACTGATCCGGTTATACATATAAATATATAAAAAATTAATAAAACTGCTTGATAAGTTTGGATATACAATGATTATCCATTTGTGGCACAATATTTGAAGATAAGAATTCTATTGAATTTGACAATTTGATTTAACTCATTCTAATCTACTTTATAGCTAAAAATATTCTGAGGTTAATTTAACGATTAAAATTTAAAATCATTTCTTCTGTTAATTTATAGTAACACATTCTTACCTTGAAATCAATGAAAACAAAATTTTCTAAATTATATCTTTATACAAACTTTAACTCGGTATAATTTTCAATCTTTTAAAAAGCAAGAAAAAGGTATAAACTCCTATGAGCAAATTTCCTATAAAATATGAATAGGCCGTATTATTTCTGCTTTTCAGGTTTGAGTTTAGATATTTCACATAAAACATAATTCGGGGGTGAATTTCGTTCTATTTCATTTTTTTATAGATTGCGATTTTATAAAAATACTTCTGAATTCCCTCGACGATACATACCGTTACTAGAGATCAGATACGAAATTCTACAATACATTTTGTATAGAATCCTGGATAAAATATAAGTAACATTATTAAGAAATAATGTATATATTTAAACCTGGATAACTATAAGTATAAACCTGGATAAATATAAGTGACAATATTAAGAATACAACGCGCTTTCTTAATTAGGAAATTTGGTGATAACAGTGATAAAAAATGTGACTTAGGAAATGTTCAATGTTTGGTTTTAAGTATTTTTATTGGTTTGAAACTATATTTTAGTAAATGTTTAATAATTAATTCTGTTCTATTGAAGTCCAAAAAATGTTGAAATTATTTGTTAACAAATTCACTAGCAGAAAAAGCTTCTCTGTAAGTGTTTAAAGGTGTTTGATATTTGTTATCATGTACTTTATGATGTATAATTTTTGGACAAAATTGATGAAAAACTTTTGATAGCATATTAAATTGAATTGAAATTTAGTAAAGGCTTAACATTAACCCTCAGTTTTTTACATTATATATTTTTTATTAATTTTCCAAGTTCATCCCTGAATTGAACTGTCTGTCTGCATATAATCCCTGTTCGTTCCATAAACGAGTATTATTTCAATATTTCTTTGATAGCATACATTGGAATTCTTTATAGTTCTCTTCTCTTGAACTGAATTTCATTTCGTACATTTTATTATTATTTAGGCATTGGCCATCCCATACAAGTTATGATTTCTTGAAACCGTTTTAGTGGCCAGTCGGACAATACTCGATATGAAAAAATGCAACCGCTTCCATAATAAATAAAAATACCACTGAACAGATATATGTATTTCGTTTATTGTTATTGCAATTTTGAAATGCATTTGCTAATTTATTGAGAATACAATGAAACAGTGGTCGAAGTATAGTGAGATTTTTTTCGAACATAATAAATTTTCGGAATGCATAACGTGCTGAAGACTTAAAACTAATTAAAACATGAGCAGGTAATAATTTTTGCTATTTACTTGGAACAAATTTAAGATATAAACCTATTAAGCTCTGATGTGATTTAGTAAAAGAAATGAGCAAGATTTGTTCCTAATATCACCAAAAACTGTATTCTTATTACCATCACCGAAATCATAAATCAAAACCCTTTGTTATATCAACAGTTGCCGATAAATTTGTACATACCTGAGATAATCTCAACGAGTAATCCATATAGAACAATACGATCCTAACATTTCAAATTAAAAAGAACGAAAATAGAAATTAGTTTTTAATTTGTATATTGATTAATGATTGTACGTTTTAAATTTTGATTTCTTTTCGAAATCTTTCGAGATGGTTTTGTATCAACACTCAGGTAACCAGGTAACGAAGGTCGGCAGTTCTTGAACCTCATAACCTATAATCCATTAGACCAGCAGATGATTTTAATAATTTCATATAATAACGAATGTCTTAATGCTTTTTGACCACTCTGATTAAAAATATGGTAAAAGATACTTTGGTATTGAGAACTGGATCGAATATACAACCAGTCAACAGGCGCCAATCTTAACAAATTTTTAATGCAATCTTGCTATGATGGTTTTATCATTAGATAGTCTTAAAACACTAACAACATTTATTTTATTAGTAGTTACGAATCGATAAAATTTTTACCTAGTACAAAAATTAATTTAATTAATTTTATTATAAGACCTCTGCATGCAATAGTTTTTGTTATTGCTAAGAAAAATGGTTAAAAATAAAATCTGTTCAGAATTAAACTAGAACTAAAACAAAAACTATAAACTAAAAACCTAAAATTTAGGCTAATGATTATTTTAAATGATTTGATCTTGAATATAAATAATAACCTCCAATTTGAAAAAATTCATTATAATTTAATAGAGAAATCACAAACAAGGAAGGAAATAATATCTCATATCATTTTAACAAGCACTTCAGGGTACAAAGTTAATATTATAAATATGTCGTTTATATACATAATTTATCAGAATACTTATTATAAAAACAAATAATTATCTATCTCTATATTGCTTCCTTTATTGTAAAATATAGAGCTAGTTTTGGAGACAAAAAAATTGGCTAAAAAATATTTTGGATTCAACGACATTTTCTGATTGCAATTTTTTATTGATGATTATTGCAATCGAATTAAACTCATCAAAATAAACTGTTAAAAATATTTCTTCAAACAAATATTATAGAAAAAATATTTATGATTTTTTTAATTTGTGAAAAACCTTCCCAAAGCATGAAAAATCAGATCATAGTTTTGAAAACAAAGATTTTAAATTCTGATCGAATAATTATAAAAATTGTAATAAAAAAATCTTTTTGAACATGAACAAGAATTATGAATTATCAATAAGCCTTTGTGATTTCCTTAACATTTCAATAAGCAAACTTGTCTCTATCGTTTGACTTTGTTTTAATTAATTATAAATAAAGTAAAATTAATATACATTATATATATATATATATATATATATATATATGTATATCTTTTATAATAGATTTATATTTTACTACCACTTTCCGAATTTTGATTTATTTCTACCTGTCCATGAGTTGTAAATATACGGCAAAACGTAACAATTTGTCGAAGAAGAAATATTACAACAGGTAACAAAACACAAAAATAAAGCAAAAAAAAAACACAAATTTATACTTATTGTTAGTTTCGTGTGAGTGCATTAAATACCTGTATGAGAAGTCTTTTATATTCGTATCATTTCTGCTTTTGCGGTTTCGGGGGCGTACTTAAAAACGATTATGTAAAAACATATATATAAGTGTTACTAAGAGTGTGGAAAATGTATTGTGATTTCTAAATAAAATAAACCGCAGAATTTAAATGGAAATCCCAAATGTTTTGCCACGAGAAGTAGAAATTGTAATAGATAATTACGGAAATTAATCGATTTTAATCATATTAAAATAGGTAAAAAAAATGTGCTTTGCAGTATTAACAATATTTATCACTTTATTTCTGAGATTTAAAAAAAATTATGTACCTCAATTTCAAAATCTGACAATGATCAGCAGATTTTGTATTTTTAAAGTCATTTTGTAAATCCTATAGTTTTGCCTTTTGACTATTTCAGGACAGGTGTAAAAATTACTATATAACAAAATAAATAGAAATTAATCAAATTGCGAAATATTTTAATTCATTGTTAAAATTAATATTTTTTTTAATAATTAGTATTATAGTCGATGCTACGATATATTATAATTTTCATATATCCACTACCTCATATAATTTTTTTCATCAAAAGAATGCAAAACGAATAATAAATCGACTTCTGATAGACACTTATACATTTTGCACCCTCGCCGTCACGGGTTTTGTCTACAAATTTCCAAACAAAAAACACAGGTGGCTTTCGTATTTAAACGACGATTGCTAGTTCCCATAAATAGAAAAAATATAAAACAATATTGAACAATACCAAATGATGTTTCCAATTTTCGATCCCATTTCTAAAGTCATCGGGTAAAAATTTCGATGATAAATAGTTGAATTGATTGATAATCGTAGGAGCAAATGAAATAAAGTCAGGGCAAATGAAAAGTTAGAAAAATGTAGAAAATAGTAAAGGAAACTATTATTTTATAGTTTATTATATATCAAAACAAATATAAAATAATTGTACATTAAAATCTAACAATATTCCAAATAAGTTGTATTTTATCGGTAGAATCTGAATCTCATCTGAATATTAGGAAGCTTTTGCAACTTGCCTTAAGATAAAATGCAACTTCCACCTAATTTAATTTGTACTGCACATTTTCCTACATATTTTAATTTTTTTGAACCAAGCATTAATCAATATTTCAACGCCAACACATTACTTCTGTATTCATTATCATTTGCCTGAACCATAAAAATCAATCAATTACTCAAAATCAATTAATACTAACTCCTCGACACCTATTGTATTTTTGCATTGTGCAACTTTTTACAATATGTAACTCAATACAAAATAGTTTAGCATACAACTACTTTCCTGGAGAGGATGCAAAAACATTCAGTCATCGATATTTTTTTGATCTATGAGAATGAGTGATGGATTCCGAGTTATTTTTGCGAATTATTATCCGTAACATCTGCGGAGATGAGCGTTATCCGTAAAAAACTTTCCCATTGTTGGGAATAGTTTAACAATGATAAAAAGCGAAAGGTTATTAAAAATGATGCACAAACATTTGATGTATTATTATTTCATGCCAAATCTGTTGCCCGAAGCTTTTTGTGTAGTTTGTATGATTTTCTATTTTGTTATTTCATATGTTTGAACGATTGATAGACGAATGATGGAGGGAATAAATAATTTGTATAAATCATATCTAAGAAAATCTGATTTATTTATTTTTAAAATATTTCTCATGTATCTTTAAAATTTCAAACTTACTAATACACAATTTATCGTTGCGGTGCTATGAAATGCAAGATATTCTATGTACGTATTGCGCACGCTCTATTATTCAAAACTTTAAATAATTTTTATAATTAAACCACTTTTCTTAGAACTAGAATATTTCAAATTGGTCAGTTTGACTATTAAATCTATCATCATGTAAAGTTTCATCAAAATCCCGGAAGAGTAAACCTGAGGTTCTTCTTGTGGGTTTATATATTTTATAAGTACCATCCATTACTATAACTTCACAAAGGCCTAATAAACATGTATCAATTCCCTCGTACCAAGGGAAAACAGTATTAGCCAAAAGTGTTAGTCATGATTAGAAAATATAACAGTACTTTCCGAACCCAGGGGGATGGTACCCGTACTCGTTCTATTTTTTAACCGTATCATGGTCTGTAATTGTCGATGGAGTATTCATACATCTTCTGGCTCTCGAAAATTAAGTTGCATCTGCTGCTTTATTATTTTTATTTATTACCTACGAGCTACCGACATTTCGATTCCACATAAAGTCGTAACACTTACTCAAATGAAATATTGGTAACGCATTTATAGCCGAACGAAATTTAAATAATAAACGTTTATTTATTTTACCGTTGCTCGGTAAATAATGTTTAATGAAATCTCGCATTTTTTCACGAATTTAAATTAAGATATGACTCGCTTCTTGATTATGATTCTTGATTGCATTGGGATAAAAACATTAAGAAAATGAATTATTCATACTGATTTGTAATTAGCAATGTAATGGTTACGAAATAAATGTAATAATTCAACCGCAACATTTGATAATACGAGTATAACTATATAAATAGAATGCAATAAGTAGAAACGTGAGATTTATATTCGAGTAAATATTTAGTAGGGGCACCTTTGTGCAAAATTTATTTCAAAAATTTTTTAAAATCGTAATAGTTCAAAAGAGAGCGTTTTATGGATTTTTTGATAAACATAAAGAAATAAATCAGGAATAATTACAATTTTCCAAAGATTTTTCTCAATTGAAAAACACCCAGTTAGTGTCACCAATAATCTTTATAAACTATTCCATCTTTATTCTTAGAACTCAGAGACTTAATAATATGCGTTATTTGAGATTTTTATTTAATTTTTTATGTTATTTTAACAATTATGTTTGACTTGGTAACTAATAACTGAAGAAAAGTTGGTCTCAGACTAGAATTTATTCTATATAGATTTTAGAAGTAGGTACGACAAAGGCTTTATAGGAATATAGGAATACAATAAGAAAGTCATAATATTGGGACTAGATATTCTGATATATAAGTTTTGATATTATATCTTCATTTTGAGCTTCTTATATATTTTGGCCCATAGGCGTATATTTATCAACACTAAAAGTTTCAAAAATTCTTAGAAACAAATAATTAAACTTATTAAATTTTCTCTAAAAAATTATGTGTATCGATTATCAATGTTATGTATTTAGTTTTCTCTAACGAGACTTTTACTAGTTTCTTATTTGGCATGATGTTTTATTGTATGTATCAAAACTCCAAAAAAAATATTCAACGAATTGGTTCGAATCTCTTTTCTTTTCAGATGTCTCTCGATCAAAGCGCCGGAAAGGTAGGCTAATTCCGGCTAAGTCCGTCATCTCTACTAACAAAAACATCATTTGATTCAACTACAAACATTCATACAACAAAAACACGAAATATTTACATTTTTCATAATTCATAAATTAACTTGGCACATACTTAAGTTTATCTTTGGTTGGATGAGGCATTCTGCAAAATTTTCAGAGTTTTCATTATAATTTTTGACCAAATCAATAAAGCAAATCGAACAGGTATTGCTTTATTGATTTTATACGTCATTTATAAACTTGTTTATTATTTTTTATCATTTTTTTAAACATATATACACTACATAACATTTAACACAACATTGAAATCGCGGATTTAGAATGCTGTATGGGTGTAGCCGTATGCTGAAGGCCGGAGTTGCTGAAAATGGGTAATATTTGGTAAACCTGACAAAAATACTTCTTTCACACTATTTAATTGTATTTATAACATTACAAAAAATATTCAAAATTTATTCAAAATAAAAAAAATTATGGTCTTCAAAAATTTGTATAAAATTAGTTTGCTTTTAAGTGTTAAAGAAGGTAAAAAATCCTACTAATAAATTTTCATTTTCCATACAGGCTACACCCATTCAGGTAAACATTTATTATTTCTGTTTTTAATTATCTTTAATTACCGATTCAATTTTAATTGTATTTATATTCAGATAAGAATATCGAATGACCAACACTTTTTTAATACTCGTTGCTGTATATAATTTAAGAGCAGTCATATATATTTAAAGAAGATTAGTATAAACGTTTCGAGTTCTTTGTATACCTGACTGTTTTTTTAATACTTTTGCTACATCGTTACATTGTTATAAACAAATGCAATTATAGGTAAATAAACCGGGCCTGAACATTTAATGTCGGCCCCGAAGAATGATAAATCATTCTTTAATGGATTATGCATGAGGTTCTTAAAACACGAGGATGATAATAAAAATAATATGAAATGATGACATTCCCGTACCGAAAATTAATTTTTTTTAAAAAACTTGTAAAATTTGTAAAACTTGTAAAACTTTTAATTTTCAAATTCTTTTTTTAATGGATAAATATTGATACGGTTCTCATAAAAATATATACAAAATTTGTACTTATCATGATAATTGGTAAAATTTGTATTGATTTGATGTTCATAAGTCTAACAATATGAATCCTTGGTAAAAATACTATAACGAGTTCCATGCATTTATTATTACCATTATGCGTGTATGTTATTACTTATTTATTATAATTTTTGACATAAATTGTGCAAAGTGCGTAAGCTGATTAAATTGAATATTAAAATAAAATACAATAAATTAAAATAATTTCTTGCAATTAAAGCTGTCAAATAATTCACACAACATTTATACATGGATTACCATATTATAATTGCACTATATAACTGCCAGTGCGTAGCTTTATTGCTTCTTTAGTGATAAACTTATTAAAGTCCATGAATAATAATAATAATTTATTATTACGTTTCCCTTTGAGGTGTAATTTTTTTCTAAATCTTTGAGAAACCTTTAAGAGTTTAGTTTGTTGCATGCTCCTTGGTTCGCGGCCGTTGCAGCGAAACTGGGAATTAAAAAGCAATAAATTTCAAAAGTACTAACATGGAACTCTTCTTCAAAAACGTAAAAGACAAATTAATGTGCATACGTGTAATAAATGACAAATATCACACATATCCTTTAATATTTCTTCACGGTCTGTGAGGTGATAAAAATCTATTAGGAACTAGTTTTCTTATAAGAGACGTATTGGAATCGATTATTAACACTTTCCACTCGCGTATTGCGAGATTTATATGAATTTTGTCGCCGGAGCGGCGGCATCCGAGTCGAAAGGGTTAATTCTGGAATACTTGAAATATCTTTCCTAAAATTGGCTAACTGTATCAAACGTTATTTTTATACACATGTAATGCAAATGAGCAAAGATTATACAACAATATTTTAAAAAGAGATGTAATTTGTACAGCAAAATTGATTTTCAAAAGCATTTATAAAGCATGCATTTTTTCACAGTTCCTTCATTATTTCTTAATATGACATTTTTATTTTTAATATGATATTTAATCAATCGGGGGAGTTCCACGATTGTCCGCAACGCTCGTTCAGCAAGTGACTGCACAGTCCCCTTCAAAATGTATGCACTTTTTTGAGCGCGTTTGAGCAGTCCACTTAGTATGAGGTCTAGGTACTGAGTGATTTCAGTACAGTTTTTCATATATATTTTTTTGTAAAAATATGACTTTTCCGGTTCTGTTCTCTCTCACGAATCTCTCGTCATAACTGAAATCTTATATATGAATGCACTTGCTTACGGTCGCGTAATGAGCTATTAATGATCCATGCGAAATACTAACTATTGTAATTATGGAAATGCACATGCACCATGCCATGCATTATTACTCAAGTCCTCGTAGTAATATATTGTTATCGGTATCATGTAGGTACACATAGTTTTAATGTTGAGATAATAAAGTACCTCATTTGTATAATGATTGTTTCAGACGACGAAGGATAGAAATGATTTCCAAGTCTAAATGTTTTTTAGAAGCTTCAATATATCACATCTCAAATATCATATATGAAATTTATGACAAATATGTTACAGCTTGTGCACAAACTAACGTACATACGACGATATTTTCATAAAACTAACATACAGATTCTAACATACACTTGACGTCTATGCGCACTATTTTTTTAATACAAACACCCATACGGATTAGCGTTTACGTGCATATTTTCACTATATTAAGAGTATCAATGATCGTGGAATCAAATCTACTTGTTAAAAAAATTGTACGAACTTTAGGTTTTATTTGTCAAAAATTTGATTAATAAACATAAAATTACCCCAAAAATAATTTAAATTGAAGTTATGATATGTTTTTCCCAAAGAATTAACTAAATATTTATTATAATGAATTTTTGTATATATCTAATGATATATACAAATATTCTAAGTAATTTTTTTCTATAAAACTTATAATTTACAATTTTACCGTTCTATTTACGACTCAATTAAACATATTTCGTAGCGTATAATTACCGATACTTAACAACGATTAATGTAGGCAATGATACATAGTATTTATTAATAGTTATGCCATATGATAACTATTATGGAATCGTAATTAATACGTTATTACATAAATAAATATCACATAATGTATTGTGATAGATGAACTTGGAACATGTAATTAGAATCAGTCGTATGACATGTGGTGTTCGGAGGAAAGAGAAAAAAGCTTTTTATATGGTAGGTGTATTGTTGAACGAATTTATCTGTGTTAATTGGCGACCTAATTAATAATAATAATACATAATAATATTGTAAGTTATACAGAAACAGTTGAATAAAGTTTGCATTGAAAACTAATATACAGGGTGTCTCAGAACTTAACGTCAAGCCGAAACAGGGTTATAATATTGATCTTAAATATCCTGAACTAATTTAGAAAAGTATGAAAATTAGGAGCTTTTAAGTGCAACCTAGAGCTTTGGTGAAATGTGATCATTTTTCGGTTATTTTAGTTAATTTTTGATTAATTTTGTTCATTTAAACTTTGGAACCGTAACTGTGAATAACATTTTTAAGACCATAGTAAAAATAATAACACAATTGCCTTAAGTTTCTAAAAATTAAGAGTGTTGAACTATGAACTTAAAATCAGTCCACTTTGAGAGGCCTTTCTTTAAAAAAATTGTACTAAAGTGTGTTGATCAGTTTCAACCAAAGTTGTCGCATTTAATCAAGATTGTTTCATGGTAAAAGATTAAAACTAATATACAGGGAATCCCAGAGTTTAATGTCAAGCCGAAACAAGCCCTTAGCCAAAACAATGTTATCTATCTCACTTTGTAGGAAATTTAAGAGGTTTTAAGTGCAACCTTGAACTTTAGTGAAACTTTGACCATTTTTCGGTTATTGCAGTTAATTAAAATTTTTTTTTTTAACTTTGAAATTTTAACCGTGAATAAAATTTCTAGAAACACAGTAAAAATAATAACACGATTGCCACAAGTTTTCAAGAAATAACATTTTTTGCTGAATTACAAATTTAATTTTTTTAAGATAAGTCGACTTTGAGAAGCTACCATTTAAAAAATTTTTACTAAAGTGTGTTGGTCAGTTTTATTGAAAGTTGGCACATTTAATCAAGATTGTATCTTGGTAAAGAAATTAACACACGGAAACAACAATAACAGTTTTTTTAAATCAATTCCGAGATCTGTTTATGCAAAAACAACGAGCAAAGATCGCTAACAAGATACATACAAAATATAATATTAATAAGATTAGTAGAGACACCCAGAGGCGTTGTTTACAAATATACACCTATGTCATATATTTACTATCCAAAGTGTGCCAAAACTATCACCATAATAAAAACGAAAATCTCAATAGTCATTTCCTCTAGTCTTAAATCCTTCGCTCTCGATAATCTGCGCTCCTGTCAGCGGGTGCCCCCGGACGGCGAGCCCGTTTACACGGTCCGATCGCCCCGATCAAAACAGGCCGCGGATCGGCTGTCGCCACCCGCCGCGAGATCCGAAATCACAACAAACAAAAACGCACGGCGGCAGCGATCGCAACAATACATTGCGCAATCGTATAGAGATAGTTATAGACCGAAGGCTGGGAGTATATTGTTAAAGACACATTTGATTGATTATCATTGATCTCTAATGTACAATTTTTTTTTATTAACATTAACATGCCAATCGGAACAATTGACAAATCTGTAAGCATCCTGACCCTGTCTTTGCTAACAACTAATCAGCACGTCTCCCCATCAATAAAAATCGAATGTTTGATAGAATACCACTTACAACTATTTCTTTCTACTTGCATATTCTCAAAACATTCTGAAGATCTTGAAATTTAATAATATGTTTTATTATTTTATTTCAAAAATTGCAATCTAAATAGCCGATGGTCAAAGATTTTCATGCATGACGAGTATATTTGCCAATATAGAAAATTTTGCCACTTCTTCTCTATGACAAGTATCTTCGTCAACTTTTCGTTAACTGGTTGAATAAAATCGTAATATTCTTCAAGTACATAATTATTTTCCATTCCAACTCTCCTTCCCGGCTTTGTCAAAAAGTGTCGACCCACTTTTAGGACGAGATTCGACGATTGTGTCGCCCAGAGGCGGAAATTTCACGCATGGTGTCATCGGCACTCTATAAATGTCACCAGAATTACGCTCGCTGCGTGTGAGGATTCACAGGATATTCGTACACAGAGTACGTTCACTATCAAAAGAACGGATTAGTTACAATTTCAATTCCCATTGTAACGAATTGGCATCGGCATATAAAAGTATAGGTGTATATAATATAATGCTTTTGTGTATTTTATAGTAGGATGATAATAGAGAGTGGTTTTTATACGGATGCATTAATGCGTCCACCGGTAGCAGAAGTACTTAGATGCTTCTTCGGGGGTATTATACGCTTCAGTGGGCGTTTGTTGAAAAAGTGTCACTAGAAGGAATTATATTTTTAAGTTTTTTTTAAATCAAAAATACTACTATTTTAAAAAAAATGTTAGGAAATCGTAATTGGATTTTTTGGTATAAAACGTTGAACTCCGTAATCATCTTTATATAAAAAATGGTCAAAAATCGTAGTTACACATAATCTCTCTTACAGAAAAATATCAACTTCGATAAGATTTTCATAATTCATACTTCTTATGAACACAGGGTCTCCCATAACTCGAGGAGCCGAAACGAGCTGATAAATTATGAGTTTTTGTAAGTGCAACCTAACTTTTTCGGTTATTATGGCTAATTTTCATTACTTTTGTTCATTTAAACTTTGAAACCGTGATAATATTTCTAGGACTACTGTGCTCACAAAAAATAAAATGTTTGCTCTACTTTTCTGATCCGGTCCCATGACGTCCATATACCGATGTACCCAATCAATCCAAAAACCGATCCTGTAATTTTGAATAATATTTATAACAACTAACCGGTAGTTTTCGAATCCGAATGCATCTGTCGCCATTGCATCGCGCTTGAATCGTTTTCTAAAGGATTACCCGATGCGAAAGGTGACGGGAGCGTCATCGCATTCAGGGCGGCTCAATGTTAGAGGGATTAATTTCTGGAGATTTTGTCACCAGTTATCCATCGAGAATGATATTATCTATTTTAATGTATAGGACCTCTTGAATGAATGCTTGGAAACCGATTTTTTTGGCCGATGCCTTAGTTGTGTGACAGGACAATGAAATCGATGAAAGAATGTAGCGAAAACATGTACTTGGGAATAGTTGAAAGGTGAAATAAATGTATAATAGGAAATAAATGAATCAGAGGAGTTATAAACAGAATAATTCAGCAAAATCAAATCAAATAATATGAGCAGATTGGAATTTTGAGAGATGTTGATCATCATTCAGTAATGATTAAGACGCTCATTTAATCTAAATCATAATCTTAATACTTTGTTTAATTTCTGGCTTTGACTATCATCAACAATCATTTACAATTCGCCATCCAAATATACATGTTTGTACATAAATATTCTTGACGCTCTGTTTCCGTTCGTATTTACCTCGGCCTCATTTGAATAGTCCATTATTTAGTTAGCCGTGCGGTCAAATTGTGTGGAGCATTATTCGGACCATTTAGATTATCCGACTGCCCCACGTTTCGGCGTATCCCCAAAACACATGTAACTGACTGCGAAAGCCGCCCCCCGCGCACTATAAGCTGGGGCTCCGGTCGGCCGATCATCCGCTCGCCCCCGATGTTAACCACTTGTTGATATAAATAACCGTGGGATTCTCAACATGAAATAATTTTAGGCAAAAAGATAAATAAATATATGGATTTTTAACTTCCCGTAGGGTAAGTTATTGTAATGGGCCGAAAATCGGAATTGAAAATTTTTACATTTCTCGACGTTTTGAAGGTTTCTGAACGTTTTGCCATACCTCAGAAAAAATGGATGTGTGTGTGTATGTGTGTGTGTGTGTGTGTGTGTGTGTGTGTATGTATGTGTGGATACAAATTTCCAGTCACGTTTTAGGGCGCACGGATCAACCGATTTGAATGGTTCAAAAAACATCCGATTCCTATTGATAGGGAAAAGAGCTGATTAGTTTTTGGCAAAGGCAGGTCCAGCCGTTTCGGAGATACGGAGCAAAGAGTGCAGAAAATAGAAATCGAATTTTTGAGCGAACGGAGTATCCGATTTGAATGATCTAAAAAACATTCAATTAGTAATGATTGGGAGAAGTGTTTATTACTTTTTGGCAAAGGCAGGCCCAGCCATTTCGAAGATACGGAGCTAAATATGTAAAAAATGGCAGTTTTTGAGAGAACTAAGCGTCCGATTTAAATGATTCAAAGAACTTTCCGCTAGTCTTAACAAAATAATTGATTTTGAAAAAAAAATTTGTTCCAATTTTTTTTTTTTTTTTTTTTTTTTTTTTTTTTTTTTTTTTTTTTTTTTTTAGTATTCTGTATATCGAAAATATTTCAGATTCTATTTTTAATTCTGACTATAGTTCTAATATACTTTACAAATAATTTCAACTCTGCAATTCGGTTTATATAATTCTTATAAATATTACACAATGTTACAATATTTATAATAATCTATTTGAAAACATTCAGTATTCTTCGAACATTTCGTTACGGTGCGGGAAGTTCCAGCAATTTGCCTTAAGGCACGATGCCATAATTGCCTCAAGACAGAATTCCACTTACAGCTAGTTAATTTATGTAATTTGGTGGTACAAAATCTACGTGGACGATAAATATTATTCTCGTTCTACACTTGTAAAACCGGACAAAACAAAACTATAATCCGATCAGGTTGAATTCAGTTGGCACCGACTATTTATTTACAATTCTTATTTTATGTATACCAATGGGTGAACTCTATTTTAGTCTTAACATTACATATTGCCATTTATAATTTCCAAATATTTGAATTTTATGAATTCTATGAGAAAATTGTGTAGAAATTGAGAATCTCTGATACAAAGCTAAACGAACCCACTTCTGAAATTTACCGAAATAAAGGACAGAGCATTATTATACCCAATGCAAGCCGAGTAGGATAAAAGTGGTTTTGTTCATGAATATTAAGAGATATATGAATTTCAAATACCTATATCCACATCATGTAATATTCGATTACTATTAGAATAGTTTTTTTTTAATAATCTCGAAAATGTTTCAGGACTGAAAATAAGTAACTACGCTAATATAAATAAGTAATTTATTTAAATTTAAATTTTGACTTTAATAAAAAATGTTCTTAATAAATTTAAATACTAGGATGCATAAATCTCAAGAGATCTTAACTTGAGTAATTCAATTTTACCAGCTTATGTTAGTAATGTGCAGAAAGTAGTAAAATCAAATTTCAGACAGAAAAGAATCACAAGTTCATTTATATTTTTTACAAATGTTTTTTTAAAAATACTATATATATTTCTATCCATATCGATTTTTGTCACCCTAAAAAGAATTCTTTACAATCTGTTACATTTCATATGTGGGTCAGCAAAATCCCTCCAAATTATTAATTCACACATGAATGTCCTTCATAACAAGCGAATGATAATTCCAGTAAATGTGCATTTGCCGGTATGAATGCAAAATGCGAATTTATTCTGATATCTCGTAATGAGAATATATGAGTTTAATGGACCGTTGTAGTATTCATGAGTTTTGTATTTAAACTGTGCTCGTGAGATTCTGTTTTATTAACTTAACGAGCACGAGTAGAATTAACAAAGTTAATATTTTAATTAAAATCAGCAGAGGGATAGATCAGATACAGAATTATGAAAATGAAATAAAAATTTTATTTCTTATATTTGTATTTATATCATGATTTAAAATATTAATTTTAGTTTCGAGTTGTCTGCTCGAAGGCAAAGGAATTGTTGGTGAAAATATATACTATTTAGAATTTTTTTTGAACACTAATAAGAAATTAACAAATTTATTGTAAAACTTGTAAATGCTTGCATTCAACTGTATATTGTCTATGCTGATATCCAAACAATTCCAATAATTTTCCTCCAAGCACATGCTCATCAAAAGAGGTAATTACAGGCTACACTTGAGACATCTCTACCTTCATGTAATTATAACTATATTATTCCGTATCTTATCCTTACATAAGGGTTGAAATTCAATATTTACCAAAGCACGTAGTTATTGGAGCATGCATTTACAACCGAATAATGAATAAAATACAAAACACAACCCATATACATACAAATTCTAGCTTTTCAGTCACACGGACACGTGTCAAACAATACGTCATCGGTCTGGAAACACATTCACAACTCATTAGTGCCCCAGTCTATTAACAAAAAAAGATACTTTTCGGATCTGGTATTTCATTCTAACTCGTTGAAATTAGAGGAGACAGATTGAAATTAGTGCTTGCTTTGCAAAGCATTCATAAACAGTAATTAAATAAAATGATCAAAGCGAAATCATAATTATTGTGAATCGCTGTTTGCGAGAAATACGGAAAGTTTTGACAGGGATAAAGATACAGGGGTAAAGATATAATATCGAAACCAACAATTTTAGAAATTGATGATGTCATCGTCTTAAAACTTAATTCATCATTAAATTTAAAATAAACACCTTTATTTACTATGGATAAAATAAACAACCGTGCGCTATCGATACAGCATCGAAAGGCTTTTACTCGTAGAAGTCAAAAAGTAGATAAGTAGTGGAGTTCCGCAAGGTTTGTAACGCGGCACTCGTAATTACCCAACGCGCATTATAGGCTTTTGTTCACACCTTAATGAATGTTGTTATTATAATCAACATTTGTTAATTTAATACATAAAAGCAACTGATTCACTTTGATTTTAAAAAAAAATTGTTTACTGCGAATATATGTATTTACCTATTTAACGAATAAGTCTTGTATCTGATTTTTTGTATTTCAAGATATTTTTATTATCAACAATAGATTTCAATAAATAAATAGCATTCTATTCCGGTTCCCCGCAAGCATCTTGCTCCCCAGTATTCGCAGAAGCGCGGCCAATTTGATTTATAGTATTAGGAACCACCCCCAAGCGGCTTATGAAAAACGATGAAAAAAGCGAATAAATAGAGAAACACGACACGGAAAACTCGCGGAAATTTATATTCATACCGACAATCATATTTTCACTGTGCTTTTTTCCGCATCATCGTCGAGAATTCTTTAACAAATATATCTTTTTGCCTTCCCTATGATAAAGGAATGCACTGGGATGGAAAAATATATTTGATTATAGATTCAGCATTGTTTGATTTAGGAATTTTATAAAAATCTCGTGAATGCGCATCGAATCCTTTATTGAGCGCCTCTCGTTGAACTTTAATCTACGCATTTTAAATAAGCAAAAACTATATAATTAACTCTTAAATTAAATAATATTTTTACGATATTAACATTTAGAAATGCTTATTGGCACAAGGCAATTTAACAATGATTATTTACAGGATGTATTAATCACATATTACGATAAATTCATGCAGAAAAGTCTTCGGCGACCACCGGGTCGTTATTAATAACACGCTTATGCTAAATTGTAATCAGAGAGCTGGGGAAAAATTAGATTTAATTGTAATCGATTGAAAAGAATAAGTTATCTTGTATAAAATCTTATAAAGAATGTCAAAATATCTTTATTTTTACCTATTCCAAATTATTTTTAAAGGTACATTTGCCTCGTAGAAGATTAGCGTTTTCATAAAAAATATTCATTTTTATGTGGTACTTAAGTAATATAAATTATTTATAATGAATAACTACATCGGTAATTTTAGTTTTATGTTAAATTTTTCAAAATAAAGTTATTATTTAAAAACTAACTTCTAAAAAGCATCAACATTATTTTCTTGAACGTATTTAAACGATAAAAATTTCGAGTGTAGAGTGTAAATTAGTACTGTATATCTAGTTGCACAAATATCATTCTCTTAAATAGTAAAAATAAATCAAACAAAGTTAAAAATGTATCACTTGTTGTAAAGTTGTCTTCCCCAAATTTCCCCAAATATATCTCCAAAATCAAATTTTATCCCAGCTCTCCTCGATCTCCTCGTCTTAAGGCAGCAGCATAAGCTCAGTGGTACTAAGAGGTCGCAATATGATAAATTAAAAATCGCGAATACAGCGATAAATAAATAAATAATATAAATACCATAAATCTTTGTAAAGACACACGCGCTTTTCCCATGGATTATAGCGAATGGGCGTACCCTCACATGATTCATCAAAGTCCACGATGTACAAGAGACCGAAGATTGCTTTACCATTTTTACCTTTCCGTTTTTGACCACGGCTAAATGATACTAAATATATTTCTGCTGTCTGTATAAAAATACAGTGAGGGACGAACCCAGAAAAAATAAATAATAATAATAAAAACAACGCATCATTAAGAAATAGTCATAATTATTCTTTTTCCTGATGTTTATCATGTTTACCACACTAGGTAAATAAAAAATAATAAAATTTTAATTGGAGTAATCAATTAATCATAAATAACTGCGTAATCATTATGCAATGCAAGATACTTAAGTATCAGGCAGCAATGATGTCATATGATGGTTTAAAATTTGGATAAGCTTAGCCAAAGTAATTTATTATTATATTTATTTTATTTTATTCCTCGGACCTCGATTTGTTAACATCTGCTCAACCAGATCGTTTTGCAAATGATGAATTCGTGCAACGAAAAAAACAAAACAGACATTAACACTCTAATCCAAGACATGCTTAGCTTGATTTTAATTGGTATAAGTCTTATACGAATCCTATCAGAATATAAGTTTGATTTAGGACTGTTTCTGTATCTGTTATTTAAATCATAAGGAATATGCTAATTGTATATAATTAGGAATATTAAATTTTAATAATGCTTGTATGTATATTAGTTTGGCGATTATTAAATGATTTATTTTGTTGCAGGTAAGAACATAGTCATACTTCATAAACTGTAGAAATCCTCGTCTTGTATGTAAGTTAATTTGTTCTTAAAATAGATTATGCAAGAATTTTATAGCTAATCCAATATCAAAATGTTGTTACTCTAGTTATAAATTTATAGTTCCAGATAAGATTCTAGTTAGATTCATTATAAGTATCTAGTTAGAATCTTATATGAAACTAGGAATTTATATATATGGATGATCTAATGTCAAAATATTCTTTTCTTATATTAGATATAATTTTACAAGTCGATATTGGACCTAAATGACTCTGAAGCAATAAAAATGAAGAGTGAATTTTTACAATGAATCTTTGAAGATTTTAAGAGAATTTGGACAATATTGAAACTACCGACTACTCCATATGATTTACTACTCTACTTTCCATTCCACATGAAATATTGTGTCTTTTTTCATTCATCATAAATTAATACTGTATTTTCTTTTCTTTAATTTGGTTTGATTTAATTTAAATATAACATTATGTTTTTACAAATTTATTTGTACGAGTTTTTCAATCCAATGTTGGTAATGTTACCACAAATAAAAAAAATTGCCCGAAATAGCCTACTCTACTACTTAGTATAAATAATTAATATCAAATACTGAATAACTTTTACCTTTACTAAGACTAAAGTCTGTAATTTAAAAAAAATAAAAATATATTTTTTTAAAAAAATTCTATTTCTACAGACAGAGACAACTATTTGTGACCCATTGTAACCTGTAATCGATTCCAATTTTCTTCGTCTGTTACTATAACTAATCGTATAGCTTATCTCAACATTTATTTCCTGAATAATCAACTCTAATGATCCCTGTGCGAATTTAAGACAAACTTTATAACACCAGAACCCTCTGCGCGAAGCCTAATTTTATTAATCTTCCGGAGTAAACCGATAAACAACAGATTTCACAGTTGTCTTCCGCTGACTGATTCGTCTCAACGAAGAGGATTTACATCCCCAAGAATCACACACACAACCCTTAGACTGTATCTAAAGAGATATTTGCCTGACTTTGTTTTCGTAACCCCCGCGATATTATTTGCATGAACGGGCATTACAAACAAACGAATTTTAATGTAACATATATAAAGTAAATCTGGTAAAGGTATCACCTTAGAAACTCACCTACCTTAAGAAAAACATGGGACGTTAATGAATGTTATTGAATATATCATACATTTTCAATTAATTATAATAATAATTTTATCTACAATTTGAAGAAAATATTTTACAAAAATTTAAAGTGAATTTTCGTGTTCGTACGGTCATATTAAGGACTGTGTATATTGTTTAGCAGGTGTATATGCATTTTAATAATTATGATATTTCTCATCTATAAAATGCATGGCCGATGTAAATATGTATAAAAATTAATATAATATTTTTTCATAGAGCTTTAAATAAATAACATTACCGTCTTGCTATTTTTTTCATTAAATTTATTTCAAGATTTTTATTTATCTCACATAGTTAACATTCTATTTTAATAAGTAACAAAAATCTAAAATATTTTTCATAACAATTTTCTCTCAAGCCGCTTATATAACGTGACGGAAAAATTAAATTATGAAAACGAGAAATGTGAAATGTGTCAACAACAAAAAGGAGCGAGCAAAATATCAAAATACGAACGAAATCGAATCAGCGAACATTACAGAACGTCGCAGAGGCGCTTAAAAACGCGGAAAACGATATTATTATTATTACGTTGTGTAAATAAGAACGCAAGCGCGCGCCTCGACGCTCCGATCCGGACGCAGGCGCGGGTCGTCTCCTCTATCCTCGGGTCCCGCGCAGAGCGTCGGTTTCGCGCCGCCCGCGTATTGTTCTTTAATACGTGAAATATATTTCGCAAATATTTTCTCCGACTGCTTGATTGGATTTTAATTAAAATAAACGCAAACAGACGCCGAACGTATCGCGTGAGTACGCCAGACCCAGTGGTTTCGAACGGACAGAAGAACTAAGAGTACATTATGAGCGATTATAAAAACATTTACCGATATGGAAAAGAAATAATTGCGTGATTCTAATGTGCTCGCGCACGCGGCACAGGACTAGATTTGATTGATTAAGATAAACGTTATAACACTTTACAATCGCTTCAAATTTGTTTTTAATTTATCATAACGTACACATGTCCAATTCCGTGGTTACTTGAGGCGTAAATCGTTTGTGAATTAACTTAAATGACGCTATAATATTGCATAAACACATTTGTCTTGGCATACAAATTAGTTACCTGTATCTGCAGCTTTTGACAACCGCTGTTTATCAACATAGAAAATGCTCAAAACAAATAAATATAGAAGGACGAAAAATAATTATGAACGACAAATAATAAAAGTACCAGACGCTGCGTTTCAATTATAACGAATTCCTAAGAACGTAGGGCCATATTAAAATATTAAATTAACACTGGGCTGAAAAATATGTTTATTAAAATATCTCTGGAGCTGAATGTCTTGGAAGATTTTTACAAAGTGATATTCGTTTAATTTGTCCCCCTCGTGCAATGGTAAAGGTCAGCAAATATTTGCTTTGAAGATTTTTGGAATTATTTGGTTGGGAAAAAATAATATTTTAAAAATTATTGATGCATCGAGACAATTCATAGTAATTATCGCACTGAAGTTATTTTTAGAAGTAACCAATCCATTACAAAGTTTTGATTTCAATTACCCAAACTTCTTTTTCCAATTAAACAATTCCGCAAACAATTTACAAGAACAAAACTGCGATTAATCAGCTCTCCCCTTTTCTGGAAAGACTCCAATCGGAATCGTATCAGAAGATAACTCAGTACTAACATAAAACAAATCGTTTCAGTATATCAAATTCGCATTCCTTAAATGACATTATTTCGCCCTCGAGATTTTGCTCGATTTACATTTGTTTTGCTCACTTGCTTCGGAAAACTGTCGATCAAATACCCTGGAAGCAGAGAAGTTAATTTGAAAAATCCCGCGGTATATTGGCTCATGAAATGGATAAAATTGCCAATCAAATACGGGTGAAAAATCATAGAAATTCGATGTATTCGAAATAAAAAAAATTATAAACTTTTCATTATTAGTATTGATTGCATTAAATTATTAAATTTACCTCCACTCTCCTTTCATCAGGTGTATTTTTAGTACCAAGAATAAAAGTAAAATTTTTGGAAAATTTTTGAAAATTTTGCCATTTTTGTCGAAGCCTTCGGCTCTTTTAACCCTCGCGTGATTAAAGGATGACCTCTAACTATTTTTTTTATTTATTTTTCAAATACGGACGTATTAGGTTTTTTATCAATAAAATTAATATTTAATATAACTTAATCTGAAGTAATAATAATTAGCTCATTAAAACACCTTGTTCTACATTCATATACCAGTGCCATGTGCCATGAATCTAATTACTATCTGTAAATTATTTTATTTTATGATATTTTTTTAATAATAGTCAGAAAAAGCCCACCAGTTATTAATTTATTTATCAAACAATATTAGAAAATTTTTCATCTATCATTTGGTAAATCTTTAAACTTTTTTTCTTTCAATAAATCTTAAGAAATTTTACAGAGAAAGTTTATGAACTTTTTGAAGGATGGTTTATTTTTTAAAGTTTTTTTATTAAGTTCACAATATTTTTTTCCATTTTCGAATGAATTTTTCACCATCATATAGTGCCAATGTTAGATTGAGATTTTTCTTTTTCTCCCCAAGCGTATTGGAAAATCCGCGGGGCAGTAAATACCGAGGAAAATTAGCACCGAACGGAAATGAGAGAGGGAACTTAATGAACAGGAAAAATGTTTCTTTTTATATATTATATAACATCCATTTAAACGTACACCACCCCATCGAAAACTCGACATCTTCTCGCAAATGAAAATGAAAAAGTCTGAAATATATATTTATATATTTCACTAACACAACTTTAGAAAATACACAAACTTTTTCATCTCCAGTTTTATTTTATTTGATTAGTCACTTTTTCGTTTTTTTACTTCTTATGAAATATAAGCTTTCTTATTTAAATTAAGCTTTCATTTAGCGAATGATTTGGTGCGGGTGCTCTGTTATTTTTTTGGGCAGTATATAAGGATTAAATAAGAGCAATTGGATTAAAAAATAATATATTATGCGGAAATTGAGGAATGAGTAATGGAAAAAGATATCGGCGGGTGATACGCGGTAATTAGGTCTGCGGAATTATAAGAATATTGCTTTAATGAATGGATTTAGAGACGTACAGCGAAAAGCGATTTGTGGAAGAAAAACTTTCATAATATGATAGATACTTTTTATCTGATACCTCCTTAAACATTATTGAAATTTTTGAAAATAATCTTTTATGTTGGGTGCAACATCCCAAAAAAGATTTACTGTGCAAGATCTCATCTGGTTAGTTCCCACAATGTACAAAGATAAAATTACAAAATTCATCCAGTAATGCATTTTAGTCAGCACATCATCAAACTGAGTAGTTCATTTTCCGAATACATATGTACTCATCTAATAAGATATTTATAAAATATTATGCCAGCGGTTCTACATAAGGCACACATTATTCTTTACGACTACGAATGTGATGCTGAGCCCATTATCGTTTTGGAAGGGTGCTATCTATAAATTTCTAGTGAATTTCCTACAAATATGGGTACAAAAAAATGATGACATTACTTTTAATTGAAAGTTGTTAGATTTTCATATAAACTCGTATATTAATTGAGTGAGGAATTATTTATAATTTTGCATACAATGGTGAAGTGCATGAAAATTCATGGTAGGTACAATCGATGGAATTACAAAGCATATAATAAATGATAATAAAATATTGAATGAAAAAGATTAAAAATATTCATCATCTAGACCTCTTTTCCTTTATATGTATGGTTATTACCCTTCTTCAATAATTTAATTTTTGTCTCCTAGTTGACAATTATTACCATAAGCAATAACCATATCGATGTACCAAATGGGGTACGCTTTATTCAGGAAACTTTCCGACATAGGGTGTCCTGAAATGATGTGTTTGGAAATCTCACAATCCTTAAGTTCATATTCAGTACAATTCCGTCTCTCTTCACCGTGGAAGCATCAGATGGTAAATGGAACAAGGCAATTGAATGTTAAAACACAGCGCCTCGTAAAACCCTGAACTGGCGTGTGTATATTTTAACACTTAAGGGCGAAGGCGACACGTGAGGAATGACGAGCTTTCAGTAAAAATATTTTTGATGATAAGATATAGATGAATGATAGTTTTTATTCCAAAGTTGCAATCACTGCAAGTTTGACAAAATTGCATTTCAACTAAGTTTATGAACGTTGTTAAATATGAGTTCGTACTAATGACGTATGAGGTGCTTCGCTAACGAGCATCGCTACTGCACGATGTCAGGTTGTCCAGAGCGGGATTTAAACTTGCGACCCCATCCTCACGAGTCCGTAGGCCTAACCATTACACCGTGGAACGCCCCAATTAGATTTATTAGAATTTATTAGATTTATTCAAACAATATGTTATAGCAGCCATTAGATCACTATGCCTGAACTCCACATTAAACTTGGATTTTAAAATATTGATCAAATTTCTAAAGACGGCAAGCTATAATATATTGTCTTTTATCATAAATTCATTAATAAAATATTAATTTCAATTAATAATGGTCTTCGGTCAGAGTAAATGCTCACATTATATCTGAGTTGTTAGGTTCGCACACAAAACGTTCGTACTTGAATATACAAACATGTGTATCGTGCGAACTTGCAGGTGTATTTTGACAAAGATAATTCATTTCAAAAGCAGATACGCAGTTTTGTTAGTATAATATTAAACGTGCATATGAGATATTATACACTGCACACGAATACAAATTTTCATTTACTTGTAGGTACATTTAAGTTTCAATATACGGCTATGGTAATAATATAAACTTCGACCTTACGGAGAATACGTTCTTATCATAATATTGTTACGTTTAATCTTTTACCCTCGACTAGGAAAGCAGAAGGATTAGAATGTGTTTGTATTATTTGAGAGATTATGGATTTGAGAATTATATAAATATATAGAAATTTAGACAAAAGTATATAGAGACAAAAATTTAGATTTTGAATAGGAGCGGAGCTTTAGATATTTTTATCAATTAATTTCAAATGCATCAGATTAACATACTTTCTTGAGATGTTCTTGAGATTCATTTACATAATACATTTTAAATTGTTGTAATAAAATTTTACTTTAAATCTTCTTGAAAGAAATTGAATTAACGTTTTCTTCAGTTCTTACAACTGTATGTACAACAAACAATAAGAATAATTCAAATTAATACATATCCACCATAAGGTTTATCTCTAATTATGACTTATAGTAAATTTATACCGTAATTATATAGTTTGGAATGATGAATGACGGAGAGTCTGTTGGATTACGAACGTTTCTCATAGAAGTTTTAATAAAAATCTTATATAAAATACTAGTATATGCAAATAAATATAAATAGTAACGAGTACTGTTTTCATCAGACTGAGGAGTCGTAATTCAGCAGAAACGTTGATTGTTGCACATTATATTTTATAAAAAAATTAAACCAGAAGTTTGAGGAAATGATTCTATTTGTTTATTTGAATATATTTAGATAATTTGGAAAATAATTAGTTAACAAACATACTTCCTTCGAATTTTTTTAAGACCTTCTCTGCATCATGTGCTCCAATGAACAGAAGTTTATCCTTATGGAAATTGTTAAAATTTTTTGGTTAAATATGGATAAAAATGCATAAAACCCCAAAGAAGGACATCTTATATAACCCCAACGAAGGGCATCTTAAACCCATATTTGTCTCAATATACGTAAATTCTTTACAATTTTTCGTGAAATATAAAATTTTATATACAAAAGCAATTTGACGATTGATTGTCTACTTTATAAACAAAAATATGTTTAATTAAAATATTTAAAAAAAATTAGTTCTTGTATAGATTTTATGTATATGTTAGTATATAAAATATATTTATCCACATAAGTCTTAAGTATCCTTAAAGCGACCGATTTAAAAACGTAATTCGATATTATCAGAAATGTCGACATTTTTACGCATGACTTGTAATCCGACAAGACATCGAAATAAAGAATGCCAAGAAATGTTTTCAAACAAAAAATGTGTCTCATAATGAAGTCATATTTATAATGAAGTCTTATAACTATGATGGAAACAAGATATATAGGATTTGACCATAGAAAACCCTACTTCTCAAAATAATGTGATTTGCAATAGAAATTTTTATGCTGAGTAATTACATATATATGGAACGACTCAAATTTTATAGGATACTATTTCTGTGTCCATTAATAAAACATTGTTATAAGTTAATTCCAAGAAGTTCGTTGTGGTTAGCAAAAGAAAACATAAAACAACCGAAAAAAAATAATTAAAAACGCGACTCGGAGAAACGCGAATGCCTACATAAAAGTTTTAATGCCTCGCTGGTCTCAGAATACTAAATGTATTTACAATTACATTGTTGGTAATTAGTTCTTTAAAACTCCCACTTGCGGTGCGATTTAATCCCTGCCTCCCCTAACGTATTCCGCCCGGAATACATAAAACCGAAAATGTTTCGGTTTCGATTACTCATATTACTTTCATGGTAAATAATAATTGGGATAGAGAATAAGTTTTGGAATTAAAATATAATGGAACTCTGTTGTGTCATTTTGCAAAAACTTTCTGATATTTGGAAATAATCGACTTAATCATTGGGACCTAGCAGATTTTAAAACTGTAATGTAAAATTTTCAAATATTTCATAAATATTTATACTTAAACCACCTTGTACTTTCCCACCATACAAAATTTTATAGAAATCGTGTTTGGTGATTTGAGCTCAGCTAAACCCCTTAAATTTTCACCCTCCTACCAGAACCCTATTTTGTAGTAGTCATTTTAGTCATCAAATATTTCAAATCAAATATTTCAAATATTTTTTTATAGCCCTTTCAAATAATGAATGTTTTTACCTGCATTTTGATAAAAAATTTATTAAACTTATGGAAAAGCTAAAATCGAGCTAAAAAATATGGAATTTTTTTAACAGCTAAACTATGTATGATATATAAATATATATATATATACTCGTATATATATATATATATATATATATCATATATCATATATATCTCGAAGTTTTAAATCTGTGCCATTCACCCCAAAGCTGCAACGAAACAACGACTCCTGTTCCACTACCCTCCTCATCCCCATTGGGGGATAGATAGAATCCTTTCATATAAGGGGTAATTAAAATCTTTTGAATAATACAATACGTAATTTCGCCGAGTCATACGAATCTAAAATTCATGCAACATAACTCCGAAGCCGAACGTACAAGAACGTTGAACAGGAACAGTAGCCAAGTTATTCTTATATAGAAAATTCATTAATATTTAAAAATATTAATTATTGATAGAGTAGAAATAATTTATAATATTGTATAAGTTGTATAGTTTGGGTAAATGAAATAAAAATTATTTTATAATAAAAATGCTAAAACAGGTACGATTCATTTTTTGCTCTGTATAATCAAAGAAGATTTTTATTTTACTCACAAATTGCGTTGTTCAAAAAATAACTTAATACTTTATAATTAGATTAGATTATAAATAGATTAAAGATATATTCAATCCCACAAGCTCTCCAATTATTATTTAAGTTCTGTCGCAAAATTCAAACCATAAATTATAACCTATATAGAGATTGTTTGAAAGGGGTGGCAATTATACCAGGCAATTATATGCGAATGCCATAGTAAAATTTATTTTGAAAGGAATTGTCATTGATAATGCATGATTTGCAAGAAATAGAATACGTACACAACCCTGCATACATACACACATATATGTAAATGTTATATTGCATCGACGTAACAATTTGAGAAAAATAGAGATAAAAATAGATCTATCAGTTTAAAATTTTGTGACGTTTTTGTTACGTAAAAGTTACAAAATCTACTTTTGTTACTACAAATCTACTTTCTAAGCTACGTAGCTTAGATTTCATTTGAATAAATAAATATATAAAATTTGCCTAATGAATAACGTGATATAATGAAATGTTAATTTTATTAAACGTAAGTCCAATAATATATGTATTCTAATTTATTGTAAATTTTGTTCTTTTGCACTGCATCAACGTAACAATTTGAAAAAAATTCTCGATTAATTCAAAAAACTAAAGATAGTAATCAGACAT
This sequence comes from Ctenocephalides felis, assembly GCF_003426905.1. Taxonomy (NCBI): domain Eukaryota; kingdom Metazoa; phylum Arthropoda; class Insecta; order Siphonaptera; family Pulicidae; genus Ctenocephalides; species Ctenocephalides felis. The sequence continues at coordinate 5,193,079 of NW_020537324.1, forward strand.
TAAAACAGAATCAATATATGCAGTACAATCAAAACAGATTTAATGAATTTTAGTTTGTTTTTGTTACGTTTTTGTTACGCAAAAGTTACCAAAGCAACTTTTCGTTACGTTCATGCTACGTAACTCGGTTTTCATTTAAATGAACAAATATGTATATGAAATTTGTCTAATGGCCTAATGTGAGATGATCAATTACTATTATTATACCACAAAGTCCAATAATATTTGATAAATATTTATTTATGTTCTTCAATTGAGAATCTTTAATCACAAACACGGTCTCCTGCATCTTGTAGTGGTAATCTGAGAATGTTCAAAGGGGGCACAAAATAAAACTGATATCGGAACACAAAACAACCCTCCGAAACGTCGGTAGTCCCTTAATGCCCGGACAGAAATATTCCTAATATGTTTTATTAGCCTGTACAGTTTTTTTTTGTTATTTAGTATTTCGGGACTCCGAGTATTATTGTTTTGTACGGCTGTGCGGTAGATGGGATATTTGATTAGACATTCCGATTTAGACATTTTGAGACAAAGACATTTATGCTTCGTAATTAAATATTGCTCTGGAAATGCTTCTAAAATTAATAATTATGAATTTTGTGTATTATTGAACAATGACTATTGTTTTAATATGCCCGTACTATGCTGAAACTTTTTTTTTGATAAATTCCAAGAGAAGAAAAAGCGATCTTTTATATTTTATTCTCTGTACATATTTTTAATGGGTAGATGATAATTGTATGTGGGAAGTGTCAAATGATTCCAAGAATTAAATGAAATAAAATTTCTTGGTATACAGAAACAAGATGAGGAAACACCTAACAAGATCCGTTTTACATAATTCATCAGCTAATCCGACCAACGAGCTCCCAACATAACAAATAATAATACCAGAAGCGTCCAAAGGAATTAGACGAAATAGTACACCTTATTTATTCACCTACCCTTCATTTCTTGTCTTCTTATTATATTTTAAGGTTTTCGGCATTAGTTTTTATGAACGGCGAGTGCGGTTTTTAAGCCGCCTTTATTATTTCTGCTCCGAATTAAATTAAGACTTGTACAACTTTACCCCTTTGCCCCTTGGAATAATTATTCCAATGCTTGTCAATTGAATGGAGGATAATTTATCTTGTATTTTATCTACTACTTTATTAGTCTTTGTAGCGTTGAATATTTTACACATTTCTTACTTTTGATTACTGCTTAAAGATTTATCAATAATCCATTCATCTATTCCTCAATTGACTATTATTTTTGTGTCAATTATAATTGACAAGAATGTTTAGTAATTAAATTATAAACAGCGTGTTAATTTATAATAAAATAATAAAATAATATTGATGTTCTAATAGCTGACAGCCTTGACACAAAACTATACATTGCACAACATAAAAACAAATAAGTCGACGAATATAAACATGGCTGAGAAAATAATGTAAGCATTTAGAGGATCTTAAATAACGATTATAAAAAAATCTAAAAATAAATAGCTGAAACTATAACAAACTGCGTTATAGATTCTGAGATATCACATTCTTTAAATTACGCGGTTGCAATAATAAATTTAATTTTCTAGTAACCTATTGTTGATCATTATTTGGTAAATCTAGGTATTCATCTAAATCTTCCAATTTTTAGAAAATTACGTATTTACTTAAAACAGGCTTTACAATATTATTTTTTTTTCTTATTTTATTTCTAATATTTTAGCAATTTCGAGAACCATTGAAGCAGAAGACTCAGGTGTACTGAGTTCTGAATTCTTAATTCCGCTCGTTGTCTTATAAGTATTCTACAAAGAGCTCTTTTACTTTCTGCCAACAACAGAAAGAAAAAAGTAATTTGACGTCAGTTAATACCTAGAAGGGGTGCAGGATTTATATAAAAGAAATAGAATGGGAATGTAACGCTTTTGCGAGGTTTACAATTCAGTTTTGTTAATAAAACAATCCATAATGTAATGGATATTTAAAAAATATATTTGGAATTCAAACAATTAGAGTAATAAAATTTGGAACTAAAAAAATCCCTCACTTATAAATCATATGTATCCTTTCAGATAATACAAAGGGCTGATTACAAGGCAAATTTTAATTAAACCATAATTCATCTTGATATACGAGGTCTGTTCAAAAAGTACCCGGAATTTTCGTTTTTTCAAAAAATATTTATTTATTCGTCTACATTAATGTGGTCCCCTTCAAAGTAGTCCCCCCCAGATATAATACACTTATGCCAGCGTTTTTTCCAATTTTCGAAGCACCCTTGATATTCACTTTTTGATATGTCCTTGAGCACTCTCAGCGATTTTCTTCAATCGAGGAAAACCGCCGTCCTTTCATGGGTCTCTTCAACTTTGGGAATAGGAAAAAGTCACACGGAGCCATATCTGGTGAATTTTTGCACTTTGCAACACTTTATTTCATTTTTTACGCAAAATTTAATACAAATTCTTTGACTTTTCAATTCTTCCATTGTAAAAATCGCCGAGCTCAGAAAAACACGTCGAACCAGTGAATATAGCTGAAAATTTCATCATACTTTAGGGGCATGTATACCAACACAATAAAAAAAAAATTTTGACAATCAGACACTCCAGACCCGCGAAATTTAATTATTAGTAATTCCGGGTACTTTTTGAACACACCTCGTATACCCATGAAAAACATAAAAAACTATACCATGCAATTCGCAAATTATGCCCATTTGAGTAAAACATGGAGCTTTCGATATTGGTAAATGGACAATATTAATGAACAATATTGAACCCACATAAAAACCAACATTGCGCCATATTTCATATTTACTGGTGCCATCATTTCACATTCTCAGGAGTTTTACCAAATTACTAATTTTTCTATATGTCCTTGATTTTTAAAATGTATAGAATGGATTTTTTCCCGATGATAATTAAAAATAGTGCTATTGTATCATTCTGCAGTAGCTAAAGCAATAAAACCTAAAAAATGAATCCAAACAAATTGATACTTTTCTTCCTCTCCCCCACCTCCTTAAAACCATACATCTCTTTCATTCTAATACAAAGGGCTTTAGAATAGCCCTGCAATTCTTAATTAAACAATAATTCATATTAATAATTAAAATATCTCGTGTTATATATATATTGCCAAGCAAGTGAATTTCTCCTCCTCGGCCGAGGCGCGAGCGCGAAGACAAACGTTTAAGTTATATCTGTATCGCGCCCACAATTTCTTGCCAAATCCCTTTTATAACGCAGCAGAGGCACCCGGTAATAATTCTAAGGGATGTTTCTTGTCTTGTATTAATTCACGGTTTTGCATATAAGCGAACTCGCGGTAAAGTTTCGCTCTTGTTAAACACAATGCATGTGCAGGGTCGAAAGTAGGGGAGGAAAAGATAAAGGACTCTTGTGTATTTTTGTTATTGCATTTTTAATTAATTTATATAGAACAAACAAATTTGGAACATGTATAGTGAAAGTTATCTCTACTATACATCAAAATAGAATCATATTATTGAAAAATATTATATTTTTTAATATTAATTGTTTTAATATATATTCAACAAATTGGATAAAATGATTAAAAAGCAGCAGTTAAGTTATTCTTTGAAGACACCATGATATATAAAAAATATTTTTACTTAACATTTATTTATTTGGATTTAAAGAAAAAGAAAACAAACAATTAAAGAATTGTAAGCGGGTGAATAAAATAAAAATAGAAAAATTTATATAAATGTCCTATAAATTTGAGAATTTTGTTGCAATATTTATTGTGAAATCAGTAATTACTGTGAAAAATTTAAGTATTAATATTTTAACATAATATTTAAATACCAAACAAAGTGTTTTCATTACAAATTGCAGGATGAATTACAAATCCTATAATTGGCTATTTCCTGCAATTGGTGACCCCGACAATTATATGGTTTTTTATGAGAGTGATCAAAATTTTTATTATAGAAGACTAGCAAAAAATATTCAACTTAACGAACTCATAAAATATAGGAGGCAGCACTAACAATTAGATACACTATGCTACTTTTTCCAATGATTTTATAAATAAGAACTATTAAAAAAAAGCAAAAATTGATTACTATCCAGTGTGGAGTGGCAAGATTTTTATTATAGAGACTAAAAAAAACAACAGTTGATTATTCATAAAATATTGAAGGCAGCAACTGCAATCAGTTGCACTGTGCTATTTTTTCCAACAATTTTATAAATAAGAACTATTTTAAAAAAGCAAAAATATATCACGCTCCTACTATTACTATTACTATAGATTAAAAAAACATCATAAAAGAATTGTATAAGTTGTTGAAACAAATCTATTATACTATCTTATTACAGGTTGTAATAAATTTATAAAGTTTAATTTGAAACTTAGCCTTTTGAGATTTTTCTCTAACTAAAATCTATTTACTATATGTCTCCTGGAGATGTATTGTAATTTATATGGTAAAAAAATAAACTAAAACATGTTGCAATGTTAATAACTTATATGATTGAACGATATATTAATTATATTTATACTATTTACTATACCTATGTCAGAATTTATTCTATTTGTACATTAGTCGAGTCGCTTCAAAACAAATTGAAAAATGATTATCAATTCTAACCAGCGTGAACTCGTAATTACGCACATACATAACAAATGTGCACTTAACATTTACAATTTTTATTTATCGCCTCTTTGACATTTATTAATAATATTTGTTAACAAATCCACGCCTGTCCCGCCTCACGATGCGGCGTAACGTCGATGCGGGCGGTCCCGCGCCGAAGCGGCGAAGCGCCAGAGCGCCGGTGTGAGTCGAATAAAGCAGAATTAAACACTACCCAGTAATAGAGAAATAAGAAAATATTCATTAGTGTCATCTCACGGTGAATTTATACTCCGTAATTTCCTATATTACGGAACGAAGGCATGCCGCGTTCTGAGAGGGAAACATGACTTAAAATAATATATGTGTGCAATAGACCAATTACATGAATACAGATACAATTTCACTTGGTTATTATTATACGAGCGCCCACGATTTGAGTGATTGTTTTCTTGGCTGGTGAATACTATTCTACGATATTTGATGAATAGTGTTATTGAAAATTTTGCTTCATGCTGATTTACAATCAGCTCGTTCTGAATTAGCTTAGTTGAAAATTAATAGTTACGATTGATTTAATTTTACAAAATTTATTGACTTTCAATTGGTTTATGATCTAATTCCGAAAAGTTCTTGAGACAAATAGAATTTATTTTAAACTTTTTATTAACGATTTTATAATTTTAAACGAATTAACAAATAAATTTTTGAAATAAAATTAGCTAATTCAAATCACCAATGTATTTCACATTTTATTAAAAATAAAAAAAATTAACTATTTCATTGAGCTTCTGCGTAAAAAGTCTAAGCTCACTGTTGAAAATAAGTTGCTGCTATATAAATCAATCATCAACCAATCTGGACCTACGGAATTGAGCTCTTGGGATGTGCTTACAAATCTAATATACCTATAATGCGGAGAACTCAGTCAAAAATTTTACGTACAATTCTTAATTCTCCGTGGTACGTAACAAATGAAACCATTCACAGCGATCTCAACATGAAAACGGTCCATAAGGGGGTCTTCCTATGTGACGGCCTGTTTTTAGGGATATTTTAGAATTTTTTTTCTACGACCAGTAAATAGTTAGAGCTTCAAGTTTTTTATCATTTATTAATACATATTTGGACAGTATAAATATAAAATTTCAGCTAAAAAACTTTAGTCCAACTAGAGTTACAGCGCTCTAAACACCCCCCCCTCAAAAAAAGAGCTCCCACTGTCTCCACGATTCCGGCTGATCGGCTTATCTGACCAAAAAAAAATAAACGGCGTTTTAATTTGTAGGCTTAAAAGCACGGAATGATCTACAATCAAATGAATACAAAAAAATTGGATGTTTTATAGACATTTGAAATAAAAGTTACAAATTAGGCGGTTTTTTTTTAGTTTTTTTGCTATAAAAAATCGAAGTTTTGAAATTTTTGATTGATAATAGTTCATTCCATGCGTTTAAATATATTGAATGTGCCCTGTAAATTTCAAGTAATTCGGTCCAGCCGTTTCTGAGATACAATGGAGACAAGTTTGAAAAACACAGTTTTGAGAAAAACGCGTTTAAAGTTAAAATGATCGTTGTACTATATACTATATGTATACTTTTTAAATGACTGTAACTCAAAAACTATTTGAGATATCGATTTGAAATTTTAATATGTTATTTTTAAAGGTATAATCTACTGAAATATGAAATAAAAAAAAAATTCAATTTTTTCAACTCATCACATAGGAAGACCCCCTTAACGTTCCAAGAATTCAAGGAAAAATACAAACGCAAACTGGACTCACATTCGAACCCATCTATAGTTGAAATTACTAAACCTTATGGTACAAGGAGATTGAAACGACAATGGCCTTTAGACTTAGTCTTAGATTATATAATATAAAATATTAATATATAATATTATTATGGTAATTGTTAAACTGAGAAGATCTCCTTGGAGCTCTTCTTAGGCATCGCTCTTAAACATTGTCATTTTAGCTCATAGGAATCTTTATGTATTTCTGATTGCTAAATAAAACGAGTTAAAAAAAAATTGAGCCGATTATAAAATTATATAATTTCAAACATCAAAGCCTCTTGCCCTCACCCCAAACCCATATGTCTTATGCACAAGTAATATACATATAAGGTGAAATATTTCCTGCAACTTATAGGTACCTTCTCTTACTAGACAGATACCTTCTTCCTACATGCAAATTGTGGAAAACTTTTGAGATTCCATGTTTCAGTCCTGACGTGATCCGACTTAATGAAATATAAGGCATTTTCAAACTTCCAAAAGGGAACGCACCTACCATCGTAGTCGGTTGGCATTTCATGTTTTTCTTTGAAACTTTCACATGGTACTTGTGATATATGCTTATGTCTTTGTCACAGAATAGAAGTTTTATTACACAGTACACAAATAATTATATTTTAACATTTATTTTTTAAGAAATCTTCTACTATCATCCGTCTCACCTAATCCAATTCTATATAAATCATTTATATACAACTTTATAATGAATGCGATCTTTAGAAAGCTTTTTACCAGAGTTTTGAAATTTATTTTGCGGTCGAGAGATTTAAGCACGAAGCCTAATAATTAATTTACTGGGAACTAATGAAGCAAGGAATGAAATAAGCACTCAAAAGCTTTACGATTGCTTTGAAATTAATTTGAATTATAAGGAAACCCATTGAATTCGATATTGACATATTTTTAGATAAATCGGTAATAAAGTATTCCCGGAAATTCATCAATCGTTACGCTTTTGTAAAATTAGATGGTCTTTGTAAAAGGGAACGTTAATATGTTTCACTTAATACTAAAATTAAAGATAAAACAGAAAAAAATTGGACGCTCCGTTCTTTTAAAAACTGAGTTACCATTTTTGGCCCTTTTTGCCCCGTATCTTCGGAACGGCTAAACCTGCCTTCGCCAAAAACTAATCAGCACGTCTCCTTGTGAATACGAATCGAATGTGTTTTGAATTATTCAAATCGGTTGATCGATGTTCCCAAAATCGTCGACGAAAATTAGTATCCGCACACACACATACACACACGCACACACACATACACACACAAACACACACATACATCCATTTTTTCTAAGCTATGCCAAAATATTCAGAAACCTTTGAGATATATAAAGATATATAAAATTTTATTTTTTTTATTCATATATATATAAAGATATATAAAAATTTTCATTTTCGATTTTTTTGCGATTACTATACTTACCCTATGGGAAGTTAATAAAGCTCGTTCTAGCTGATGTATTTCTTGTATTATTTCCTACTCTTGTTTTAATCAAATTATATAACATTACAACTCAGATAATCATTCACATTAGTTTTTATTATATTCCTCAATTTTTTACTTCGATAACCATAAAATAATATTACTCATTACCACTGCTGAAGTTAAAATGATCTGAATTTCTGAAGATCATCGAGCAGAGAGACTAAATGAGATATTTTATTAATGAATTCATATTTCTCTAATAACATTTCTAAGTGGTGAATATTAAACGAGGGTTGTCTCCTTTGCGGATCTTCCTGAAATGTAGGTAACAGAATTACTAATCTTGAGCAAAAGACCCATTAAATGTGTTACTTTAGGAATATTCATGTTTTAATGAATACAGATCAGTGGTATTAAGAACGAATGAAGATTTTTGTGCCAAATAAAATAGACGCAGAGTCTATATTATATATATATTACAATTTAACAAAAATAAGACAAAAATCCAATACCCCTTTGCGGACTGTTTTAATTTTTAATTAATTTTCAGCTTCCATAAGAAATACTCAATATTCATCATATTTCATTACATTTCCACTGACTGGGAAATTAGCACCCGAAAATATAACTTTGTTTAGCAATAGGTGCGTATTTTAAAAACCCTTTCTTTTTCCAACTTCAACAAGAATTCCAATTATTCTCCAGCGCGAATCGAGGGGCGAAGTTAAAAATAATTACGTGAAGTTAACTTGAATTATTTAACTTAATAGGCGAATGTTTGGGAGAAAAAAAATCTGGAAAATGAATTTTGAAAAACACCTTTTTGGTTATTGACAATTGTAGTAATAATCAGAAGAAGACAATATGTATTAAATTAAAAATAATACAGTTAGATAGATATAGACATCAGAATCAGAATGATGTTCTCAAGTCAGGGCTTCCTTTTTTTGAGCAGGTCAGACTCGTCTAGTTATCGATAAAAATATCACTGGTAATGTAGATAAAGATTTTTCCGTGTTTATCGAATCAACTTTTGGTCGTAAAAAAACTTGTAATAAATAAATTCATTCACAAAAACATAAAATATTTATAATTGCATTCAAAACGCTTTACGTCACAACAAGCTCATATTAAAATCCGAATTGAAATTAAACCCACACAGAACGCGACACGTTCGTAGTAATGCAATCTGCTTTTCGGTTTGCATTATATGTACATGTCAAAAACAGCCAAAAATACACACCTATAATAGACAGAGAGCCAGAATTTATTTTATTTTATTATTTTTTTCTTAGCCCAGAAAATGGGCAATTAGCAAACAGAGGAATAATTGATCTAAGTTGCACTTAGATCACTCAAGTTATATGTGAACGTGAGGATTTCTGCACTATGAGAATTTCTCTATGTAACATATTACTTTTAACTTTAATAAGGTATATTTGTTCAAATTTAAAACAACAAAATATTGATTAAACCTAAATAACAAATAACAGAAGCAGTTTGTGCATCGCAAAATATTTAAAGATTTTCATAAAATTTGAAGCTGCAAGTAATCTTGGTAAATATCTAATAAGTATAATGTGAATACCACCCAGAATTGAATTTCTGAAATTAAGTGAGACATTGAAGTAAAGAAAGTCATTATATATATAATTTTCAATAAAAAACTGTCGTGTTTCGATAGGCTTAAACAACTTACTGAATTTTTGTAAAAATTATATTAATTATAACAAATTTGAGAAGAATTTTAATTATATTGTTATAACAAATTTGAGAAGTACGACTAAATTACAGATGAGCCAATAAAAGGCTTGAGGACTCGTGTATTTTTCAAAACTTTTTAGAATTTTTGATTTATGACATATACTTTTATACATTTTAGTACTGCAAGACCATTTTTTTAACAAATTCACACAAATTCATCATGTTTCTTATGGCGTATGTATGTTGCACAGAAGTTGCACAATTTCCACACAATGCGAATTTTACTTGAAAATATATTTATAACCTTCAGCGAATTTTTGATATCATACTGCTCGATTTCGAGCTGACCAAGGCGACTAAATTGTATTTTGGGGCTCACAAAAACTGCGAAAATATGAAATAATAGTTTAAATATTGACAACATTGTTTATTTTACATTTTTTCCACTAGCATTCCCACTACTATTGATAATAATGCACCCATACTATTTCGTCCCGTCGAATCGAGTCGAAACAGCGCATTGACGTTTTATAGAATTTAATTTGCCGTTTTGATTTTACACGAGCGATATTTGTAGATTTTATGCATGATGGACGACGCATTTCGAAACACATAAACGTTGATTAAACGCAATCATAAAATTTTCGTATAAAATGACCACTCGTCCGTACATATGGATAGTAAAGGCAATAAATGAGGGCGGACTGTTTAATTATCTACCTATATAACGGACACAATTCTTTATTATTTTGTTGTTTATTGACTAGTAAATATTTTTGTTAGGTTCTCAATTATCATCCAAAATTCCCACATATTATTATTTTTCTTACCGGCGATCAGAGCTTACAAATCCTAGGGGCTGTAGTGATTATTTACTGAAGAACGTAGTTGGCTACCTCACCTTATTTTGAAAAGATAGCACAAGGGTTGTTTTTTCTAAATTTAATATATTTTTATTACTTTTATGCCACATTGTAATTACTATAGCAAAAAGCTAAAAATTAATTAATTTTGTTCGAAATTGTGGACCATTTTCAAATCAAATCTAAAACCAACAAAAGCAGCAAAATAATTGTTAAAAATTAAAATTGTTATACAGCAAAAGCTTTAATTTCATGTGGATTTGATTTTTTATAGTTCAATGTTCACAAAGAGGCAAAGGAAATGTTGCTCATCATAAACGAAGTGTCAGTAAGATCCAGAATATTGATTTTTTCTAATACACCATGTGTTAAATGTCAATTTATCTAACGCTTATGGGAATCAACCAATAAAACATACATGAGCACATCTAACAAAATAGATAACCAAATAAATGTTATGGTAACAATCACTGATGATAACAAAAATCAGTGAAAAAAACAATTACTGGCATTGCTGTTCGCACAAACTACATAATTTATTATTAAAAAACCTTAGACATTTATCATTTTTACAGAACGCCTTAATTACCTTTGTGATAACACTACATTTTTCCAGTAGCAAGAAACAATTATATTTATTTGTTCCAGTAGCTTTTAAAATAATCTGACTATATGGTATGACTCTATATTTTTATTTTGCGTCTAAAAATAAATCAGGATAATCGTAATGTAGCTCAAAACTAAAAAGGGTAATGTGCATTTGCTTCCTAGGTTTACGATTTGTCAAAAACGTTTATGATAAATACATTTGAATGTGTATACCAATAAAAATAAAAGTATTTGTTGGCATTTATGACCTTTCTTTTAATGGAATTTTGATAATTATTCGAGCAGTACAAAAATGTTTTAGTGTAACCTGAACAGATGTCATTTTATTGTTTTTCGTCAAGGAACAACGATATTATATATCAAGATTCTGAAACAACCTTGTAATTGTAACTAAAGTATTTGCACTTGATTTTTTTCAAATACTGATGTTTATTTTGTGAGTTTGCAAATTTATTTGATTTG
>NW_020537324.1:5205551-5239197 GCF_003426905.1 Ctenocephalides felis
AATATTTAACATAATATTTAAATACCAAACAAAGTGTTTTCATTACCAAATGCAGGATGAATTACAAATCCTATAATTGGCTATTTCCTGCAATTGGTGACCCCGACAATTATATGGTTTTTTATGAGAGTGATCAAAATTTTTATTATAGAGACTAGCAAAAAATATTCAACTTAACGAACTCATAAATATAGGAGGCAGCACTAACAATTAGATACACTATGCTACTTTTCCAATGATTTTATAATAAGAACTATTAAAAAAAAGCAAAAATTGATTACTATCCAGTGTGGAGTGGCAAGATTTTATTATAGAGACTAAAAAAAACAACAGTTGATTATTCATAAATATTGAAGGCAGCAACTGCAATCAGTTGCACTGTGCTATTTTTTCCAACAATTTTATAAATAAGAACTATTTTAAAAAAGCAAAAATATATCACGCTCCTACTATTACTATTACTATAGATTAAAAAAACATCATAAAGAATTGTATAAGTTGTTGAAACAAATCTATTATACTATCTTATTACAGGTTGTAATAAATTTATAAAGTTTAATTTGAAACTTAGCCTTTTGAGATTTTTCTCTAACTAAAATCTATTTACTATATGTCTCCTGGAGATGTATTGTAATTTATATGGTAAAAAAATAAACTAAAACATGTTGCAATGTTAATAACTTATATGATTGAACGATATATTAATTATATTTATACTATTTACTATACCTATGTCAGAATTTATTCTATTTGTACATTAGTCGAGTCGCTTCAAAACAAATTGAAAAATGATTATCAATTCTAACCAGCGTGAACTCGTAATTACGCACATACATAACAAATGTGCACTTAACATTTACAATTTTATTTATCGCCTCTTTGACATTTATTAATAATATTTGTTAACAAATCCACGCCTGTCCCGCCTCACGATGCGGCGTAACGTCGATGCGGGCGGTCCCGCGCCGAAGCGGCGAAGCGCCAGAGCGCCGGTGTGAGTCGAATAAAGCAGAATTAAACACTACCCAGTAATAGAGAAATAAGAAAATATTCATTAGTGTCATCTCACGGTGAATTTATACTCCGTAATTTCCTATATTACGGAACGAAGGCATGCCGCGTTCTGAGAGGGAAACATGACTTAAAATAATATATGTGTGCAATAGACCAATTACATGAATACAGATACAATTTCACTTGGTTATTATTATACGAGCGCCCACGATTTGAGTGATTGTTTTCTTGGCTGGTGAATACTATTCTACGATATTTGATGAATAGTGTTATTGAAAATTTTGCTTCATGCTGATTTACAATCAGCTCGTTCTGAATTAGCTTAGTTGAAAATTAATAGTTACGATTGATTTAATTTTACAAAATTTATTGACTTTCAATTGGTTTATGATCTAATTCCGAAAAGTTCTTGAGACAAATAGAATTTATTTTAAACTTTTTATTAACGATTTTATAATTTTAAACGAATTAACAAATAAATTTTTGAAATAAAATTAGCTAATTCAAATCACCAATGTATTTCACATTTTATTAAAAATAAAAAAAATTAACTATTTCATTGAGCTTCTGCGTAAAAAGTCTAAGCTCACTGTTGAAAATAAGTTGCTGCTATATAAATCAATCATCAAACCAATCTGGACCTACGGAATTGAGCTCTTGGGATGTGCTTACAAATCTAATATACCTATAATGCGGAGAACTCAGTCAAAAATTTTACGTACAATTCTTAATTCTCCGTGGTACGTAACAAATGAAACCATTCACAGCGATCTCAACATGAAAACGGTCCATAAGGGGGTCTTCCTATGTGACGGCCTGTTTTTTAGGGATATTTTAGAATTTTTTTTCTACGACCAGTAAATAGTTAGAGCTTCAAGTTTTTTATCATTTATTAATACATATTTGGACAGTATAAATATAAAATTTCAGCTAAAAAACTTTAGTCCAACTAGAGTTACAGCGCTCTAAACACCCCCCCCTCAAAAAAAAGAGCTCCCACTGTCTCCACGATTCCGGCTGATCGGCTTATCTGACCAAAAAAAAATAAACGGCGTTTTAATTTGTAGGCTTAAAAGCACGGAATGATCTACAATCAAATGAATACAAAAAAAATTGGATGTTTTATAGACATTTGAAATAAAAGTTACAAATTAGGCGGTTTTTTTTTTAGTTTTTTTGCTATAAAAAATCGAAGTTTTGAAATTTTTGATTGATAATAGTTCATTCCATGCGTTTAAATATATTGAATGTGCCCTGTAAATTTCAAGTAATTCGGTCCAGCCGTTTCTGAGATACAATGGAGACAAGTTTGAAAAACACAGTTTTGAGAAAAACGCGTTTAAAGTTAAAATGATCGTTGTACTATATACTATATGTATACTTTTTAAATGACTGTAACTCAAAAACTATTTGAGATATCGATTTGAAATTTTAATATGTTATTTTTAAAGGTATAATCTACTGAAATATGAAATAAAAAAAAAATTCAATTTTTTCAACTCATCACATAGGAAGACCCCCTTAACGTTCCAAGAATTCAAGGAAAAATACAAACGCAAACTGGACTCACATTCGAACCCATCTATAGTTGAAATTACTAAACCTTATGGTACAAGGAGATTGAAACGACAATGGCCTTTAGACTTAGTCTTAGATTATATAATATAAAATATTAATATATAATATTATTATGGTAATTGTTAAACTGAGAAGATCTCCTTGGAGCTCTTCTTAGGCATCGCTCTTAAACATTGTCATTTTAGCTCATAGGAATCTTTATGTATTTCTGATTGCTAAATAAAACGAGTTAAAAAAAAAATTGAGCCGATTATAAAAATTATATAATTTCAAACATCAAAGCCTCTTGCCCTCACCCCAAACCCATATGTCTTATGCACAAGTAATATACATATAAGGTGAAATATTTCCTGCAACTTATAGGTACCTTCTCTTACTAGACAGATACCTTCTTCCTACATGCAAATTGTGGAAAACTTTTGAGATTCCATGTTTCAGTCCTGACGTGATCCGACTTAATGAAATATAAGGCATTTTCAAACTTCCAAAAGGGAACGCACCTACCATCGTAGTCGGTTGGCATTTCATGTTTTTCTTTGAAACTTTCACATGGTACTTGTGATATATGCTTATGTCTTTGTCACAGAATAGAAGTTTTATTACACAGTACACAAATAATTATATTTTAACATTTATTTTTTAAGAAATCTTCTACTATCATCCGTCTCACCTAATCCAATTCTATATAAATCATTTATATACAACTTTATAATGAATGCGATCTTTAGAAAGCTTTTTACCAGAGTTTTGAAATTTATTTTGCGGTCGAGAGATTTAAGCACGAAGCCTAATAATTAATTTACTGGGAACTAATGAAGCAAGGAATGAAATAAGCAGTCAAAAGCTTTACGATTGCTTTGAAATTAATTTGAATTATAAGGAAACCCATTGAATTCGATATTGACATATTTTTAGATAAATCGGTAATAAAGTATTCCCGGAAATTCATCAATCGTTACGCTTTTGTAAAATTAGATGGTCTTTGTAAAAGGGAACGTTAATATGTTTCACTTAATACTAAAATTAAAGATAAAACAGAAAAAAAATTGGACGCTCCGTTCTTTTAAAAACTGAGTTACCATTTTTGGCCCTTTTTGCCCCGTATCTTCGGAACGGCTAAACCTGCCTTCGCCAAAAACTAATCAGCACGTCTCCTTGTGAATACGAATCGAATGTGTTTTGAATTATTCAAATCGGTTGATCGATGTTCCCAAAATCGTCGACGAAAATTAGTATCCGCACACACACATACACACACGCACACACACATACACACACAAACACACACATACATCCATTTTTTCTAAGCTATGCCAAAATATTCAGAAACCTTTGAGATATATAAAGATATATAAAATTTTATTTTTTTATTCATATATATATAAAGATATATAAAAATTTTCATTTTCGATTTTTTTGCGATTACTATACTTACCCTATGGGAAGTTAATAAAGCTCGTTCTAGCTGATGTATTTCTTGTATTATTTCCTACTCTTGTTTTAATCAAATTATATAACATTACAACTCAGATAATCATTCACATTAGTTTTATTATATTCCTCAATTTTTTACTTCGATAACCATAAAATAATATTACTCATTACCACTGCTGAAGTTAAAATGATCTGAATTTCTGAAGATCATCGAGCAGAGAGACTAAATGAGATATTTTATTAATGAATTCATATTTCTCTAATAACATTTCTAAGTGGTGAATATTAAACGAGGGTTGTCTCCTTTGCGGATCTTCCTGAAATGTAGGTAACAGAATTACTAATCTTGAGCAAAAGACCCATTAAATGTGTTACTTTAGGAATATTCATGTTTTAATGAATACAGATCAGTGGTATTAAGAACGAATGAAAGATTTTTGTGCCAAATAAAAAATAGACGCAGAGTCTATATTATATATATATTACAATTTAACAAAAATAAGACAAAAATCCAATACCCCTTTGCGGACTGTTTTAATTTTTAATTAATTTTCAGCTTCCATAAGAAATACTCAATAATTCATCATATTTCATTACATTTCCACTGACTGGGAAATTAGCACCCGAAAATATAACTTTGTTTAGCAAATAGGTGCGTATTTTAAAAACCCTTTCTTTTTCCAACTTCAACAAGAATTCCAATTATTCTCCAAGCGCGAATCGAGGGGCGAAGTTAAAAATAATTACGTGAAGTTAACTTGAATTATTTAACTTAATAAGGCGAATGTTTGGGAGAAAAAATCTGGGAAAATGAATTTTGAAAAACACCTTTTTGGTTATTGACAATTGTAGTAATAATCAGAAGAAGACAATATGTATTAAATTAAAAATAATACAGTTAGATAGATATAGACATCAGAATCAGAATGATGTTCTCAAGTCAGGGCTTCCTTTTTTGAGCAGGTCAGACTCGTCTAGTTATCGATAAAAATATCACTGGTAATGTAGATAAAGATTTTTCCGTGTTTATCGAATCAACTTTTGGTCGTAAAAAAACTTGTAATAAATAAATTCATTCACAAAAACATAAAATATTTATAATTGCATTCAAAACGCTTTACGTCACAACAAGCTCATATTAAAATCCGAATTGAAATTAAACCCACACAGAACGCGACACGTTCGTAGTAATGCAATCTGCTTTTCGGTTTGCATTATATGTACATGTCAAAAACAGCCAAAAATACACACCTATAATAGACAGAGAGCCAGAATTTATTTTATTTTATTATTTTTTCTTAGCCCAGAAAATGGGCAATTAGCAAACAGAGGAATAATTGATCTAAGTTGCACTTAGATCACTCAAGTTATATGTGAACGTGAGGATTTCTGCACTATGAGAATTTCTCTATGTAACATATTACTTTTAACTTTAATAAGGTATATTTGTTCAAATTTAAAACAACAAAATATTGATTAAACCTAAATAACAAATAACAGAAGCAGTTTGTGCATCGCAAAATATTTAAAGATTTTCATAAAATTTGAAGCTGCAAGTAATCTTGGTAAATATCTAATAAGTATAATGTGGAATACCACCCAGAATTGAATTTCTGAAATTAAGTGAGACATTGAAGTAAAGAAAGTCATTATATATATAATTTTCAATAAAAAACTGTCGTGTTTCGATAGGCTTAAACAACTTACTGAATTTTTGTAAAAATTATATTAATTATAACAAATTTGAGAAGAATTTTAATTATATTGTTATAACAAATTTGAGAAGTACGACTAAATTACAGATGAGCCAATAAAAGGCTTGAGGACTCGTGTATTTTCTTCAAAACTTTTTAGAATTTTTGATTTATGACATATACTTTTATACATTTTAGTAACTGCAAGACCATTTTTTTAACAAATTCACACAAATTCATGTTTCTTATGGCGTATGTATGTTGCACAGAAGTTGCACAATTTCCACACAATGCGAATTTTACTTGAAAATATATTTATAACCTTCAGCGAATTTTTGATATCATACTGCTCGATTTCGAGCTGACCAAGGCGACTAAATTGTATTTTGGGGCTCACAAAAACTGCGAAAATATGAAATAATAGTTTAAATATTGACAACATTGTTTATTTTACATTTTTTCCACTAGCATTCCCACTACTATTGATAATAATGCACCCATACTATTTCGTCCGTCGAATCGAGTCGAAACAGCGCATTGACGTTTTATAGAATTTAATTTGCCGTTTTGATTTTACACGAGCGATATTTGTAGATTTTATGCATGATGGACGACGCATTTCGAAACACATAAACGTTGATTAAACGCAATCATAAAATTTTCGTATAAAATGACCACTCGTCCGTACATATGGATAGTAAAGGCAATAAATGAGGGCGGACTGTTTAATTATCTACCTATATAACGGACACAATTCTTTATTATTTTGTTGTTTATTGACTAGTAAATATTTTTGTTAGGTTCTCAATTATCATCCAAAATTCCCACATATTATTATTTTTCTTACCGGCGATCAGAGCTTACAAATCCTAGGGGCTGTAGTGATTATTTACTGAAGAACGTAGTTGGCTACCTCACCTTATTTTGAAAAGATAGCACAAGGGTTGTTTTTTCTAAATTTAATATATTTTTATTACTTTTATGCCACATTGTAATTACTATAGCAAAAAGCTAAAAATTAATTAATTTTGTTCGAAATTGTGGACCATTTTCAAATCAAATCTAAAACCAACAAAAGCAGCAAAATAATTGTTAAAAATTAAAATTGTTATACAGCAAAAGCTTTAATTTCATGTGGATTTGATTTTTTATAGTTCAATGTTCACAAAGAGGCAAAGGAAATGTTGCTCATCATAAACGAAGTGTCAGTAAGATCCAGAATATTGATTTTTTCTAATACACCATGTGTTAAATGTCAATTTATCTAACGCTTATGGGAATCAAACCAATAAAAACATACATGAGCACATCTAACAAAATAGATAACCAAATAAAATGTTATGGTAACAATCACTGATGATAACAAAAATCAGTGAAAAAAACAATTACTGGCATTGCTGTTCGCACAAACTACATAATTTATTATTAAAAAACCTTAGACATTTATCATTTTTACAGAACGCCTTAATTACCTTTGTGATAACACTACATTTTTCCAGTAGCAAGAAACAATTATATTTATTTGTTCCAGTAGCTTTTAAAATAATCTGACTATATGGTATGACTCTATATTTTTATTTTGCGTCTAAAAATAAATCAGGATAATCGTAATGTAGCTCAAAACTAAAAAGGGTAATGTGCATTTGCTTCCTAGGTTTACGATTTGTCAAAAACGTTTATGATAAATACATTTGAATGTGTATACCAATAAAAATAAAAGTATTTGTTGGCATTTATGACCTTTCTTTTAATGGAATTTTGATAATTATTCGAGCAGTACAAAAATGTTTTAGTGTAACCTGAACAGATGTCATTTTATTGTTTTTCGTCAAGGAACAAACGATATTATATATCAAGATTCTGAAACAACCTTGTAATTGTAACTAAAGTATTTGCACTTGATTTTTTTCAAATACTGATGTTTATTTTGTGAGTTTGCAAATTTATTTGATTTGTCCAATAACTTACTTATATTTTTCTTTTTTTCCAGGTGAGTACGAAGTGGAGAAGGTTTAATTTAAGAAATAACAATAAGTCAGGCTAATCTAGACAGGTCAACTGTAAGTACTATAATAAATAAATTGTTTTTTTGATTATTCAAAAATCTACGATTTACAATACCAAATGTGTTATAAAAATTATATTTGTTTATATAGAAACCTCTAAAAAACAAAGTGCGTTGTACAATCACGTCTCTCTTTTTGTCTCTCAAAAAAAGCTCATGCTTCAAGAATATTTCTTACTAGTAACAGTTCTTTAGATCTATGATTTACATCTAATGTTTTATAAGAAATACGTTTGTTTATAAAGAAATCTACACAAAAAAAAATAAAGTGCGTAGTACATATCACAATTCTGTTTGAATATTTTGATTACATTACGCGTGTGTTACTCTTAAGAACGATTGTTTATTTATTAATATTAAAGGAACATAAACCGCATGGCCTGGATATATCTGATATATTTATCATTTACAATCTTGTATAATAAAACATTATGAACCATAAGATAATGTAAAATTCAATTTAAGTTTGAATGAATCTATCTTTACAACAATGTTAACTTTCTATTAATACATAAATTTATGTTTTGCTTCAAATTAATTGCTACTCTGGCGTTTCTGAACAGGTCTGATTCGTATCATATTTTAGAACAATATCAAATTCAACGTTCTCGATAAATCACATACAGTTATGATATACAATCTGCGAAATTTCTAAACAATTGTTTGCCTGTTAGTTTATATAAAGTTACACGAGAATTCTGATAGTTTGCAGATCATGGATTCATAAATAAATGGTAATAGTAATAGTCCTTTGGATAGGAGTAAATTCATCCAACCTATTTTATCTCACAAATAGTTTAAATATTTAGCTATAATTTATGCAGTACTGATGTGTGTTTTAGCAATGATTTATCATTTTTATATTATGATTTATGGTTAATATTAATATTGCGTAGGTCACTTGCAGTTCCACTGAATAATGCATTTCCATTTCATTTTATTAAATATCACTGCATTCACAGTTATTAATCGGAATATTTATCAATATTCTCTATTCCAAGCTATATCAATGTCGAATGTATAAATATTAATGACATCTTACATAATTTATTAGAATGGCAAACGACTATTACAAGAAAGCAATTACTCCTACATATGTATAAATAGTTTTATTAATCCTACTCTTTGGATTTGCAAATAGGCGCGGGTAATATCATAAAATAGTATTTAGTTTTATATTTTGTACTTTCCGAAAGCATTTTTTAGAAAAAATCCTTAAATAGCATCACAAAATATCCATGATTTTTATATTTATTTCAATTGCAACACTCCTAACAGAGGCTTTCATTTTTTAAGTATAAATAGATAGCATTCAGTTTTGTAGAATTATATTTAATTTAATCGAATAAAACAAGATTCTTAAAAAAAAACAAAAGGAAAATATACCTGATTTTATTTAGACTAGTATTGTTGGTACCCTGCTCCTGTATGGAATTACCAGACTACACAGAACAAGGCAATGAGATTAGCACTGAGAAATCGATAGACCCACTGACGAGGCATTACTATTCAATTTGGTCAAATTTACATGAAAAATAGTTTAGTACGGCAAACTGGCCATGTCCAGCTGTATCCTGATTAACTCATAATAAAAATTGAAAAACGGAACTTTTAAATATGATTGTGTGTTTCTTTCAAGAAAAAATTAAACTTTTTTAATATGTGCTTTTTGAACTTGTTAGAAGATTCTGCATAATTTTTCAGGTTTAATGAATAAAAATAAATACATATAAAAATAATAAGAACAAAGTTACAAAAATAAAAATTTATATAATTACCAAATCGATTACTCCCACAAATCAACAAATGGTTTTTTATCATTCTTATGGCGCGTTCTCGACTGTAACATCATCAAATAGTATTATTACGATCGTCTATTTCTATTTCTTCTTATATAACATTGTTAGAATAATACAATAGTTGATTCGTCATACGGCTACCGCCGACAATCAATATAAAAGAAATATCTCATACTATAATTAAGCTTTTTCGAAAATCTCATTTTCGTCGAGCGCCTCTCGGTTAATAAATTAAAATTCTGTCACCTCGCGCTACTCGCATCGACAACAATCAAATATTTCATCAATTATAAAAACACAATGAGAGAAGAATGTTAACAGTTAGTTTTTTATTGTTTTTTTCATCTTTCATCTTTTATCGAACCGTAAGTTAAAGTTTCTTCTCGCTCAGTCGAATCTTTCTATATATGTGTTATATTCTTTTATTATTCATTTCGAATAATCATTATTATATTGGAACAAAAATAAAAAGCTCAGTCATCTCGTAATATACCAACGTGTAATATATATATATATATATATATATATATATATATATCCAATTGGTTATTGGATATTTATTAGTGCAATATAAAGCTTCCCAAAACCTAGTAAGGTAATTCAGAATTGAATGCTTTCGTGGCCCCAGTTTAACAAATTTCTATAGAAAATTTATAAAAAAATAAAAACAGGCACGTGCAGCATTCATGCTTATTTTGCTTATTTTAAACAAATGCTTTTCGATACGTTCATTTATATAATCTTAAAATAGGGTTGAAAAAATAAATAAATGTATCAATTATCAGTAATTATAAAAGTCTATTTTTACCTAACACCTAAAGTCTGTTAATATTTATTTTAATTGTGTAACTGTTTAACTGTTTATTTTTTTATGACTTTTGTTCAAAATTTAAAAGAGTATATTCAAAAATTACGAAATTAAATTTATTTTCATTTAGTTCAGAAATGATAATGAAAAATTGCTAGTACCAATACTCAGGACAAAAATGATATATTTTTACCAAAAACACTCAACAGTTATAAAAATTCTGAAAATGAAGTTCAAAATTCACTAAATTTCTGCCTAAATTTAAATCAGCGAGTGATCACATATTGACAACTAATTTTTGACAATAATTAGTATAAAAAAGTGTAAAAACATTTCTACTTGATTACATTATTAATATGTATGAAGTATTTGAAATGTGCAGTTTAATTTATGATTTTATTAAAAAATGCAATATAATACGTATCTAAGGTGCGCGGAGTAGGAATAGGCCCATATTAAAATATGTCCAACAAAAATATAAATTAATCTTTGACAATTATTTCTAAGTTTGATTACCAATTTTATTATTATTCTAGCATCTATTTTCGAGAACCACTACTATATAACTTATGGTATATAAAAATACTTAACTGGCGCCTCGGAGGCGTCAGTTAGTGTATCACAATATTATTCACCTCTCATTTCATCGCTGCCTTTTGTATTCAACAATATCTTCCTTTGGAGGAGGGATATCTCTAATAAATCGATATATATATATATATATATATATATATATATATATACATGTGTGTATCGATGATTTTTTAACTCTATCGATTCTTGTTCTTTTAATTTTTTTATTATTTCGGATCTCCTAGATGTCAGTCGAGGCGGCTACCTCGTTTATGATTCTTCAAAGCGACTTCGATTTTAAAGATCAAATCCGATAAGGCACCTACTTTACCATTAAAATTTGTATCCGCTTTTGATATCGTATTATTAATGATATTTTAATGCCTTTGTAGATATACCATAGTATTTAGTGGATACAAATATGTTAAATTTATAAAGTTCACTAAAACTCACTTACAAATCGTTAGACATGAGCCAATAATTTCATAGGCAGATTCACCAAACTGCATTGACCTAATTTTTTTTATCTACTTTTTATTACATATTCATCAAGACTAGCAACCAATAATATCGTAATTCAATTCAGTAATTTCTTTAGCTTTTAAATATATGTTTTTATGTAACTTCCAATTCCTATCCCATTCAGACATATTCAAGTTTCCTAAAACCGTTTTTTCTCTATGCTATTAAGTTTTCAGCATTTTCTTACATCTGTATGAAGACTGTTTCCACTGTATATAAATCTTTAAATGTATATTATATTTCTCAATTTGCAATGGGGTAGATTTCGTATCGTTTTGAAAATGCCCCGTCATTTGCAGGTGGAAACGAAATTAAGGCATTACTCTTATTCGAGGAGTAAGAGTAATTCTCCTTTTACATTTGATATATGGAAGTGAGAAATAAATCGTTAAATAAATAAATACATATTATTTGCTGAGATTTTACAGGATTAATTCCATAAAATTATTTAAAATATTATATGTATATATTTATTTAAATACAAATTTTATTAGGCGATGAAAAAATTGACAACATTAAAACCAAGTAATATTTTTTAATTGATACTTTGAAAAAAAAATCGGAATAAATATAACACAGAACGATGATATATGATATTAGAGATTTAAAACCATTCAGTAAAATAATATACAGTTTTTTACTAAATTTTTGTTAACAAATGAAAAATCGTCAAGTCTGATCGTGGTTAAAATCATACCGAAAAAATAGTAAAAACTATTAAATATTTGAATTCAAATCAAGTTTTATCAAAAACTAAAATAATCATGTTTCTCAATTAAAATTTGATATGTTAGCTCTCCAAATGCCAGAAATTAAAAAAAAAAAACAAAACCAAGTGTTAGACTTACGAATTATAAATCGTTTCGTGTACTACTATGAACTTCTAGTAGTTATTCTAAATATACCGCTCAATTGATTATACTAAATATTTATATTATCACTAATATATTTATTAATGATTTATCATTAATAAATATTACAAATATATTTATTTCTCCTACCTTTTTGCTAATAAATTCAACTCTACCTCTCCGAATCCTTACAAGTTATAAATGACTTCCGGGCAAAATGCAAAGAGGGCTGCTCCAACTGACTGTTGCAGACTACTTTCTTCCTGAAAAATAATATTAATTAACAAATTACCTTTTCATTTTCAATCTTTAATTAAGATATCAGCGCGATTAATAATTTCGTCTGTGTTTCAATTCTCCCTTCGAAGAAAATATCAATGATTAAAACGGCAAAGGCTTTGAAGGACTTTATAAAGGAACTTGTAAATAGGAAATAAATTAAGTAAAGTACTCAAAAATAGTTTGTGAAATAATTTAACAATATATAATGGATTTTTCTCTGGCTGTATTTTATATTATATAATTGAAATAATAATTCTTTTTTTAAATGATATATATTTCTCACGACTCAGAGAAAGTTTTTAAGGGTGTTTTCATGCGTGCGTGCGCATTAAATCAACACCCACCCGTTGTATGAAATTAAAGAAAAATATTACACCACAATAATATGACTCGGGGGCGCTTTCGACTAATGCACTCTATCACTTTTCACAGGGCGAGAAATGAAATTTAAATTGAAAATAATGGAATTAGAAGTAATGCATAATCTGCAATTTTTCTAAAGTTTATTTAAAATGTTATAAACAAGATATAACACTGATAAGTTAAGAAAAGAGGTATAGAAGTTGTTGTTGATCCCAGTTAATGAGTATAAAAATAAGCTAAACCATAAATTTTATGAAATCTTCAACAATTCCTTTAAAAAATAATTCATTTTACCTATTTCCCTCCATTTCGCCTTTTTATCTGCAAATGTGACATTTTCCCTAAGCCAACATCGAAATTGAATACCGGTTGATACAGTATGAAAAAAATGCGATTACCATAAATACATCTCGGCTCGTCACACTTAACCTGACGGCAAATCCATTCCCGAATAATATCTACGCCTTAGCATTTCCATTGTGGAAATGTGCCGCATTCAACAAAATGAAAAATCATAAAAAGAAATCAGTTTTTCCACACCATCGGTTATGAAGCTCTTTGAATCTTATGGTATCGATATTGTATTGCATTACAAAAATAGGCAATATTTAAGGGATACAAACACACATAAAGATCTACAAACATAGGTGAAAAATAAAAACATTCTTCTATTTTTTTTTCAAATTTAAGAATTTGCTCTGTGATTCGATGATGGATTTTGTTATCACCAATATATAATTGTATATAATATTTTACTATAACAAATTATACTCATATTTTCTGATTTTTGTTTAAAACATATAAATATCTATATTATTTAGTTGTTTTAATATTTTAATATATAATATGTACATTTTTATCTTTATTTTATATTTGTGGGTATGGATAGATGTGTGTCTATTACTTTTTCGGTGTATGTTCCTCAGAGGTAATAAAAGTAAAAAATCTTTCAACTCGTAAAATAAGCCTGTTTAACGACTCAGAAAAGCCTTTAACCCCGAAGAACTACTGTCGGCTTGTGGCGATTTGAAACCATAAAAATATGGATTATATTTTTGCTCCGTGCTGCCCTTAGCCAAACAACCCTTTGCTTACAAAAATAACAGCACTATGTACGGGAGCATCTAAAAAACATTTCAATGTTTCTTTTATGTAATTGTCTATGTGTTTGTATATATGTATCTATATATAATATTGGGTTATAATAATAACACAAAAATTGAAACGGGGATGATTTTGGCATCGTGTGCCGAAATAAATGCGTTTCAATCGTATGAGTCGATATGCCCTTATGATTTGAACTAAGTATATTATTTCATGAGGAGACCCTATTATTTTGTATATACAAGCGTTTAGTTGTGATAAAAATCATTGGTGATCATAGTAATGGAAAATTATATTTTTTTATTGTTTGTGCATACTCATTTAAATTATATTTAATTTAATTCTGCACTATCTCTACTATTCTGATGAACATTCTGGCAGCACAATTTTATTAAACAACAATGACTATAATGTTTTATAAAATCCCTATTTAGTAATTAATAATATTTAATGATAAAATTAATATTCAAAATTGTTACTGTGAAACTGTAGGTGTGGAGAAAACTGAATTGAATTAATATTACCACTATCTATGCTCTGTGTGATTCAAATTTTAGTATAAAAAGTATGACTATAAGTAAATGAATTTAAATACTAGTTAATGGATGAATAATATACAAAGATATTTTAAAATAAAAAGTTTTATATTAAAAATCTAAATTATATAATATTATTTCTGATTCATTTACCATCCCTGCTACTGTTTGACTGAAATGTCAAACTAACTGGGCGATTTTACTTTCGGAAAACGAAATAATAATAGAATATCATATTACAATTCGTGTCAGCGCCCGTTGTGCTATTTGATTTCATTTCTGTATATCTCACTGCATTTTATTTTTAAATGGGGGATGACTGACATTTTTGCTAGTAAACATAAAGAACACCCACAGCTTACTAGCTTTTAAAATTATTGATAAAAAGCCAGGGACTTGATCAAAATCACATAAAACTTTCTAGAAACTATTTAGAAACGAGGTGCTTTAAAATGATCTGATCTGATATAGATTACAAAATAAAGCTCTACTTTGAAAGTGAATAAAAATTTATTATTTCTTCAATAAATTTAAGAACCCACTCGCAAAAAATTTCTTAACCAATTCTTTTAAATTATATTATTTTAACTTTGATTTCCAAATAATATCTCATTTCCTTCTGCAACATATTGCAATTATCTGCCGGTCCAAGCCAGTGATTAGTGTGCTTGTTTAAATTTCCGATAATAATTTCCAATTACGACCAAATGTTTATCTTCCAAAAAGGGTTGCATTGTTATGATATAACTGCATATGCATTTGATGCAATGAACAGAATTGTATTATTGTTGCATTGTTGAACTGCATTCTGATTCTTGCACCCCTTGTGTAATAGACACACACAAAAACATATATATATATATATATATATATATATATATATATATATATATATATATATATTCCATACATACACACAACTCGTACAACTTTTGGATGAACTAAATATTTCTATTTAATGTATTAATGATTCATTTAATCTTATTTTTCCTTACTCAATAATTCCCAAAAGCTTTAAAAAATCCATTCAAAAAATAAAAGTAAATAACAAAAACAATTCCATTCCCAGTATTGCGTTTCTATGTCAAAGAATATTAGAATACAAAGACATTTCCGGGCTTTTAAACATATTCCCCGAGCATCAATTGGCCGTTGAATAAAACGTTGTATACATCTTATTACATTAGAAATAAAATTTAAATTTTAAAATTGGCGCCACCCCATTTCTTGATATTAAGAAAAGTCGTTTTCCGACTCGGAAACAGAACGAAGAGGGTAGAAAGCGATCTCTTGCTTTGGCGCGTTGAAAAGATCAAAATCGAGAGCATTTATAAACGTTTTCCGTATGGAAATTTTTGGAAAAGGTAATAGACATGGATCTGGGGGAAATTATTTTGGTGCATCAAAATTAGAAGTTCAACTTAAACAATTTTTGCATAGCAAGGAAATATCAAAACACAAAAATTTACGTTGATTTTCAAGATACAAAAAGCCAACCTAGTTAACAAACCCTTGGAAATTTCCTAAAAATGTAGTAAACAAGTTTATAATTAATGTATATTTATTTGGCCTATAATATTTTAGAATGTTTGTTAAGACTGTGGATTCATTTTTATTTCCATCAGAACCGTCAAACATTTTTTGCAACAATAAAACATCCTGACCGACCAAAAAAAACATATGAACTTCTCCCTCGAAAAGTTATAGTTATTATAATATACCAGAATGAAGAAAAATGTTATTTAGAGTACAATAAACTAAAATATCAATAATATGAACTTTTTAGTATAAAAAATTGCAATATAATGAGAGTAAGTAAATTGAAATTTTATCAATAAAATAAAAAATAGAATATTTTTTCTATTATCAATTATTTTATAGACTGCAAATAAAAAATAGAATATTTTTTTAATATTTTTTAAAATGAATAAACCAATCCTTTCCCTCGGTCTATATGCAAATCCCTCCAAAGATAAGCCTAATGTTTCTGCGTATCCTCCTCATATATATTATTAGTTCAGGAAGTTTTTACATGCTTGGCTTTTGTTACACGACTTTATATTCTTATGAAAAATAAAAATGAATAAAACGGAATCAGGGGAGATATTTGAGTCGACGGAAGCGTATGTGAAAAGTTTTATTTTAACTCTAAAATTATATTCTAAAACGTTAAGTACTTTGCTTTGCTTTGTTCATTCCCTTTGGAATTTGTTATATTGCCCAAGTACCACAGGAGTTGGGAATATGTAGATCAGATTGTAATACATTAGAACATGTATGAGAATTTTTAACATATATAGATGTATGTAATTTATTATTAAATTGGAATTCTGTTTGAAAGAATTCTTAAGATCTGACTCTATGGCATGATGCTTCAGGCTTAAGAATTCTGTCACTTATTGATAGAATAAATATTATTAATTTTTATGATTAACTTTTTATTCATAAAATATTATTATAATCTATAATATTTTAATTAAATATAAAACTTAAGAAAGTAACACAATTGAATACGATTTTGAGAAAAGCTCGATATATTGTTTTTTTGGTCTTTATTATTTAATTATGATTGCATTTATCACAATTTAAAAATATGTCAATTATTCTTGCTAATATTCAAAAATTAGTAAATATATTATATAAATAACTCTAATTGTTTTTTTTGGTATCATTCTTATATTCAAAATTATAGATCATTTACATATGAATAAAATAAAGAAGCCTTTTTAAAATAACTCCTCCTCCAGGCAATATTTTTTAGAGGGTTCAAATAATTCGTCCTGATATTAAATTCAGACAACTGTCGACTGGGGAACAGTTTCTTTACCGCCTAATATCTCCAAAATACCAGATTTACATTTGTAATACTGATATTATGAGTTTTATCATATAAATTGCTCATAAACATAAGGTAGAAGACTTGGTTTTATATTGGATTTACTGATGATAAGCTAATGTAAAAATAATGTTGATCAGATAAATGATTTCAGTAATTTTTTATAATTTATATATATTTTATAATTTAGCATTTAACGAAAGCACGTTTAATTGTTTAAAAATGCTAAATTTGTTTTAAAGATGTTTTAAAGGTATTTCTTTGTTATTTTCTTAGCATTTATCGAAAACGCATTTACCTAGTATTACAAATGTAGCGAATAAAATTGACAAAAACAACTATTTACTATATATTTGTTTTAGAATTTAAAGAAAGATAGTTTAACTCTTTTTTTGGGCGTATTGAGTAGGCCGGCCCGCGGAAGACTAGTGGTCAGGGCTAATAAATGTGCCAGTAATTACTATCAACTCAACTACACTATTTCATTTGTACTAATGAAATGTAACAAGTTAAGTTGTGAATTTTTATTGATGCAAATTAATTAATTTATCATAAAATTTGAGTTGAATATATTTCTACAGCTATTGAATTAATTGGAATATATATGCTGTAGTTAGTTGTTTGAAAAATACACATGGAAATAAATAAATGAGTTTTATTTATTTAACTCTCCCAATGTATCATTTAAAAGTTCAAAGTCAATCCACCTCTTTGACATATATTGTCAAAGCGTTGAAACTTTTATGGCATTAGTTCTAAGTCTTTTTTCCTCTAAAGTTCAAAAGCTTAAATCCAAATGAAACGAACTCGATATCTAAACAATTTCCTTTTCTTCTTGTCCAAAAGTATTTCCATCTTATGTAATTACCTTACGTTTAAATCTCTAGAAGAAGTTTGTTTAATGATCGTTCTGATTGTATATGTGACTAAATGAGTATATATTTAATGTGTTTAACTTTAATAGACTTTTATCCAAGACGACTACCGGTGTTGAATTTTATACAGTTTTTTATATATTTATTTATTTATAAATCCGTTTAGAGTCAACTTTAAGTTTTTTTCATCATCATCAACTCGTCAGAGTGCACGAAAGAGTTGTCTATTTATGAAAATGTAGAAGGTTATATATATATTTTTATTTTGATAATTTCGAAGTTAAATTATTATGAATTACACGGACAGGTCATGGATTAAATAATAATTCTATGGTGAATTATTGTAGTTGGAAATTAAACATTATGTAAATTCAGTATTTATATTCACATTAGCATGATAATTTGCGTCATTAGTGTATTAAGTAATTATCAAATTAGTACAAAGTAGCTGAACATTGGGATATTATTTTTAAATTAAATAACATAATTTAATATCTTAATATATTTAATAATAGAAGTATATATAACTTAGTTTTAATTCGAATTATGATAAAACAAATTTAATTTGGTTTCAAGAATTGATTTTTGCTGAGTAGCTGTAAAATTGATTCCTTGAGATGCTTTTTGAGTAAATATTCTTTATTTATCTCATATTACAACAAATTAAATTTTTTGTTCACAAAATGTATTATTCCTTTAAGGGTCTTTCAAGTATCTATTTCAGGAAGACAATAAATATGATGCTAACAAATAGCTATTTAGTATCGGATAAATAAAATATTTTATTAATGAATGTTCTGTTCGATTATTTATTTTCTCAGAGTCCAAAGAGCGCAATCTGGTAATGAACTAGCAACGCCAAACATTCGAATATATACACAATCAAAATATTAATATCGAAACTATCATTAAACTATGTCTTACGTCAAAACCGAACCGCCATGGGATATTTTATATAAAAATAAATACTAGCATAAGCATAGATGAAAAAATATGAAATCTGTGGAGATGAAATAAAAGGCTTGGGAACTTTTCACATCGGAAACGGAAAATCGTCTTAATGTAATCTAAGAACTGTGAAATTAAGCTTTACCTAATAAACAATAAAATAATAATGAATTTTACTCCAATTGGTAATAGTTGATATGTGACCAGATATTAGAAGATCAATATAATATTAAAATCCGACAACAATGGTTAACTGTGGCATGGATTAATTTTTTTGCAAAAATTGCCTTAAAAATGTATGTTCTGGTAATTGGTCATATTGATCTTTTGGCCGAATTGAAATTTTTCCAATATAAATAGAGTCAACATTGATTGATCATTTTTTACTTGAGTCACCAATTATGGGATTAGTGTGCTGTCGATATGTTAAATAAAATAATAATAAAATTTAACTCAAGTTGGTATTAATTATTATAATTGACCAGACAGACAACAATTTTGTTATCACCAGCCAACATTAGTCAACTTTGGCATGGAATAAAATTTTCTGCAAAAATTGCTTTAAAAGTGTATGTTCTGGCAATTGACCTTAGTAATCTTCTTCCAGTATCAATTAGACAATATTTATATGAGAGGCTAGTCTCGTACAGGATCACCAATTATGGGCTTGATGTGCCGTGCATTTGTTAAGAACAATATTTAAATAAAATTCAATGATTTAATATTATGTTTTTGAAAAAAACATAATATTAGAAAATTTATGTTTGAGCGTTTTGTTTTAGGGGATAAAATTATATGTGTGATACTTCTGTTTTCTTTGAATTTACAGATAATTTTAGATCCTTACTTTGAATCTACAGATAACCCTTAAGCTAATTTTTGGCAATATATTTATTGAACTCTAACTTGAAATACTAATTTTAACAAGGTTCTGAAAGTTTGTCAATTTTCTTTGGGACAAGGATCACCAGCTGCTAATTTTTTTATGGGTTAACTTATGAATGAGTTTTTTTTTAAATTAATTGATTTTTCATTTGCTAGCAGTGTTAGTTATAACTGTCATCATTGCAGAATTTTTTATATAAATTTATTGAGATTTCTATAAAATATGCAGAGGGAAATTGAATTGAATTATCTATAACTGCTGTATCTGTAATATACTATAATTTATTTCATGCATTATAAATAAATTAAATTGGACAATAAAATATTGAAACATAAAATTTCAGATATTTTAAGTAAATTCAAAATAATTATCTAACAAGGATCTTAGGGGACTATATAACCAATGTGACTATTATTCTTTCTCTGGGACGATTTTCCCTGCCGATGTGAAAAGTCCCTTACCCGTGTGGCAAGATAGAGCTCATTTCTGTTACATTTCCTCTACACTTATAAACAAGGCGGGCTGTAAATATTACAAAAGTAATCTTTTAATTTTAGTATTTTTTTCACCATAAATACACCGGCAGAATAAACAAGAAGCGGTACAGGAAACAGTAGTAGTGGCCTGAGCAATAAAAATGACTGACTGCTAAGAGTTAAACATATGTTTATTTACACGCTTAGGATTTTTTTTAGTAGAATTTATGTTTGAACTATGAGTTTCTAAACAATCGACGGACACAGATGCGGGAGTAAATGATCTATTGCAGCTAATATGGAATTAATTAATTTGGTAAAGAACACAAACAATTTCTGATCAAGTGACTGAGGATAGACAACCACCCAATTGCTTTAGTAAAGAAATAGTAATGCTTAAGTAGAGACATTTCATCACAATAGTTTATAAAACACTAAGAATGTCTGATTATACAATTTAAGTATTTATGTTCTTTTTCCATAAAAATGCTTTACAATTCTGTAAGTCCTTTACCCCATTTCCAAGTTTTAATTACTCGACGCCTTTTCTACTTCATCTTTCGAAGTTTATTCAAGTTAAATAATTCGAAAGCTTAAATTCCATTATTTGTCTGATAAGTTTCTGATTGTGTATATACGTATGTAATTACTTTTAGCGAATTTCGTCCAGATCAGCTCTGATTTCTGCTGCCACAAGTAATCAACGGAGCTATCTGGTCTAATTAATTTAGTATCCGATTATAACATCACGAGTCCATTTACGAAAATCCGATTAGAATAATTTGTGATAAAACATAGACACGATTAAAATGATGAAAATTGAGGAGAAATGACAATTATAAAGTATAAAAAATATATATTCATTTTTTTACTTGTAATTAATTTAAAAAAAAAGTTTCAGTACGAAAAAAAAATTATACATAAAGTAAAAATATATACATGCAATAAATATATTCCCAAAACATTTTTTTATACTGTGGTTTGCTATTTAAATATTTTTCAAAACTAGAGGTAACATGATTACACTGCACAAAGAACTTCAAGTTCACATAATAGTGTATGCATAAAATCATATATGTTTATTAGTTAATTAAAATTAACACTGTTTGTGCGCATAAAAATTTCGTAATACTATACACTTACTTTAATTACTAAATTGAAGTTTTTGCATTATGAAATCAATATAAACATATGTATTTCTCTATCAGCTTCAGGAAATCCTGCTCGGTATCATGCTGTGAGAGATTTAATAAAGATTGGTTAAATCTACCATCCCTTATTGAAAACACATGCCTATTTATCATTGTTTTGTTTCATTTTTTATTTCTACCCTATGGTAGTAAATGAATGAGTTTTACTAATTTACTGATACACTTTGAAATGAAATTAAATCGATTAAATTGAGACAATTTCCAATACCTTAAATATTTTTTTAAGGAAAGTTTTTAGGAGAATTTTGAAAATTGTGGCTGTGATTGATACTCTTCGAATAAAATTTTTAAAAAAATAATATACGGTTTTTATTAATTTTTTATTTGTTCCTATTTTTATTGTGTAAAGACACATATTCCTATAATTTTTTAAATTAAATATCATGATCGGTAGATAACTAGATGATGCAAAATATTCAGTCCTAAAGCTCTGTGTTCTTAGATCTTGTTCAGAGCATTACACTAATATATATATATATATATATATATATATATATATATATATATATATATATATCTGTTTTATTTGCTCATATAATGGATGGCAGATAACAAAAGTGACCGATCTGTCAAGTGTTAGACGTGTATGATGTATTTAGATAAATATGTCTCAGATTCCCCTATTACTTTATTTGGTCAATATTGGCTTTGTCCATTGCTATTACTATTGGCCATCTAGGATACTATATATCTTGTTAGATATCGTCTATTCTTGTACACAACATACGAATACGTAATATCCATAAAATTGATATGAACAATTAGGGAAGATTTTGCCACAACGAAGGAGAAGAAAAAGAATTTTGATCTAGATAGTAATAAAGGATAGTTTTGGTACATTATATTTATTTTTTTTATCTAAATTTTGCTTAACTCTTAAGAAATGGTCTAAGATAAGTAGACAAAACTAGACTACAATTTTCTTTTTCATGTTTCTCAAATGTTGCTCAACGCCCGCCCTGAGCCGAACAAGATTGCCATTTTCCTAAAAATCCCATTTCATTTATCAATAATCTAAGATATTTGATATTTTTCCAAAAATTTCGTTATTTCTGTATGTTATAGTCCCCATTGTCCACCAATTTTATTATCAATCGGAAACGTACATTTCGACACCTTAGACGCAGACAGCATCAATGTAATGCCCGGACGTGACGTTATAACACTATGGCACATTCAATAAAGAATTTTATTGATAATGCTATCAATAGTATTGTATCAACAGTATCTTTATGACTTTGTCATAAAATGTCACATAGAAGACACGATTCGGCGTATCGGGCAAAGTCAGCAAACGGAGACGGCAAATTACATTCTGCAATTGCCCAGAAAATATTATCAGAAATAGGTACAAATAGTAAAGGGAATTGGGGAAGTCAGATGGGGAAAGGATAGAACTATCTAGAAAAAATCTTGCTTTTTTCCCTAACTACTTGCGTTGTTGATTGTATCTAAATAAAAACTCAGTGTACCATAACAAGAATTAAATTTACAAAAGTACAAATATTTATTATCTATATTATATTGAATAATAACCGAATGAAATAAACAATATAATTCCACATACCTAATAACGCGAATCGAATCATTCCTGTTCTGAATATTTCTTTTGGCCAAATCCCTAATTGATTTACCGTCGTATCAGAAAGCAATTCCCACAATAGGATTCCGTTCTGTATACCTATATTACTTTAGGAAGCTTTCATAAAGTACATCACAAATCATTTCCCGACACGCTAAATGGAATTATTGAAACTATATATCTTGTAGAAAAGATTTCATTTACTAAATAATAGACGAAGGCATTTTATTTACTTGTTAATTATATCAACTGTTATTTATTAGCCGTGAGAAACATCGATGGATTGTTGTGTAATTTAGGTATATGATTCTTGTTAAACAAATACATTTGCAATTAAAATGTATTTGGCATACGAATATTTATTCATTTGTGCACAATGAGACCTTGGATAAATATTGTTGATCAGTACTAAATGACCAATTATGATCCTGTGGCTTTGTATATGAACTATTCGATAATAACAGATGAGAAAGATCTATTTGCTTCAATATTAAAATTATTAGTTTTTGGAATCAATAACGATTCTCTATAATTTTTTTCCAGTTAGATGATATTTTTGACTTAATCCCATATGACTATTAAGTTAATCCTCTAACGCAACATATCTCAGAATCCAATAACATAAACTCTGTCTGGACCATATATCACATGAAGAAAATAAAATTTATCTGGCAATGTGCGAATTCTTAGAGGGGAACAAGATAGTAAGTAACCTCTATCAGCAGATACACACGTAGCTTTATTTTTCCTCCTCTCGGAAATAAACGTTCTCAGTTCAGGTAATTGTGACAATATCTCATTTTACGACTTTCACTCTATTACTTCTGTCGTCGATGCAGTGCCGCAGTTATAAATGATAGATGAATTTTATTTAGAAGCAAAAACTAAGTGTTAAACTCCAAAATTGTGCTTTGGGCCGAAAACAAAACTTTGAAGCAAAAGCTAGTGGTGTATTTGTGCTTTTAACCAAGTTGCTGGGTCATTCAATTTTATAAACAAGTGACAAATTATTATTCATGAATAAATTCCCAATTTATTTATTATTAATTTTAGAACTACTTCAAAGCTCTTGATTTGTTTAGAAATTTTAACATTAGAATTCAGAATGTTACAAGTTTTAAATGCACTCTAAAAATTATTTTATAAAATTACAAATAATTAAAATCTCTTTAATGCCAAAAGAAACCACCAATTCTATAATCTAGTAATAAATGATTACATTTATTATATTATATATTTACCGAAATAACTATATTTATTTTGAAATACAGAGAATTTTGACATAATTGGAATTTGAAAAAAATTATGCTTACAATTTTGAAAATTGAATTTTTGTATGCATTGGAAAAATTATAATATAATAATACAATAATTTTTTTTAATTACAAATAATTTTGTAAGCTAGGTGTAGAATGTAACAATGAATATATACGGGAAAAATAATCTAATTTATTCTAAAATTTTGATTTTATATCTTATTTTGAAAAATCGCTCAGAACATGTGTTTAAGTATTAGATTTCTTGAAAATGACAGCTTTGAAATAAGTTCTGAAATTGGATTTCTTGACCAAATGGAATATAAACAAAAAGTGATCATAATCATTTGTATTGATAAGATTTTCATAAATCAAATATAAAAACTGTTGCATATAAATGGGCTTCAGATTTATAAATTTTACATTATGGAAAATAAATTAAAAGCTTCAGTTTGATATATTTTTTAGTTAAAACAAATTGATACAATCGTATAATATATATTATGATTATTAATTTTATTATTATAATTACTTGCATTTTATTTTGTATTAAATTATCATCATATGGATAATCATTTCAATGAAAATGCTGTCCTTTATATTATATTATATTTTATTTCTAAATCTTATTTAATGTTACTAGATATTATTTAGCAGTTGTATCTGATATTGAAATAAAAAAATGGTTATACATATATGTTGAATATAAAAATTGTAGTTGTGATTCAAAAGCTCATATAGCCCTAAATATTCACCATCCTGCCTTTTTTTCATAAAAGTCATTTTAGTAAACGATTATTTTTTATCCCGCTTTTAGTAAAGGAACAAATTTTGATAAAAGTTTTCTATAACTCATGAAACACCTTAAATTTCACTGTATGACTAAATTAATTGATATAACGAAGTGTATCTAAATAGAAATATTATTAATTGTGTAATAAAAATAATAATTAAAAAAATTAATTAATTAATTTGTACATATACCTAATCAGTATTCATTTATGTAATTTAATAACAGAAACTAAACTTTTTAATTTTATTACCCCGCCAGCATAATTATTCCCGCAATACAAAATAAAAACTTAAACCTCATTAATATTAATACAATAATTAAATAAACTTTTAATTTATACTTTATGCGAAGTTTTAATGGCGAGAAAACACATCGTATCATTTATAATTGTCGTTAATACAGAGCTATTATTTCCTCGTCGTCCGACTCTCACGCCGAAGAAGCTCGGAAATAAATTGCGTTATAGCGTTTCTGCGATTTCATAACTTCGACCTAAGAGGATCTCCTCGGCTTAAGTAGCGAGCCGATCGAGATAGTTAAGTCGACAATAAAAACAAGCGACTTAATTAAAGATACGAGTGCCCGAGACGACCATCGTGGCAGGGAATGGGAGCAAATACTCGAGTAATGCTCGTTTTATGTCAGGAAAGGAAGATTATTGTGGAGTTAGGGCGGTGTGTGATTTTGTGGTGACATGAGTCAGATATCGATTGACACCTAGGTAATAGACATATTTTGCTACCAATTTGACTGTGCTATAAAATCTATTTTTCATGCCCCTAAGTGGTAAGGGTTGGCCACCCCTGATTTTTTCATTTATTCGACCAATTTATTTTATTACATTTTTTTTATAATTTTTAACTAAAAACACACAAAGCTTTAAATTTTCACCTTCCTAAGACAAACCGTTATTTCATAATTTTAGTACACATTTTAGTAATTTTTTATTAAATTTCAGAAATATTTTTTTAAATTGAGCAGAGTTAAAAAATACATACAAATCTAACTTTTCTCCCACTCCAAATCTCTATTCCGTAATAGTCAGTTTAGTAGTTCAATCATTTTTCATTTAGATTGACATCTGATGAATTTTAGTCGTTTTGTGAACATTTTTGACTTTTGAATTTCAGTCAAAATTTTTTTTAGCTTATGGAGATGCTAAAATTTGTCCGCTGTCCACATTTTCAGAACAATTCTTGAATATTGGCAATGAAAGGATTACCATCGACAAAACTTGATAGCGATGTATCAAATTATCGATGAATTTTTTGCAAAATCGCATGATTACCCTATTGTACAAGTAATTCAAGATGTGTACAAGTACTAGATAGTGTTTAACTTGAAGAGAGAGCAATTTTAGCAAAGAAAAGTAGAAAGTGAATATTAAAATTTGAAGATACAACAGTTTTTGAGAGGAAATTAGATATCATACAAACCAATGGCAAAACTATGAATTTTTACATTTTTTTTAAAGCTCATTCCTTTCGCTAAAAATGCCACAGCATTATTCTAAATGAATGTTCGAATTTTTCTTCGTAATTCAAAAATGAATTAATAAAAAAAACGTGGTATATTATTGATATATTATTATCAGAACCTTCAACCTCCAAATATGCCAAAATTGGATCTAAATGAAATTAATGAGGCTGGAACTGGCAAGGACTAATAATATAAGAAATATTTATGTGGCATAATTTGCAGTGCGTAAACTAATTACCCATATATTTTGTGTAAGGTATTTCTTTCACCACACACTTCGATATTCACGACCAGTTTGTTAAATTTTATACTAAATGATTTCTAGAAATATTGTTTATGGCGAAAAATGTTTGCCGGGACAACTAGTATATATATATATATATATATATATATATATATATGTATATTTACATATGAAATTAATATAATTACGATACACCAATCCTACAAGGTAGCAGATTTTGAGATTAGTATAAAATAATTTTGACTTCATAGTATTGACTTGTCTAGATGGTCTATTTCGCATAAAAATCGGTTGCTTTACCAATAATTAAAAAAAGTATTACCATTATCTTTTACTATTGCACTTGGTGTGCTTGCGTACCGCGCGTTTGCACCGCCAAGGGCCCGTCTCTAACCACAGTAACTCTCTGCAACTCCACAGCTCCAGGCCAGGGAGGCCCCCGAAACGCGCATCTGTCGGCCTCAGTTTGGCGGCCACGCATTTGGCAGGATCTCTTGGCGGTCACCACCATCAGCAGCTCAAGAAACACAGGCCGGATGGAGATTACCCGCCGTACGAGAATGGACACGTTATGAGTGGAGAATGTGAGTAGAAGATGATTTACTAGTCGATGTTAGATGAAGTAGTTTTTAAGAATTTGAATAAATTTGACGAGGATATGTTCTGCTATGTTTACATATCAAAGCCCCTCAATAATTGCTATGACGTATACGTGATTTTCAATTGCTTTTCCACTCTTGTATGATTGTTCGTCTGTTGCGTGAAAACCATTAAAAAACTAGCTGTAAGTGGAATTCTGTCTTAAGGCAATTAGGGCATCGTGCCTTAAGGCAAATTGCTGGAACTTCCCGTACCAAAAATTATTATTTTTTTTTAAAACGATTAACATTTTTGAAAAAAAATTACTTTGAAAAAATAAGATTTTGAAGACAAAAAATAAAGCGCGTAAGCGCCGCGTCGCTGTCTAACGCATAAGCATTGGTACGGAACCGATAGGAATGTTAACAAAATGTATACTTATTGTTAAAATCTCTATAAAATGTCTGATAATTTGATGTGCATATGTCTAATGATTATTTTTGACCGCCAAATGGCTCATTTTTTTACTTTTTCCTCTATATCTCCGAAACCGCTGGACCTACCTTCATGAAAGTTGTATCGATTCTTCATCTTGTCAATACAAATAAAATGTTTTTTGAATTATTAAAATCGGACGCTCCGTTCTCTTAAAAACTGAGTTACCGTTTTCGGAACTTTTTGCCCCGTATCTTCGGAACGGCCTGACCTGCCTTTGCCAAAAACTAATCAGCACGTCTCCTTATCAATACGGATCGAATGTTTTTTGAATTATTCAAATCGGTTGATCCGTGTTCCCGAAATCGTCGACGAAAATTTGTATCCGCACATACATACACACACATACATACATACACACACACATACACACACACATACACACACACACACACACACACACACACACATACATCCATTTTTTCTAAGGTATGCCAAAATGTTCAGAAACCTCTGAAACGTAAAGATATATAAAAATTTTCATTTTCGATTTTTTTGCGATTACTATAACTTGCCCTACGGGAAGTTAATAAAAGCTTTCAGCGTTTCGAAACCCGCGCGGTTTTACCCTACGCTGTTTAGCTCCAATTACGGAAACTCCACCAACCCTATTTCTACACGAACACGTTTTATTTACTCCGATGTTCTTTTGTTTCATAAAAATAACAGACTAATGGAATAATATAAACATACACATTAAGAAATATATTTTAACTCATCTATTTGCTATATTTTACCAGCTTCCTGGATACATATTTTATAGTATAACAAATGTATTCTGAGTGGAAAATAAATATTAATTTGGAAATATGAACAAACAACACTCTTTTTTGCACTAATTTATTGAATAATAAATTTTCACAAACGTTTCGAGACTAGTTTTGTCTCATCATCAGTGTGTTATAATTCAAAATTTATAATATGAAAACCTAAATTAGTATTATGCGTTATCCATTACACGTTGTTCGAAATACTGTCTTCTGCCCCACCCACGATTGTCGGTGTCCGAATTCTCTATTCGGATTATTATTATATATTATTATTTTATAGTATGTTTACTACCCATTTGCAGAATTAATATTCGACCATAAGTGCCCCTAATTCTCGTTATAAATTTAATTCTATTACATTTTGGCAATATCTAAAACAATATCCCTTCTAGTATTCTAAATACCTTTTCAATGGTTATTATTTGAAGGTGTCGTTTCTATGAATTAATATCTTTCTTAATGGTCGCATTAAAATCCAACGCTCCAATGCATTTTATGAATGTGGAAATGGAATTCACTGTTTAGTGTTGCTTCCTATAAACTGGTAATGGTAATGGTAATGGTAATAGTTTGATGTAATATGTTTATATAGATAATATTCTTAGTTGCTTCGTAATAATTTCATCATTTGAGTGATTTTTGCGTAAATCATATAAAAATTGGATTTTTGATCTTTTACTCTACAATTCCCAATTATAAAAATAATTTCCCAAAATATGCCATCGTCATAATTATCCATATTTATCATATTTCCGCGCCGATAATTGCAATAATTTATGGTGATGATGCATTAAATGATGTTTAAATAACCATTAGCATCCGCACGTATCGTAATTTTCGTGGCGATTATTGTCATCAGTTTGCAAATAATATTATGAACAACAACATGTCAATATAAACACGAAATGAATGATTTATTGTGATAATAACGTGCAATAATATTCTGTTTGAAAACGGTCATGATGCAATTGTCGACGTGTAATTGACCGCCAATAAAAGCAAAAGACCCTTTGGGAAGGGACACTGGTGAAGTGGAAATTTGTATTAATGGTTGATAATTATTAGCAAAAATAAACCTAGACTAAGGTAATGTTGGTTAAAGTATTAGAAAAATCGACTTTGTTGTCCCAGATTTATTTCAAATTTTCTAGAAGATTTTATTGGTTGCTCCTCCCAATTTTGGTGATACAACAGTATTTCAGCTTGAAATTCACATTTGATCTGTAGTTTTCTAGAAGAAGTTTATTGAAATGACCCATTGAACCAGATTTACCTAGTGCTCCAATGGTATACCTAATTATAATTTAGTTATTGAATTGTTGAACCATAAAGAATTGGACTGATCGATAAAATCGCCATAGTATATACTGAAAAATATAATTCTAACATACAAAACTTTTTTTATCAAACTAAACGAAAGTCTACAAATATTTCTCCTGATGAAGGGCTAGATAGAGCGCGTGCCAGGACACCTGAACCTTAATTGTTTATTTATCTTGAAAGAATATTTTGTTTTACGAATCGCCGCCCATTTAACAAAGAGTTTCGACATAATCAAATAAGTTAACCCGGTAATTTCACCCCTATTACGAATAAACAATAATTAAACGAAATGACATGTGCGCAAACATCGAATGTGTCAGACGAGTTGAAAAGGAACAACTATAATTATTACTGGACACATATGAATTATAAGGGCGAAATTTTTTTATGAAGACGATGGTGGATAAAAGTATATTGTTTTGGAACAGGATTTGTACAAATATTTGTAAAACTGTAAATTATTGAGCAAACAGAGGAATTACTTAGCATACGGACACAAAAATATTTCTGAACCAGGGTACTCTGCCCATAGATATTTTTATAAATTTTTATATAACTTTTTATTTATTTCCCTGTTTTATTTGTGTATTATTACAATTCTTACTATCCCCATCATGTGTGTATGTATATAAATACGATCAGGGTAGATTTCTCTGCAACCGCACGCATTTTGCATTAAAAACCGCTGACCACACAATGGCAAACATCGTCTCCGGCGTCCAGACCTCTGTGTAAATACTTTGCTCATATACAGTTATGGGATTTAATTATACCGAACACCGTATCAACACGTAAAATAGCAGACTGAAACACACCTAAAACGATGATTATTCGAATGAATTACTGTGTTTGTGTCCTATACAAATATTTTACGGTCGTATGAAAATAGTTACCCGCCGAAGATGGTACGAAAGTCAAATGGAATTTGTAATCCAGAAACCCTAATGATAAACGTGAATCTGATTTTACTATCAAAATAGAGCAAAAACAGTAATAGGTTTGAAGAAATAAATAACAGTTCGCCTGACAGATGAAAAAGAATGCTAAATGCGAAAATTACTATAATTATTGGTTGTCACAAAAGTGCGCGCGTGCCTGGAATTTTTTGAATAACACTTTTGGAATCAAACATCACAAAACGGGTTAATAGACGAATCTTAAATAAAAAAGTATCGTATATTTTAGAAAACAATAAAAAAATTGGTTTGATGATATAAAGACAGAATTTAAATGGATTAGGTACTTGTTGTTTTTATATGATAAGATGGTATGAACTTCATTTAAATTTTTGGTATAAAATATTTATGCAGTTTAAAA
Source organism: Ctenocephalides felis (assembly GCF_003426905.1). Taxonomy (NCBI): domain Eukaryota; kingdom Metazoa; phylum Arthropoda; class Insecta; order Siphonaptera; family Pulicidae; genus Ctenocephalides; species Ctenocephalides felis. Next base: position 5,237,245 of record NW_020537324.1, read on the forward strand.
TTTTAGTATAATTGATAATTTTTATATATATTTAAATTGCAATCAGAACTATATGCTTTATAAGCTGTTGCTATGCAATTTCTTAACCCAGTGTTATTAGAAGACAATCTGACCATTCTCTTTCTGGTGAGATCATTATTATTTTTTTCTAATTGTGATAGAGATATATTGATGCATTGCTTTGAAAGGCTATCGTAATTCAATGTAAAAATTGCTTGATATAAAGCTGGCCAATTATTGGCATCAAACCCGAAGCCAGAGGTTGCTAAACCGTCTACTTAGCATGATGTAATGCCCAGCTCAAACTCAATAGTTTTCAATTTAAATTAGTTTTATTTATCAATATTTCAAAAAACTCAAAAACTCCGCATAATGTTCATATTTTTTCCAAAATTTATCATATAATAATATAACATCAATTATGAATGAAGTAAGATATATTATCCTTAATTTTATGGGAGCCTTTGCAATAATTTTTGCATTTAAAGCAGATAGCTGGCTGAAATTTGTCTTCGATTACTATATTAATTTTTTACCACTGGAAAAGCTATTAAATCTATATCTAAAAAATGTACAAACACGTTTCACAAGAACTATCGAAACTAATAATTTTCCACCTATGACTCAATCAGTATTTAGAAATCCCAAGTAACACATAAACCGCCTTAACTAATTTCTGAATAATTATCACTTGTCATAATTGAACGCCTCATAAAAGTCCATTAAAGTATTAAACCAATCTTTTAATTTACCTCATCATCGAAGTTGTATGAACTATTAATTGACATAGGCAGTTCAAAAGGAAGTGTTGTTCGATTTCCTTATGAATCAAGATTACACATTACAGTATCCGTTGATATTATATAATTACGTTGCAATGTTCAATCAATACACGAGAAATATTTTCTAGAGGTTATTTAGGCCTCATATCCTTCGTCGAACATACATTATAGATTTTAATGCGCCGAGTATTTTATTGATGGGAAATTTGTTGAAGAAGAAACTAATTACATATGAAACATTGAATGTTTTAAGTATTTTTCTACATCCTTAATGGATTATAATTCTTGCGGGTATGTATCACGGAAATCACGTTGATAAATTTCTCATTATTATCTACTACATGTATAAACATTTTTTTAAATATTACCACTTAGCTGCTAACTACATACCCAACTTGACCTATTATAATTATTATTATCTTATCGCATTTTTATATTTAGAAAGTCGTTATCTTCCAAGGATCATAATTCGCCTAACGGTGCTTCTCATCCAATTATTACCTTCATCAGCACCGCCTCCTCATGCTAATTAACACAAATGACACTCTTCCATTGTGTCAAAAACCTTTTGTCATACGAATACAGTTATATTATCATTATACCATATCTGTTTACACCACATCATATCCTGAATTTCAGTTCTTTTGGCCAAAAAAATATCCAAAAATCCCTAACAATGATTTGTCCACCGTACCCAGACGTGTCAGTTGTTTCCGATTGTGGTGGCGATAGGAGGTGTGGGGAAATAATAATATATTATTATTTTGTATAAATAATGCATTTGAGAAATCAAATGCTTGTCGTACACATAATTGTGTTGTAGGAAGCGCTAACTTTTTATTGCTGTGAAACTTTCTTATCGTAACCAGTTATTACAGGAATTATAATGCATGCAAATGTACGAAAATTGATGGGGTATGGAGGAATGCTTTTGTGAATGATCCTTGGTTCTATTAAAGGAAACTTTGTATATAAATTTTAAATATTTTATTTACTTCCTATTACCATTAATCAAACAAATAAATGAATGACATCAATCTTCAACTAATAAAACTGGATATTCGATGTAGTGAATCCCATGTAGAATAAAAAGCTGCGAATGAGAAACAAAAATTTTTTACGACTGCTGGGACATTGATTATTGTATATATCGGTACTTATGTATGTTCAG
>NW_020537324.1:5240197-5296205 GCF_003426905.1 Ctenocephalides felis
TGGCAACTTATAGGTACCTTCTCTTACTAGACAGATACCTTCTTCCTACATGCAAATTGTGGAAAACTTTTGAGATTCCATGTTTCAGTCCTGACGTGATCCGACTTAATGAAATATAAGGCATTTTCAAACTTCCAAAAGGGAACGCACCTACCATCGTAGTCGGTTGGCATTTCATGTTTTCTTTGAAACTTTCACATGGTACTTGTGATATATGCTTATGTCTTTGTCACAGAATAGAAGTTTTATTACACAGTACACAAATAATTATATTTTAACATTTATTTTTTAAGAAATCTTCTACTATCATCCGTCTCACCTAATCCAATTCTATATAAATCATTTATATACAACTTTATAATGAATGCGATCTTTAGAAAGCTTTTTACCAGAGTTTTGAAATTTATTTTGCGGTCGAGAGATTTAAGCACGAAGCCTAATAATTAATTTACTGGGAACTAATGAAGCAAGGAATGAAATAAGCAGTCAAAAGCTTTACGATTGCTTTGAAATTAATTTGAATTATAAGGAAACCCATTGAATTCGATATTGACATATTTTTAGATAAATCGGTAATAAAGTATTCCCGGAAATTCATCAATCGTTACGCTTTTGTAAAATTAGATGGTCTTTGTAAAAGGGAACGTTAATATGTTTCACTTAATACTAAAATTAAAGATAAAACAGAAAAAAAATTGGACGCTCCGTTCTTTTAAAAACTGAGTTACCATTTTTGGCACTTTTTGCCCCGTATCTTCGGAACGGCTAAACCTGCCTTCGCCAAAAACTAATCAGCACGTCTCCTTATGAATACGAATCGAATGTGTTTTGAATTATTCAAATCGGTTGATCGATGTTCCCAAAATCGTCGACGAAAATTAGTATCCGCACACACACATACACACACGCACACACACATACACACACAAACACACACATACATCCATTTTTTCTAAGCTATGCCAAAATATTCAGAAACCTTTGAGATATATAAAGATATATAAAATTTTATTTTTTTTATTCATATATATATAAAGATATATAAAAATTTTCATTTTCGATTTTTTTGCGATTACTATACTTACCCTATGGGAAGTTAATAAAGCTCGTTCTAGCTGATGTATTTCTTGTATTATTTCCTACTCTTGTTTTAATCAAATTATATAACATTACAACTCAGATAATCATCCACATTAGCTTTTATTATATTTCTCCATTTTTTTACTTTGATAACCATAAAATTATATTACCCATTACCACTGCTGAAGTTAAAATGATCTGAATTTCTAAAGATCATCGAGCAGAGAGACTAAATGAGATATTTTATTAATGAATTCATATTTCTCTAATAACATTTCTAAGTGGTGAATATTAAACGAGGGTTGTCTCCTTTGCGGATCTTCCTGAAATGTAGGTAACAGAATTACTAATCTTGAGCAAAAGACCCATTAAATGTGTTACTTTAGGAATATTCATGTTTTAATGAATACAGATCAGTGGTATTAAGAACGAATGATGAATTTTTGTGCCAAATAAAAAATAGACGCAGAGTCTATATTATATATATATATATATATATATATTACAATTTAACAAAAATAAGACAAAAATCCACTACCCCTTTGCGGACTGTTTTAATTTTTAATTAATTTTCAGCTTCCATAAGAAATACTCAATAATTCATCATATTTCATTACATTTCCACTGACTGAGAAATTAGCACCCGAAAATATAACTTTGTTTAGCAAATAGGTGCGTATTTTTAAAACCCTTCCTTTTTCCAACTTCAACAAGAATTCCAATTATTCTCCAAGCGCGAATCGAGGGGCGAAGTTAAAAATAATTACGTGAAGTTAACTTGAATTATTTAACTTAATTAGGCGAATGTTTGGGAGAAAAAATCTACGGAAATGAATTTTGAAAAACACCTTTTTGGTTATTGACAATTGTAGTAATAATCAGAAGAAGACAATATGTATTAAATTAAATATAATAAGTTGGGCAAATATAGACATCAGAATTAGAATGATGCTCTCAATTTAGAGCTTTCTTTTTCTGACCAAGCCAGACTGGGTCTAAATATCAATAAAACCATAACAGATAATATAGAAAGAGATCTTTCCTTGTTATCGAAAAAGTTTTTGGTCGTAAAAAAACTTGTAATAAATAAATTCATTTACAAAAACATAAAATATTTATAATTGCATTCAAAACGCTTTACGTCACAACAAGCTCATATTAAAATCCGAATTGAAATTAAACCCACACAGAACGCGACACGTTCGTAGTAATGCAATCTGCTTTTCGGTTTGCATTATATGTACATGTCAAAAACAGCCAAAAATACACACCTCTAATAGACAGAGAGCCAGAATTTATTTTATTTTATTATTTTTTCTTAGCCCAGAAAATGGGCAATTAGCAAACAGAGGAATAATTGATCTAAGTTGCACTTAGATCACTCAAGTTATATGTGAACGTGAGGATTTCTGCACTATCAGAATTTCTCTATGTAACATATTAGTTTTAACTTTAATAAGGTATATTTGTTCAAATTTAAAACAACAAAATATTGATTAAACCTAAATAACAAATAACAGAAGCAGTTTGTGCATCGCAAAATATTTAAAGATTTTCATAAAATTTGAAGCTGCAAGTAATCTTGGTAAATATCTAATAAGTATAATACCACCCAGAATTGAATTTCTGAAATTAAGTGAGACATTGAAGTAAAGAAAGTCATTATATATATAATTTTCAATAAAAAACTGTCGTGTTTCGATAGACTTAAACAACTTACTGAATTTTTGTAAAAATTATATTAATTATAACAAATTTGAGAAGAATTTTAATTATATTGTTATAACAAATTTGAGAAGTACGACTAAATTACAGATGAGCCAATAAAAGGCTTGAGGACTCGTGTATTTTCTTCAAAACTTTTTAGAATTTTTGATTTATGACATATACTTTTATACATTTTAGTAACTGCAAGACCATTTTTTTAACAAATTCACACAAATTCATGTTTCTTATGGCGTATGTATGTTGCACAGAAGTTGCACAATTTCCACACAATGCGAATTTTACTTGAAAATATATTTATAACCTTCAGCGAATTTTTGATATCATACTGCTCGATTTCGAGCTGACCAAGGCGACTAAATTGTATTTTGGGGCTCACAAAAACTGCGAAAATATGAAATAATAGTTTAAATATTGACAACATTGTTTATTTTACATTTTTTCCACTAGCATTCCCACTACTATTGATAATAATGCACCCATACTATTTCGTGCCGTCGAATCGAGTCGAAACAGCGCATTGACGTTTTATAGAATTTAATTTGCCGTTTTGATTTTACACGAGCGATATTTGTAGATTTTATGCATGATGGACGACGCATTTCGAAACACATAAACGTTGATTAAACGCAATCATAAAATTTTCGTATAAAATGACCACTCGTCCGTACATATGGATAGTAAAGGCAATAAATGAGGGCGGACTGTTTAATTATCTACCTATATAACGGACACAATTCTTTATTATTTTGTTGTTTATTGACTAGTAAATATTTTTGTTAGATTCTCAATTATCGTCCAAAATTCCCACATATTATTATTTTTCTTACCGGCGATCAGAGCTTACGAATCCTAGGGGCGGTAGTGATTATTTACTGAAGAACGTGGTTGGCTACCTCACCTTATTTTGAAAAGATAGCACAAGGGTTGTTTTTTCTAAATTTAATATATTTTCATTACTTTTATGCCACATTGTACTTACTATAGCAAAAAGCTCAAAATTAATTAATTTTGTTCGAAATTGTGGACCATTTTCAAATCAAATCTAAAACAAACAAAAGAAGCAAAATAATTGTTAAAAATCAAAATTGTTATACAGCAAAAGCTTTAATTTCATGTGGATTTGATTTTTTATAGTTCAATGTTTACAAAGAGGCAAAGGAAATGTTGCTCATCATAAACGAGGTGTCAGTAAAATCCAAAATATTGATTTTTTCTAATACACCATGTGTTAAATGTCAATTTATCTAACGCTTATGGGAATCAAACCAATAAAAACATACATGAGCACATCTAACAAAATAGATAACCAAATAAAATGTTATGGTAACAATCACTGATGATAACAAAAATCAGTAAAAAAAACAATTACTGGCATTGCTGTTCGCACAAACTACATAATTTATTATTAAAAAACCTTAGACATTTATCATTTTTACAGAACGCCTTAATTACCTTTGTGATAACACTACATTTTTCCAGTAGCAAGAAACAATTATATTTATTTGTTCCAGTAGCTTTTAAAATAATCTGACTATATGGTATGACTCTATATTTTTATTTTGCGTCTAAAAATAAATCAGGATAATCGTAATGTAGCTCAAAACTAAAAAGGGTAATGTGCATTTGCTTCCTAGGTTTACGATATGTCAAAAACGTTTATGATAAATACATTTGAATGTGTATACCAATAAAAATAAAAGTATTTGTTGGCATTTATGACCTTTCTTTTAATGGAATTTTGATAATTATTCGAGCAGTACAAAAATGTTTTAGTGTAACCTGAACAGATGTCATTTTATTGGTTTTCGTCAAGGAACAAACGAATTATATATCAAGATTCTGAAACAACCTTGTAATTGTAACTAAAGTATTTGCACTTGATTTTTTTCAAATACTGATGTTTATTTTGTGAGTTTGCAAATTTATTTGATTTGTCCAATAACTTACTTATATTTTTCTTTTTTTCCAGGTGAGTACGAAGTGGAGAAGGTTTAATTTAAGAAATAACAATAAGTCAGGCTAATCTAGACAGGTCAACTGTAAGTACTATAATAAATAAATTGTTAGTTTTTTTGATTATTCAAAAATCTACGATTTACAATACCAAATGTGTTATGAAAATTAGATTTATTTATATAGAAACCTCTAAAAAACAAAGTGCGTTGTACAATCACGTCTCTCTTTTTGTCTCTCAAAATAAGCTCATGCTTGAAGAATATTTCTTACTAGTAACAGTTCTTTAGATCTATGATTTACATCTAATGTTTTATAAGAAATACGTTTGTTTATAAAGAAATCTACACAAAAAAATAAAGTGCGTAGTACATATCACAATTCTGTTTGAATATTTTGATTACATTACGCGTGTGTTACTCTTAAGAACGATTGTTTATTTATTAATATTAAAGGAAACATAAACCGCATGGCCTGGATATATCTGATATATTTATCATTTACAATCTTGTATAATAAAACATTATGAACCATAAGATAATGTAAAATTCAATTTAAGTTTGAATGAATCTATCTTTACAACAATGTTAACTTTCTATTAATACATAAATTTATGTTTTGCTTCAAATTAATTGCTACTCTGGCGTTTCTGAACAAGTCTGATTCGTATCATATTTTAGAACAATATCAAATTCAACGTTCTCGATAAATCACATACAGTTATGATATACAATCTGCGAAATTTCTAAACAATTGTTTGCCTGTTAGTTTATATAAAGTTACACGAGAATTCTGATAGTTTGCAGATCATGGATTCATAAATAAATGGTAATAGTAATAGTCCTTTGGATAGGAGTAAATTCATCCAACCTATTTTATCTCACAAATAGTTTAAATATTTAGCTATAATTTATGCAGTACTGATGTGTGTTTTAGCAATGATTTATCATTTTTATATTATGATTTATGGTTAATATTAATATTGCGTAGGTCACTTGCAGTTCCACTGAATAATGCATTTCCATTTCATTTTATTAAATATCACTGCATTCACAGTTATTAATCGGAATATTTATCAATATTTTCTATTCCAAGCTATATCAATGTCGAATGTATAAATATTAATGACATCTTACATAATTTATTAGAATGGCAAACAACTATTACAAGAAAGCAATTACTCCTACATATGTATAAATAATTTTATTAATCCTACTCTTTGGATTTGCAAATAGGCGCGGGTAATATAATAGAATAGCACTTAAATTTATATTTTGTACTCTCCAAAAGTATTATTTTTTAGAATAAAATCCTTGAATAGCTTCGCAAAAAAACCATATTTTCTATATTCATTTTGATTGCAACATAGGTTTCCCTTTTAATGTATAAATAAATAGCATTCAGTTTTATCATTCTTCATTTCTATCAAGATAAAATAATTTAATCGAATAAAACAAGATACTGCAAAAACAAAATGAAACTATACCTGACTTCAATTAAAGCAGTATTATTGGTACGCTGCTCCAACAAAGACGAACTTACGGATACTACAGACTACACAGAACAAGGCACTGTGACTAGCACTGAACAAGTCGATAAACCCACTGACAAGACACTACTATTCAACAAAATATGTACACGTACAGACTGATGTACCTTTTTTATCATAATTATCAGCACATCGCATATGTTTATTATTTAAAATATCTGTTTTGATTTAATCGACGAAAAATCTGAGGGTAGAAACCTTTTATTTTTATAAAATGCTATGTTAAACATGTGTTTAATAATTTATGAAATATATGTTTCTTTGAAGATTCTGCAAAGATAAATACATATATAAATAATAAGAACAAAGTTATAATTTTTTTATCATTACCAAATCGATTACTCCTACAAATCAACAAATGGTTTTTTATCATTCCTATGGCGCGTTCTCGACTGTAACATCATCAAATAGTATTATTACGATCGTCTATTTCTATTTCTTCTTATATAACATTGTTAGAATAATACAATAGTTGATTCGTCATACGGCTACCGCCGACATTCAATATAAAAGAAATATCTCATACTATAATTAAGCTTTTTCGAAAATCTCATTTTCGTCGAGCGCCTCTCGGTTAATAAATTAAAATTCTGTCACCTCGCGCTACTCGCATCGACAACAATCAAATATTTCATCAATTATAAAAACACAATGAGAGAAGAATGTTAACAGTTAGTTTTTTATTGTTTTTTTCATCTTTCATCTTTTATCGAACCGTAAGTTAAAGTTTCTTCTCGCTCAGTCGAATCTTTCTATATATGTGTTATATTCTTTTATTATTCATTTCGAATAATCATTATTATATTGGAACAAAAATAAAAAGCTCAGTCATCTCGTAATATACCAACGTGTAATATATATATATATATATATATATATATATATATATATATCCAATTGGTTATTGGATATTTATTAGTGCAATATAAAGCTTCCCCAAAACCCAATGAGACAAATTCAGAGTTGAATGCTTAAGGGTTTGCCTTATAATTATTTTCACAAATTTTTATATCTCTATTAAAATTGAAAATGTTGTATTAAACTGTTATATGTGACAAATATCACAATTCGATCATTTTTAAATGTCATTTTTTAAAATAAAAAAAGATTTCAGAACAAATATAACAAATTGGTGAATGGTGAATAAGAAATAATTGATAAATCATTGATAAAAATGTATGAAAACTATAATAGCATTACGATACAATTTATTTCTATTTTTTATAAGAACAACGTTAATTAATTAAATAGTTAACTGGGAAATAATTTCGTAACTTTAATATTAGTATAGTAACTTTAATAGTTACTTTAATACGTTTGTTAATCAGCCTTTTCCTAGTTATTTCGAATCAATGCCAAAATTATATTGAGTTTTGAGTATTAGAATTGAGTATTAGAATAGCTTTTAATTTAGTTATCTTGTATAAAGGGTTGAATGAGTGAAAAAGAGGTTTAATATAATATAAATTTTACCACAATCATCTCACAATTGTTCATTTTATTTTTATAAATTTTGAATAGTTTACAATGGCTCAACAGAAGAAATTTAACACTACTTCAAATATTTAAAAAATTATTCTGAACGTGTAAATAACGAATTTAGCAATTATCAATAGCTTTTAAAATTCCAATGAGGCAAATGATGAAATATAAAAATTATTAAATCCTTCAACGTAAATTTTAACTTATTTACTTCAATTTTATTTATTTACTTCAACGTAAATAATTAATTGTAATATTGAGTATATTTTGTATTAGTGCTCCTGACGTTATAAATTTTATCACAAATATATTATCATTGTTTTATTAACTGCTTATTTTCATTTTGATAATTTTTTTGAAAATTTCAGAGAGTAAAATGATTAAGTTTAATCAGCAATCCATTACATACATATAAATCATTGACAAAAATACTAAATAAATAAAAATACGAGCAAAATATAGTCAAATTTTTATTTGAAATTGAAGGCGAAATATATGTTAATTAAAAATTAAAAAAAAATTAATGTTTTTGTTTAATTTTTGTTTAATTTTATGAAAAGTTGTGATATATCTATGTAAGCTATGCAGAATAGGAATATGGCTATACAAGAACGTGAGACCAAATAAATAAATCAGTCATTGACAATTATTTCTAAGTTTGATTACCAATTTTATTATTATTCTAGCATCTATTTTCGAGAACCACTACTATATAACTTATGGTATATAAAAATACTTAACTGGCGCCTCGGAGGCGTCAGTTAGTGTATCACAATATTATTCACCTCTCATTTCATCGCTGCCTTTTGTATTCAACAATATCTTCCTTTGGAGGAGGGATATCTCTAATAAATCGATAATATATATATATATATATATATATATATATATATTCATGTGTGTATCTATTTTTTAACTCTATCGATTCTTGTTCTTTTAATTTTTTTATTATTTCGGATCTCCTAGATGTCAGTCGAGGCGGCTACCTCGTTTATGATTCTTCAGAGCGACTTCGATTTTAAAGATCAAATCCGATAAGGCACCTACTTTACCATTAAAAATTTGTATCCGCTTTTGATATCGTATTATATATGATATTTTAATGCCTTTGTAGATATACCATGGTGGATACAAATACGTTAAATATTATAAAGTTCAATGAAACTCACGTCTATATCGTTAGACATGAGTTGTGCTAATAGCCAACAATTTCAGATGCAGATTCACCAAACTGCATTGACCTTATTACTTACCATTCTTTTACCATTAAATAATCAAAATTATCAACCATTAATATTGTAATTCAATTCAGCATTGTTTTGGCTTTTAAATATATGTTTTTATGTAACTTCCTATCCCTATCCCATTCAGACTTATCTAGTTTCCTAAAACCTTTTCACTGTATGTTATTAAGTTTTCAGCATTTTCTTACATCTATATAAAGACTGTTTCCTCTGTATATAAATCTTTAAATGTATATTATATTTCTCAATTTGCAATGGGGTAGATTTCGTATCGTTTTGAAAATGCCCCGTCATTTGCAGGTGGAAACGAAATTAAGGCATTACTCTTATTCGAGGAGTAAGAGTAATTCTCCTTTTACATTTGATATATGGAAGTGAGAAATAAATCGTTAAATAAATAAATACATATTATTTGCTGCGATTTTGCAGGATTAATTCCACAAAATTATTTAAAATATTATATGTATACATTTATTTAAATACAAATTTTATTAGGTGATGAATTAACTACGGTAAAGACAACTCTTTTTACTCTATTTGTGTTGAATGAAAAATCGTCAATTATAATCTTGGCTGATATCAAACCTAAAAATTCAGTAAAGCCTGTTGTCAAATATTGATCCCATTCAAACCATGTTTATCAGAAACCAAAATTATGATTCTCAATTAAATTTTTGGTATGTTAGTTCTCCAAATTCTAGAAATTCAAAAAATCAACCAAACCAAGTGTTAGACGTTACGAATATGAACCGTTTCGTGAAAAAATGAAAATTGTACTACTATGAACTAATAGTAGTTATGCTAAATATACCGCTCAATCAATTATACTGAATATTTATATTATTACTAATATATTTATTAATAATTAATTATTAATAAATGTTACAAATATATTTATTTCTCCTACCTTTTTGCTAATAAATTCAACTCTACCTCTCCGAATCCTTACAAGTTATAAATGACTTCCGGGCAAAATGCAAAGAGGGCTGCTCCAACTGACTGTTGCAGACTACTTTCTTCCTGAAAAATAATATTAATTAACAAATTACCTTTTCATTTTCAATCTTTAATTAAGATATCAGCGCGATTAATAATTTCGTCTGTGTTTCAATTCTCCCTTCAAGTAAAATATCAATGATTAAAACGGCAAACGCTTTGAAGGACTTTATAAAGGAACTTGTAAATAGTAAATAAATTAAGTAAAGTACTCAAAAATAGTTTGAGAAATAATTTACAATATTTACAATAATAAATAATAAATAATTTTACAATATTTAATGGATATTTCTCTGGCTGTATTTTATATTATATAATTGAAATAATAATTCTTTTTTTAAATGATATATATTTCTCACGACCCAGAAAAAGTTTTTAAGGGTGTTTTCATGCGTGCGTGCGCATTAAATCAACACCCACCCGTTGTATGAAATTAAAGAAAAATATTACACCACAATAATATGACTCGGGGGCGCTTCAATATACATTTCGACTAATGCACTCTATCACTTTTCACAGGGTGAGAAAAGAAATTTTATGAAATTTAAATTGAAAATTGCAATTCCATTATTGCATGTAATGGATAAGGTGAGATAATTTGAAGTCCAAAGGTTATAAACAAAAGTTTAAAAGGTAGGTTTTAAATTAATATATTAATTTCAATATTTTTTAGAGCGGATTTTATTTTGTAATCTACAAAACATCAGATAGTTTTTTTTAAAAGCCAGTAAGCTGTGGGTGTCCTTTATATTTACTAGCAAAAATGTCAGTCATCCCCTATTTAAAAATAAAATGCACCGAGATATACAGAAATGAAATCAAATAGCACAACGGGCGCTGACACGAATTGTAATATGATATTCTATTATTATTTCGTTTTCCGAAAGTAAAATCGCCCAGTTAGTTTGACATTTTAGTCAAACAGTAACAGGGATGGTAAATAAATCAGATAAAATATTATTTAATTCTAATTTAAATTTTTTTGTTAATGCATTCAGTAACTTTCGTTAAACTAATATTGATGGTGAAAATTGATTGAAAATTAAAATTGATAAATTCGACAGAATCACATAAAACAAAACTATTTAAATATATAATAAAATATATATTGGAAGTATTAATATTATTCAATAAACTGATGTAAAAGAAATGTTATATAGCTTGTTTTTAATTTGAACTTTTTTCTATTTTTTATGATTTTTATTTCTTCTGCTTATGATACTAATAAGACTAAACATCGCTAAATGTAAATTTAGACCTAATTTTGAAATTAATTTTTAAATATTATTAATCACTATATTGGGATTTTTTAAATTGAGTTCTATTTACATAATATTAACAATATCAAAATAGTAACATCCAATCAAATCGGGTATGCGAAAACATTAAATTAAAATTGATAATATTTTTCCATTACTATGATCACCAATGATTTTCGTCAAAACTTAACGCTTGTATATACAAAATAATAGGGTCTCCTCATGAAATAATATACTTAGTTCAAATCATAAGGGCATATCGACGATCCAAACGCATTTATTTCGGCACACGATGCCAAAATCATCCCCATTTCAATTTTTGTGTTATTATTATAACCCAATATTATATATAGATACATATATACAAACACATAGACAATTACATAAAAGAAACATTGAAATGTTTTTTAGATGCTCCCGTATGTAGTGCTGTTATTTTTGTAAGCAAAGGGTTGTTTGGCTAAGGGCAGCACGGAGCAAAAATATAATCCATATTTTTATGGTTTCAAATCGCCACAAGCCGACAGTAGTTCTTCGGGGTTAAAGGCTTTTCTGAGTCGTTAAACAGGCTTATTTTACGAGTTGAAAGATTTTTTACTTTTATTACCTCTGAGAAACATTCACCGAAAAAGTGATAGACACATATCTATTCACCCACACAAATGTCCATATGTAATATAAATATACCTATTATATATTTTATATTATATATTGAAGTATTTTTCTAAATAATAACTATAGATATTTATATGCTTTAAAAAACTCAAAAAATGCAAATCAGAAAAAGTGAGTACAATTCGTTAGAAATTTGTAAATATTATATAAGGTGAAGTAAAAAAAAAACTCGTTAAAGAAGTCTTACCAAACTCTTATTTTTTTAATGAAATAGAATAATGTTTTTATTTATCATTAATATTTGTACGTATTTGTGTATATGTACCCCCTGAATATTGCCTATTTTTGAAATGCAATACAATATCGATACCATAAGATTCAAAGAGCTTCATAACCGATGGTGTGGAAAAACTGATTTCTTTTTATGATTTTTCATTTTGTTGAATGCGGCACATTTCCACAATGGAAATGCTAAGGCGTAGATATTATTCGGGAATGGATTTGCCGTCAGGTTAAGTGTGACGAGCCGAGATGTATTTATGGTAATCGCATTTTTTTATACTGTATCAACCGGTATTCAATTTCGATGTTGGCTTAGGGAAAATGTCACATTTGCAGATAAAAAGGCAAAATGGGTAGAATGAAATATTTGGATAAATAATTTCTAATAAAGAGAGAAAAATCTTATAAATTTTACGATTGTTATTTTAATTTTGATTTTTGAATAATATCTCATTTCCTCTTGAAACATATTGCAATTATCTGCCAGTCCAAGCCAGTGATTAGTGTGCTTGTTTAAATTTCCGATAATAATTTCCAATTACGACCAAATGTTTATCTTCCAAAAAAGGGTTGCATTGTTATGATATAACTGCATATGCATTTGATGCAATGAACAGAATTGTATTATTGTTGCATTGTTGAACTGCATTCTGATTCTTGCACCCCTTGTGTAATAGACACACACAAAAAACATATATATATATATATATATATATATATATATATATATATTATATATATATTCCATACATACACACAACTCGTACAACTTTTGGATGAACTAAATATTTCTATTTAATGTACCAATAATTCATTTAATCTTATTTTTCCTTACTCAATTTTTCCCAAAAGCTTTTAAAAATCCATTCAAAAAATAAAAGTAAATAACAAAAACAATTCCATTCCCAGTATTGCGTTCCTGTGTCAAAGAATATTAGAATACAAAGACATTTCCGGGCTTTTAAACATATTCCCCGAGCATCAATTGGCCGTTGAATAAAACGTTGTATACATCTTATTACATTAGAAATAAAATTTAAATTTTAAAATTGGCGCCACCCCATTTCTTGATATTAAGAAAAGTCGTTTTCCGACTCGGAAACAGAACGAAGAGGGTAGAAAGCGATCTCTTGCTTTGGCGCGTTGAAAAGATCAAAATCGAGAGCATTTATAAACGTTTTCCGTATGGAAATTTTTGGAAAAGGTAATAGACATGGGTCTGGGGGAAATAATTTTTGTACATCTAACTTAAAAGTTCGACTTAAACAAGGCATACATCCTTTCATAGCAAGGAAATATCAAAACACAACAATTTACGTTGGCCTTTCAAGAGACAAAAAGCCAACCTAGTTAACAAACCCTTGGAAATTTCCTAAAAATGTAGTAAACAAGTTTATAATTAATCTATATTTATTTGGCCTATAATATTTTATAATGTTTATCAAGACTGTGGATTTACTTTTATTTTCATCAGAACCGTCAAACATTTTTTGCAACAATTACGAACATAAAAACATCTTGACCGACCAAAAAAAAAAACATATGAACTTCTCCCTCGAAAAGTTATAGTTATTATAATATACCAGAATGAAGAAAAATGTTATTTAGAGTACAATAAACTCTAAATTATTAATAATATGAACTTTTTAGTATAAAAAATTACAATATAATCAGAGTAAGTAAATTGAAATTTCACCAATAAAATAAAGAGCTAGGCTGCAAATAAAAAATAGAATATTTTTTTAGTATTTTTTAAAATGAATAAAACATTCCTTTCCCCCGGTCTATATGCAAATCCCTGCAAAGATAAGCCTAATGTTTCTGCGTATCCTCCTCATATATATTATTAGTTCAGGAAGTTTTTACATGCTTGGCTTTTGTTACACGACTTTATATTCTTATGAAAAATAAAAATGAATAAAACGGAATCAGGGGAGATATTTGAGTCGACGGAAGCGTATGTGAAAAGTTTTATTTTAACTCTAAAATTATATTCTAAAACGTTAAGTACTTTGCTTTGCTTTGTTCATTCCCTTTGGAATTTGTTATATTGCCCAAGTACCACAGGAGTTGGGAATATGTAGATCAGATTGTAATACATTAGAACATGTATGAGAATTTTTAACATATATAGATGTATGTAATTTATTATTAAATTGGAATTCTGTTTGAAAGAATTCTTAAGATCTGACTCTATGGCATGATGCTTCAGGCTTAAGAATTCTGTCACTTATTGATAGAATAAATATTATTAATTTTTATGATTAACTTTTTATTCATAAAATATTATTATAATCTATAATATTTTAATTAAATATAAAACTTAAGAAAGTAACACAATTGAATACAATTTTGAGAAAAGCTCGATATATTGTTTTTTTGGTCTTTATTATTTAATTATGATTGCATTTATCACAATTTAAAAATATGTCAATTATTCTTGCTAATATTCAAAAATTAGTAAATATATTATATAAATAACTCTAATTTTTTTTTGGTATCATTCTTATATTCAAAATTATAGATCATTTACATATGAATAAATAAAGAAGCCTTTTTAAAATAACTCCTCCTCCAGGCAATATTTTTTAGAGGGTTCAAATAATTCGTCCTGATATTAAATTCAGACAACTGTCGACTGGGGAACAGTTTCTTTACCGCCTAATATCTCCAAAATACCAGATTTACATTTGTAATACTGATATTATGAGTTTTATCATATAAATTGCTCATAAACATAAGGTAGAAGACTTGGTTTTATATTGGATTTACTGATGATAAGCTAATGTAAAAATAATGTTGATCAGATAAATGATTTCAGTAATTTTTTATAATTTATATATATTTTATAATTTAGCATTTAACGAAAGCACGTTTAATTGTTTAAAAATGCCAAATTTGTTTTAAAGATGTTTTAAAGGTATTTCTTTGTTATTTTCTTAGCATTTATCGAAAACGCATTTACCTAGTATTACAAATGTAGCGAATAAAATTGACAAAAACAACTATTTACTATATATTTGTTTTAGAATTTAAAGAAAGATAGTTTAACTCTTTTTTTGGGCGTATTGAGTAGGCAGGCCCGCGGAAGACTAGTGGTCAGGGCTAATAAATGTGCCAGTAATTACTATCAACTCAACTACACTATTTCATTTGTACTAATGAAATGTAACAAGTTAAGTTGTGAATTTTTATTGATGCAAATTAATTAATTTATCATAAAATTTGAGTTGAATATATTTCTACAGCTATTGAATTAATTGGAATATATATGCTGTAGTTAGTTGTTTGAAAAATACACATGGAAATAAATAAATGAGTTTTATTTATTTAACTCTCCCAATGTATCATTTAAAAGTTCAAAGTCAATCCACCTCTTTGACATATATTGTCAAAGCGTTGAAACTTTTATGGCATTAGTTCTAAGTCTTTTTTCCTCTAAAGTTCAAAAGCTTAAATCCAAATGAAACGAACTCGATATCTAAACAATTTCCTTTTCTTCTTGTCCAAAAGTATTTCCATCTTATGTAATTACCTTACGTTTAAATCTCTAGAAGAAGTTTGTTTAATGATCGTTCTGATTGTATATGTGACTAAATGAGTATATATTTAATGTGTTTAACTTTAATAGACTTTTATCCAAGACGACTACCGGTGTTGAATTTTATACAGTTTTTTATATATTTATTTATTTATAAATCCGTTTAGAGTCAACTTTAAGTTTTTTTCATCATCATCAACTCGTCAGAGTGCACGAAAGAGTTGTCTATTTATGAAAATGTAGAAGGTTATATATATATTTTTATTTTGATAATTTCGAAGTTAAATTATTATGAATTACACGGACAGGTCATGGATTAAATAATAATTCTATGGTGAATTATTGTAGTTGGAAATTAAACATTATGTAAATTCAGTATTTATATTCACATTAGCATGATAATTTGCGTCATTAGTGTATTAAGTAATTATCAAATTAGTACAAAGTAGCTGAACATTGGGATATTATTTTTAAATTAAATAACATAATTTAATATCTTAATATATTTAATAATAGAAGTATATATAACTTAGTTTTAATTCGAATTATGATAAAACAAATTTAATTTGGTTTCAAGAATTGATTTTTGCTGAGTAGCTGTAAAATTGATTCCTTGAGATGCTTTTTGAGTAAATATTCTTTATTTATCTCATATTACAACAAATTAAATTTTTTGTTCACAAAATGTATTATTCCTTTAAGGGTCTTTCAAGTATCTATTTCAGGAAGACAATAAATATGATGCTAACAAATAGCTATTTAGTATCGGATAAATAAAATATTTTATTAATGAATGTTCTGTTCGATTATTTATTTTCTCAGAGTCCAAAGAGCGCAATCTGGTAATGAACTAGCAACGCCAAACATTCGAATATATACACAATCAAAATATTAATATCGAAACTATCATTAAACTATGTCTTACGTCAAAACCGAACCGCCATGGGATATTTTATATAAAAATAAATACTAGCATAAGCATAGATGAAAAAATATGAAATCTGTGGAGATGAAATAAAAGGCTTGGGAACTTTTCACATCGGAAACGGAAAATCGTCTTAATGTAATCTAAGAACTGTGAAATTAAGCTTTACCTAATAAACAATAAAATAATAATGAATTTTACTCCAATTGGTAATAGTTGATATGTGACCAGATATTAGAAGATCAATATAATATTAAAATCCGACAACAATGGTTAACTGTGGCATGGATTAATTTTTTTGCAAAAATTGCCTTAAAAATGTATGTTCTGGTAATTGGTCATATTGATCTTTTGGCCGAATTGAAATTTTTCCAATATAAATAGAGTCAACATTGATTGATCATTTTTCACTTGAGTCACCAATTATGGGATTAGTGTGCTGTCGATATGTTAAATAAAATAATAATAAAATTTAACTCAAGTTGGTATTAATTATTATAATTGACCAGACAGACAACAATTTTGTTATCACCAGCCAACATTAGTCAACTTTGGCATGGAATAAAATTTTCTGCAAAAATTGCTTTAAAAGTGTATGTTCTGGCAATTGACCTTAGTAATCTTCTTCCAGTATCAATTAGACAATATTTATATGAGAGGCTAGTCTAGTACAGGATCACCAATTATGGGCTTGATGTGCCGTGCATTTGTTAAGAACAATATTTAAACTAGTGGGGCGCATGGCATCGTGCCTTAAGGCAAATTGCTGGAACTTCCCGTACCAGAAATTATTTTTTTTTTAAAAGACTAACATTTTTGAAAAAAATTTACTCTGATAAAATTGATTTTTGAGAAACTATAAATTTTTGACAGAAACTTACTTTTTGTTGAAAAATTTATTTTGAAATATTTTGGAAATTCTGAACTTTTTTTCAAAGCAATCGTACTGCTTTAAATGCATAGAGACTAAATATCGAAGCGCGTAAGCGCCGCGTCGTCGTCTAACGGATAAACACTGGTACGGAACCCACAGGAATGTTAACAAAACTTATACTTATTGTTAAAATCTTTATAAAATATATGATAATTTGATATGCATATGTCTAATGTCTAATGATTATTGTTGAGCGCCAAATGTTATTTTTTTTTAGTTTTTTTTACTAGATCTCCGAAATTTACACAAAATTGAAAAGTGCTCCCGCATAGTCACAGTCTAAACGCATTTGCAAATAATTCTGTGCGACATTTTCACTTATACTGTGCTTAGCTTGGCGGCATTTTCACATTTTTCAATAATTTTTACAAAATTGGAAAAGTGCTCCAGTACATAAACAGTCTAAACGCACTTGCATAAACATTTGTACCAGAGTGGCGCTTAGACTGTGCTTAGCCTGGGTGATTTTTTGAATTTTAGTCCAAAATTACAAAAAAATTTTTTGAAAAAAAAATTAGAAACAAAAATTTTTTTTTCCAAAATCAATTATTTTGTTGAAACAAGCAGAAAGTTCTTTGAATCATTTAAATCGGACGCTTAGTTCTCTCAAAAACTGCCATTTATTTTTAATTTAGCTCTGTATCTCCGAAACCTCTGGGCCTACCTTTGCCAAAAACTAATCAGCACATCTCCCTATCAATAGGAATCGAATGTTTTTCAAACCATTCAAATCGGTTGATCCGTTCTCTCAAAAACTCGCTTTCTATTATTTGCACTCTTTGCTCCATATCTCCGTAACGGCTGGACCTGCCTTTGCCAAAAAACTAATCAGCACATCTCCCTATCAATAGGAATCGAATGTTTTTTTAAACCATTCAAATCGGTTGATCCGTGCGCCCGAAAACGTGGACGAAAAAAAGCGGACATACAAACACACACACACACACACACACACACACACACACACACACACATCCATTTTTTCTGAAGTATGCCAAAATGTTCAGAAACCTTCAAAACGTCGAGAAATGTAAAAATTTTTGATTTCGATTTTTGGACGATTACTATAACTTACCCTACGGGAAGTTAATAAAATTCAATTATTTAATATTATGTTTTTGAAAAAAACATAATATTAGAAAATTTATGTTTGAGCGTTTTGTTTTAGGGGATAAAATTATATGTGTGATACTTCTGTTTTCTTTGAATTTACAGATAATTTTAGATCCTTACTTTGAATCTACAGATAACCCTTAAGCTAATTTTTGGCAATATATTTATTGAACTCTAACTTGAAATACTAATTTTAACAAGGTTCTGAAAGTTTGTCAATTTTCTTTGGAACAAGGATCACCAGCTGCTAATTTTTTTATGGGTTAACTTATGAATGAGTTTTTTTTTAAATTAATTGATTTTTCATTTGCTAGCAGTGTTAGTTATAACTGTCATCATTGCAGAATTTTTTATATAAATTTATTGAGATTTCTATAAAATATGCAGAGGGAAATTGAATTGAATTATCTATAACTGCTGTATCTGTAATATACTATAATTTATTTCATGCATTATAAATAAATTGAATTGGACAATAAAATATTGAAACATAAAATTTCAGATATTTTAAGTAAATTCAAAATAATTATCTAACAAGGATCTTAGGGGACTATATAACCAATGTGACTATTATTCTTTCTCTGGGACGATTTTCCCTGCCGATGTGAAAAGTCCCTTACCCGTGTGGCAAGATAGAGCTCATTTCTGTTACATTTCCTCTACACTTATAAACAAGGCGGGCTGTAAATATTACAAAAGTATTTTTTTAATTTTAGTATTTTTTTCACCATAAATACACCGGCAGAATAAACAAGAAGCGGTACAGGAAACAGTAGTAGTGGCCTGAGCAATAAAAATGACTGACTGCTAAGAGTTAAACATATGTTTATTTACACGCTTAGGATTTTTTTTAGTAGAATTTATGTTTGAACTATGAGTTTCTAAACAATCGACGGACACAGATGCGGGAGTAAATGATCTATTGCAGCTAATATGGAATTAATTAATTTGGTAAAGAACACAAACAATTTCTGATCAAGTGACTGAGGATAGACAACCACCCAATTGCTTTAGTAAAGAAATAGTAATGCTTAAGTAGAGACATTTCATCACAATAGTTTATAAAACACTAAGAATGTCTGATTATACAATTTAAGTATTTATGTTCTTTTTCCATAAAAATGCTTTACAATTCTGTAAGTCCTTTACCCCATTTCCAAGTTTTAATTACTCGACGCCTTTTCTACTTCATCTTTCAAAGTTTATTCAAGTTAAATAATTCGAAAGCTTAAATTCCATTATTTGTCTGATAAGTTTCTGATTGTGTATATACGTATGTAATTACTTTTAGCGAATTTCGTCCAGATCAGCTCTGATTTCTGCTGCCACAAGTAATCAACGGAGCTATCTGGTCTAATTAATTTAGTATCCGATTATAACATCACGAGTCCATTTACGAAAATCCGATTAGAATAATTTGTGATAAAACATAGACACGATTAAAATGATGAAAATTGAGGAGAAATGACAATTATAAAGTATAAATAATATATATTCATTTTGTTACTTGTAGTTAATTTAAAAAAAAATGTTTCAGTACAAAAAAAAGTTATACTCGTACATGAAGTAAAAATATATACCGACCTACCTAGTTCCGGCACCTCAAAAATAAATATATTCCCAAAACATTTTTTTATACTGTGGTTCTCTATTTAAATATTTTTCAAAACTCGAGGTAACATGATTACACTGCACAAAGAACTTCAAGTTCACATAATAGTACATGCATAAAATCCTATGTGTTTATTAGTTAATTAAAATTGACACTGTTTTTGAGCATGAAAATTTCGTAATACTATTCATTTACTTTAAATGTTTTTTAAGATTTGAGAAAGTTAATTACTAAATTGAAGTTTTTGCATTATGAAGTCAATATAAACATATGTATTTCTCTATCAGCTTCAGGAAATCCTGCTCGGTATCATGCTGTGAGAGATTTAATAAAGATTGGTTAAATCTACCATCCCTTATTGAAAACACATGCCTATTTATCATGGTTTTGTTTCATTTTTTATTTCTACCCTATGGTAGTGAATGAATGAGTTTTACTAATGTACTGCTGTATTTTAAAATGTAATTTAATCGAATAAATTGAGATAATTTCTAATGCCTTAAATATACGAGAGTTTTTAGGAGAATTTATGAAAATTGTGCCTGTGATTGATACTCTTCGAATAAAATTATTAAAAAAATAATATACGATTTTTAATAAATAATTTTTTATTTGTTCCTATTTTTATTGTGTAAAGACATTTATTCCTATACAGTTTTTAATTAAATATCATGATCGGTAGATAACTAGATGATGCAAAACATTCAGTTGCAAAGCTCTGTGTTTTTGGATCTTGTTCAGAGCATTACACTAATATATAAATATATATATATATATATATATATATATATATTTTATTTGCTCATATAATGGATGGCAGATAACAAAAGTGACCGATCTGTCAAGTGTTAGACGTGTATGATGTATTTAGATAAATATGTCTCAGATTCCCCTATTACTTTATTTGGTCAATATTGGCTTTGTCCATTGCTATTACTATTGGCCATCTAGGATACTATATATCTTGTTAGAATTCGTCTATTCTTGTACACAACATACGAATACGTAATATCCATAAAATTGATATGAACAATTAGGGAAGATTTTGCCACAACGCAGGCGAAGAAAAAGAATTAATGAAAAAGAAATATTGTTTTCCCAAATTTTGCTCAACTTCTAAATTAAAGTTCAGGACAAGTAGACTGAACCAATTTTGCATTCAATTTCACCAATCATTTTTAAATGCATTTTTCAAAAAGTTTTGTGCTGTGTCCCAAATGTTGCTCAACTACTGCCCTGAGTTGAACCAGATTGTTATTTTCCTAAAAATTCCAGATATTTCATTTATCAATAATCCAAGATCTTTTATATTTTTTCAAAAATTTCGTTATTTCTGTTTGTTATAGTCCCTATTGTCCACAAATTTTATTATCAATCGGAAACGTACATTTCGACACCTTAGACGCAGACAGCATCAATGTAACGCCCGGACGTGATGTTATAACACTATGGCACATTCAATAAAGAATTTTATTGATAATGCTATCAATAGTATTGTATCAACAGTATCTTTATGACTTTGTCATAAAATGTCACATAGAAGACACGATTCGGCGTATCGGGCAAAGTCAGCAAACGGAGACGGCAAATTACATTCTGCAATTGCCCAGAAAATATTATCAGAAATAGTAAAGGAAATTGGGGAAGTCAGATGGAGAATGTGGGGGGTTCAGGTTATTTAAATTGATTGAACTATCTTGGAATAAACTTGCCTTACTACTTGCTAACAAAAAATGTTGACTTCTTCCTGCACCACAACAAGAATTAAATTTACAAAAGTACAAATATTTATTATCTATATTATATTGAATAACAACCGACTGAAATCAACAATATGATTCAACATACCTAATAACGCGAATCGAATCATTTCTGTTCTGAATATTTCTTTTGGCCAAATCCCTAATTGATTTACCGTCGTATCAGAAAGCAATTCCCACAATAGGATTCCGTTCTGTATACCTATATTACTTTAGGAAGCTTTCATAAAGTACATCACAAATCATTTCCCGACACGCTAAATGGAATTATTGAAACTATATATCTTGTAGAAAAGATTTCATTTACTAAATAATAGACGGAGGCATTTTATTTACTTGTTAATTATATCAACTGTTATTTATTAGCCGTGAGAAACATGGATGGATGGGATGGATATCAGTGTAATGATTCTTGTTAACCAAATATATTTTCAATTAAATTGTATTTCGTATACAAATATTCATCAATTTGTGCAGAATTTGAGATCTTAAAGTCATATAAAAACTATTATCTACTATGATGTGAATCAATATCAAAATCATTAGTTTCTGTCCTTAATAACGATTCTCTATAATTTTCTTCCAGTTAGATGATATTTTTGACTTAATCCCATATGACTATTAAGCTAATCCTCTAACGCAACATATCTCAGAATCCAATAACATAAACTCTGTCTGGACCATATATCACATGAAGAAAATAAAATTTATCTGGCAATGTGCGAGATCCTTAGAGGGGAACAAGATAGTAAGTAACCTCTATCAGCAGATACACACGTAGCTTTATTTTTCCTCCTCTCGGAAATAAACGTTCTCAGTTCAGGTAATTGTGACAATATCTCATTTTACGACTTTCACTCTATTACTTCTGTCGTCGATGCAGTGCCGCAGTTATAAATGATAGATGAATTTTATTTAGAAGCAAAAACTAGGTGCCAAACTCCAAAATTGGGCTTTGAGCTAAAAACAAAACTTCGAAGCAAAAGCTAGTAGTCTATAAGGAGATTTAGTCCCGAATTGTGCTTTGAACCAAGTTGCTGGGCCTTTCAAATTTATAAACAAGTGACAAATGATTATTCATGAATAAATTCCTAAATTATTTATTATTAATTTCAGAACTACTTCAAAGCTTTTGATTTATTTTGAAATTTTAACATTATAATTCAGAATATTAGAATTTTTGAATGCACTCTAAAAATTATTTTATAAAATTACAAATAATTAAAATCTCTTTAATGCCAAAAGAAACCACCAATTTTATAATCTAGTAATAAATGATTAACGTTTAATATATTATATATTTATAATCTAAAAACCACATGAATATGGAACCGAAAGTACTATATTCATTTTGAAATACAGAGAATTTTGACATAATTGGAATTTGAACCAAAATTTTGAAAATTGAATTTTTGTATGCATTGGAAAAATTATAATATAATAATACAATAATTTTTTTAATTACAAATAATTTTGTAAGCTAGGTGTAGAATCTAACAATGAATATTTACGGGAAAAATAATCTAATTTATTCTAAAATTTTGATTTCATATCTTATTTTAAAAAATCGCTCAGAACATGTGTTTAAGTATTAGATTTCTTGAAAATGACAGCTTTGAAATAAGTTCTGAAATTGGATTTCTTGACCAAATGGAATATAAACAAAAAGTGATCATAATCATTTGTATCGATAAGATTTTCATAGATCAAATTTAAAAACTGTTGCTTATGAATGGGCTTCAGATTTATAAAATTTACATTATGGAAAGTGAATTAAAAGCTTTAGTTTGATATATTTTTTAGTTAAAACAAATTGATACAATCGTATAATATATATTATGATTATTAATTTTATTATTATAATTATTTGCATTTTATTTTATATTAAATTATCATCATATGGTTCATCATTTCAATGGAAATTATGTCCTTTATTGTTGCATTATATTTTATTCCTAATTCTTATTTAATGTTACAAGATCTTATTTAGCATATTGATATTTTTTTTTCAATTTCAATATTAGATACAATATTGAAATCGGAAAAAAACAATTTTTTTTGTTTATACATAGATACATATAAAAATGTTGAATACGTAAATTGTAGCCAGAAAAGCTATTCATTCAGAAATATTTATGATTCAAAAGCACATACAGCCCTAAATTACCCTCCTACCTTTACCCTCCTACAGCAAACCCTTATTTGGTAATAATTATTTTAGTAAACGAATAATTTTCATGTCGCTTTTAGTCAAGGAATGTTCTTCACCAAATTTCGATAAAGGTTTCATATAATTTATGAAAAACCTTAAATTTTACTATATATTACTGAATCATAAATTAAATTAGAAAATCACACAAATTTAGAGAAAGAATTGGTGAATAGAAGGAAAACGAAGTGTATCTGAATAAAAATATTATTAATTGTGTAATAAAAATATTAATTAAAAAAATTAATTAATTAATTTGTACATGTACCTAATCAGTATTTATTTATGTAATTTAATAACAGAAACTAAACTTTTTAATTTAATTACCCCGCCAGCATAATTATTCCCGCAATACAAAACAAAAAACTTAAACCTCATTAATATTAATACAATAATTAAATAAACTTTTAATTTATACTTTATGCGAAGTTTTAATGGCGAGAAAACACATCGTATCATTTATAATTGTCGTTAATACAGAGCTATTATTTCCTTGTCGTCCGACTCTCACGCCGAAGCTCGGAAATAAATTGCGTTATAGCGTTTCTGCGATTTCATAACTTCGACCTAAGAGGATCTCCTCGGCTTAAGTCGCGAGCCGATCGAGATAGTTAAGTCGACAATAAAAACAAGCGACTTAATTAAAGATACGAGTGCCCGAGACGACCATCGTGCCGGGGAATGGGAGCAAATACTCGAGTAATGCTCGTTTTATGTCAGGGAAGGAAGATTATTGTGGAGTTAGGGGGGTGTGTGATTTTGTGGTGACATGAGTCAGATATCGATTGACACCTAGGTAATAGACATATTTTGATATTAATTCGACTATCTATATATTTTTCATGCCCCTAAATGGTAAAGATTGGTAACTCCTAAAATTTTTTTTCGAGCATTACAGTCTTAAATTTTCACCCTCCTGATACAAACCCTTATTTCGTCATAGTCATTTTAGTAACCACATAACTTTTGTCCCGCTCTTAGCCAAGAAATGTTTTTTACCAAATTGTGATTAAGGTTTTCCAGAACTTATGACATACCTCAAATTTTACATAAAAAAATTTAATTAAGGATTGTCAAACCCTACTACTTTTTATTAAATTTTGAAAGTAATTTTGTTTAAATTTTATGTTCTTATAATGCAGAGTTGAAAAATACATACAGCTCTAAATATTCTCCTACCACAAATCCCTACTGCATAAAGGTCAGTTTAGTAGTCCAATACATTTTTAATCTAGCTCGGTAACTGATCCATTTTCGTCGTTATAAACGTTTTTCACTGAATTTCTGTCAAGATTTTTCCGAGCTTATAGAAAAGCTCAAATTTGTCCATTCTACCCGCTAAACCATTTTCAAAACAATTATTAAATATTGGCCACGGTTACCAACAATAAAATTAGATGCATCAAAATTATCGATTGTGTAAATATTTTCCGATATGCACAAGCAGTACTCAATTTTTAAATGGGTTTTGTAGAAAAAATTCAAATAAAAAGTAGAAAATAGATTAAGATCTGAAGATACAACAATTTGAGAAAACTAGATATCATGCAAATCAATGGTAAAACTATGAATTTTTTCACAGAATTTCTGAAATCTCCCTCGATTCGCTAAAAATTCCACAACATTATTCTAAATGAATGTTCGAATTTTACTTCGCAATTCAAAAAGTAATGAATTAATAATGTGAAGTATTAATATATGAAATCCATGAACCTCCAAGTGCCAGATTAGTCTGACACTTGCAATGATTCGAAGATATTAGTTGGGAATGATACTGATTAGTTTTAGGTGAAAATCTACCGAGCCGTTTGCTTGTAATTAACTGTTGAAAAAAAATTCAAGCCGATTTTCATGAAACTTTCTTTGGCGATGTATATCATGGTCTTATAGAACTTACTGAAATATTACGGCCTTACGAGAAGTAGTTTAATTTTAAAAATTCACCAAAGTTTGAGAAAATGAGTAGTTTTGTTGTCGTTTGTTAAAATTAAAATTAGATGATTTACTTGGTATAACGATAGAGTACTTGGTCTTAGTGAACATACTAAACCATTAACGTCCTACGAAAACTGGTTCAAATAATGTGCCCCAGTAAAATTTATATGTGGTATGTTTTGCAGTGGGTAAACTAATCATCCGTATAATTTATGTTAGGTATCCCTTTCACCACACATTATATACCACCAACTTCCATATTGACAAGCAAATTCTAGAAATATTTTTTATGGCGAAAAATTTCAATTTGAATCAGCTTTTACATATATTCAGATTTTAAATTAATATAACTACGATACTCTAATCGAACATGGTAGCAGATTGCGAGGTAAGTTTACGATTATTTTGACTTCAAAGAATATAGTATTGACTTGTCTAGATGGCCTATCAATTCAGCAAATTTTAGCAGAATTCTAGTAGATTCTATGAATATTGTATGATAATCGATTGCTTTAACAATTAATTAAAAAAGTATTATCATTATCTTTTACTATTGCACTTGGTGTGCTCGCGTACCGCGCGTTTGCACCGCCAAGGGCCCGTCTCTAACCACAGTAACTCTCTGCAACTCCACAGCTCCAGGCCAGGGAGGCCCCCGAAACGCGCATCTGTCGGCCTCAGTTTGGCGGCCACGCATTTGGCAGGATCTCTTGGCGGTCATCACCATCAGCAGCTCAAGAAACACAGGCCGGATGGAGATTACCCTCCATACGAAAATGGACACGTTATGAGTGGAGAATGTGAGTAGAAGATATTTTACTAGTCGATGTTAGATGAAGTAGTTTTTAAGAACTTGAATGAATTTGACGAGTTCTACTATGTTTAAATATCAAAGCCCCTCAATAATTGCTATGACGTATACATGATTTTCAATTGCTTTTCCACTCCTGTATGATTGTTCGTCTGTTGCGTAAAAACCATTAAAAAATAAAAGCTTTCAGTGTTTCGAAACCCGCGCAGTTTTACCCTACGCTGTTTAGCTCCAATTACGGAAACTCCACCAACCCTATTTCTACACGAACACGTTTTATTTACTCCGATGTTCTTTTGTTTCATAAAAATAACAGACTAATGGAATAATATAAATATACACAACCATACAGCACAATCACAAATATGTTTTGACTCATATCTATTTGCTATACTTTACCAGCTCCCTGGATCCATATTTTATAGTATGTTTACTACCCTTTTGCGGAATTAATATTCGACCGTAAGTGCCCCTAATTCTCGTTATAAATTTAATTCTATTACGTTTTGGCAATATCTAAAACAATATCCCTTCTAGTATTCTAAATACCTTTTCAATGGTTATTATTCGAAGGTGTCGTTTCTATGAATTAATATCTTTCTTAATGGTCGCATTAAAATCCAACGCTCCAATGCATTTTATGAATGTGGAAATGGAATTCACTGTTTAGTGTTGCTTCCTATAAACTGGTAATGGTAATGGTAATGGTCTTGGTAATAGTTGATGTAATATGTTTATATAGTTAATATTCTTAGTTGCTTCGTAATAATTTTATTATTTGTGTGATTTTTGCGTAAATCATATAAAAATTGGATATTTGATCTTCTACTCTACAATTTCCAATTATAAAAATAATTTCCCAAAATTTGCTAACCGTAGTTATAATTCTCTATAGATATATTTATCATATTTTGCACGCCGATAATTGCAATAATTTATGGTGATGATGCATTAAATGATGTTTAAATAACCATTAGCATCCGCACGTATCGTAATTTTCGTGGCGATTATTGTCATCAGTTTGCAAATAATATTATGAACAACAACATGTCAATATGAACACGAAATGAATGATTTATTGTGATAATAACGTGCAATAATATTCTGTTTGAAAACGGTCCTGATGCAATTGTCGACGTGTAATTGACCGCCAATAAAAGCAAAAGACCCTTTGGGAAGGGACAATGGTGAAGTGGAAATTCGTATCAATGGGTGGTGCTGGTGATAATTATTTTTGAA
Organism: Ctenocephalides felis; assembly: GCF_003426905.1. Taxonomy (NCBI): domain Eukaryota; kingdom Metazoa; phylum Arthropoda; class Insecta; order Siphonaptera; family Pulicidae; genus Ctenocephalides; species Ctenocephalides felis. Next base: position 5,268,465 of record NW_020537324.1, read on the forward strand.
CTGCAAAAATAAACTCAGACCAGAGTAATATTGATGAAAGTGTTAGAAAAATCGATTTTGTTGTCTCAAATTTCTTTCAAATTTTCTGGTAGATTCTATGGATTTTTTCTTCCAATTTTGGTGATAAAACAGTAGTTAAAATATCGCTGGCCCAAAATTCACATTTGATCTATCGTTTTCTAGGAAAAGTTTATTGAAATGACCCGTTGAATCAGATTTGCAAAGTGCTCCAATGGTATACAACATAATTATAATTCAGTTAATGAATTATTGAAACATAAAGAATTAGGCTGATTGATAAAATTGCCAGAGTATATATTGGAAAATATAATTATAACATAAATAAAGCAATTTTTTCATCAAACTATATATGTATATAAAATACTGAAGTCTATTTTTTCCGAGGGCTAGATCGAGCGCGTGCCAGAACACCTGAACCTTAATTGTTTATTTATCTTGAAAGAATATTTTGTTTTACGAATCGCCGCCCATTTAACAAAGAGTTTCGACATAATCAAATAAGTTAACCCGGTAATTTCACCCCTATTACGAATAAACAATAATTAAACGAAATGACATGTGCGTAAACATCGAATGTGTCAGACGAGTTGAAAAGGAACAACTATAATTATTACTGGACGCATATAAATTATAAGGGTGAAAATTTTTGTATGAAGACGATGATGGATAAAAATGTATTGTTTTGGAACAGGATTTGTACAAATATTTGTAAAACTGTAAATTATTAGGCAAACAGAGGATTACTCAGCATACGGACACAAAAATATTCCTAAACTAGGACAATCTCATAAAAAATTTTTTTTAGAAATTTTTATATAACTTTTCATTTATTTCCCTGTTTTATTTGTGTATTATTACAATTCTTACTATCCCCATCATGTGTATGTATATAAATACGATCAGGGTAGATTTCTCTGCAACCGCACGCATTTTGCATTAAAAACCGCTGACCACACAATGGCAAACACCGTCTCCGGCGTCCAGACCTCTGTGTAAATACTTTGCTCATATACAGTTATGGGATTTAATTATACCGAACACAGTATCAACACGTAAAATAGCAGACTGAAACACACCTAAAACGATGATTATTCGAATGAATTACTGTGTTTGTGTCCTATACAAATATTTTACGGTCGTATGAAAATAGTTACCCGCCGAAGATGGTACGAAAGTCAAATGGAATTTGTAATCCAGAAACCCTAGTGATAAACGTGAATCTGATTTTACTATCAAAATAGAGCAAAAACAGTAATATGTTTGAAGAAATAAATAACAGTTCGCCTGACAGACGAAAAAGAATGCTAAATGCGAAAATTACTATAATTATTGGTTGTCACAATACTAAGCGCGTGCCCGGAATTTTTCGAATAACACTTTTGGAATCAAACATCACAAAACGGGTTAATAGACGAATCTTAAATAAAAAAGTATCGTATATTTTAGAAAACAATAAAAAAATTGGTTTGATGATATAAAGACAGAATTTAAATGGATTAGGTACTTGTTGTTTTTATATGATAAGATGGTATGAACTTCATTTAAATTTTGGTATAAAATATTTATGCAGTTTAAAATTTTAGTATAATTGATAATTTTATATATATTTAAATTGCAATCAGAACTATATGCTTTATAAGCTGTTGCTATGCAATTTCTTAACCCAGTGTTATTAGAAGACAATCTGACCATTCTCTTTCTGGTGAGATCATTATTATTTTTTTCTAATTGTGATAGAGATATATTGATGCATTGCTTTGAAAGGCTATCGTAATTCAATGTAAAAATTGCTTGATATAAAGCTGGCCAATTATTGGCATCAAACCCGAAGCCAGAGGTTGCTAAACCGTCTACTTAGCATGATGTAATGCCCAGCTCAAACTCAATACTTTTCAATTTAAATTAGTTTTATTTATCAATATTTCAAAAAACTCAAAAACTCCGCATAATGTTCATATTTTTTCCAAAATTTATCATATAATAATATAACATCAATTATGAATGAAGTAAGATATATTATCCTTAATTTTATGGGAGCCTTTGCAATAATTTTTGCATTTAAAGCAGATAGCTGGCTGAAATTTGTCTTCGATTACTATATTAATTTTTTACCACTGGAAAAGCTATTAAATCTATATCTAAAAAATGTACAAACACGTTTCACAAGAACTATCGAAACTAATAATTTTCCACCTATGACTCAATCAGTATTTAGAAATCCCAAGTAACACATAAACCGCCTTAACTAATTTCTGAAATAATTATCACTTGTCATAATTGAACGCCTCATAAAAGTCCATTAAAGTATTAAACCAATCTTCTTAATTTACCTCATCATCGAAGTTGTATGAACTATTAATTGACATAGGCAGTTCAAAAGGAAGTGTTGTTCGATTTCCTTATGAATCAAGATTACACATTACAGTATCCGTTGATATTAATAATAATTACGTTGCAATGTTCAATCAATACACGAGAAATATTTTCTAGAGGTTATTTAGGCCTCATATCCTTCGTCGAACATACATTATAGATTTTAATGCGCCGAGTATTTTATTGATGGGAAATTTGTTGAAAGAAACTAATTACATATGAAACATTGAATGTTTTAAGTATTTTTCTACATCCTTAATGGATTATAATTCTTGCGGGTATGTATCACGGAAATCACGTTGATAAATTTCTCATTATTATCTACTACATGTATAAACATTTTTTTAAATATTACCACTAGCTGCTAATACATACCCAACTTGACCTATTATAATTTATTATTTATCTTATCGCATTTTTATATATTTAGAAAGTCGTTATCTTCCAAGGATCATAATTCGCCTAACGGTGCTTCTCATCCAAATTATACCCTTCATCAGCACCGCCTCCTCATGCTAATTAACACATGACACTCTCTCCATTGTGTCAAAAACCTTTTGTCATACGAATACAGTTATATTATCATTATTACCATATCTGTTACACCACATCATATCCTGAATTTCAGTTCTTTTGGCCAAAAAAATATCCAAAAATCCCTAACAATGATTTGTCCACCGTACCCAGACGTGTCAGTTGTTTCCGAATTGTGGTGGCGATAGGAGGTGTGGGGAAATAATAATATATTATTATTTTGTACTAAATAATGCATTTGAGAAATTCAAATGCTTTGTCGTACACATAATTGTGTTGTAGGAAGCGCTAACTTTTTATTGCTGAAACTTTCTTATCGTAACCAGTTATCTACAGGAATTATAATGCATGCAAATGTAAGAAAATTGATGGGGTATGGAGGAATGCTTTTTGTGAATGATACTTGGTTCTATTAAAGGAAACTTTGTATATAAATTTTAAATATTTTATTTACTTCCTATACCAATTAATCAACAAATAAATGAATGAAATCAATCTTCAACTAATAAAACTGGATATTTCGATGTAGTGAATCCCATGTAGAATAAAAAGCTGCGAATGAGAACAATAAATTTTTTACGACTGCTGGGACATTGATTATTGTATATATCGGTACTTATGTATGTTCAGAAATGACTGTAATAAAGAATCAGTCGTTTTCTTATGTTTGTATACATAAATACTGGTCAACGATATTGTTTTACGATATCGTATTCATATATGTGGAGAGTGGAAAAGAAATTATTTGGGTTGGTCGATGAGAGAAATTAGTAATAAGGAATAGAAAATATTGTACAAACTATAATTTTTACTGACTGGTTATTTTTGGAAGTGGCCGAAACTTAAATGCACCTTAGCTGTACTAGTTGCTTACTTAACCATTTGATCACTTAACACGCCTGTAAATTTATTTTATATTTTTCCTTTATTTTTTATCAGATATAAACACATTATTCTGTGAAAGTCTTATATTTCCTCATATTTTCTGGACCATATATATTTTTCAATTTGCAAAAAAACCACTTTGCAACTAAGATTGGAGCATAGCCATCTACGAATCTTGAAGCGTGCCAAACTTTTACTAATAGGCACTATTCCGAATTCTAACCAAATTACAATAATCAAAACCATTATCAAACGAATTACGAATGTCTAAAGGACATAAAAATATCTTTGACAGGCAAAACGACCGAAACTTCTAAATTTCGTTTGGATTCCGCGCGATACAAAATATCAATCATGCTCTGGGGACAGCGTAATTTGTTTCTTCTATGTCGGCTGCGGGCTATTTTGCATACTATATAATATCCTATAAATATATAGAGCGATACAACGTTCTCTTCTTCTATATAAATTCGGATATCACAGAATGATCCAGGGACAGGGGTAATAAACCTTGGGAAATGTGGAAAAGGTAACAAAATCGATGCTGGTTTCGCCAATTTGCTCAGTCACACTTAACTGGACCAGAAGAATAGACCTGTGAAGAATCGTATGTTTCTAGTATCGTTTTCCAATATTTCAAATTTTTATATTTTATTATTAAAGAGGATGTGATAATTAATATTGCATAATTTGATAATTATGATTGCATAACGATGAATATATAATACAGGTTTCAACTGCTTAAAATATATTTTATGATTTTTTTAATTTTTTTATTTTTATTTTTATAACTGGAATTATTAAATTAATGGATGAATGCCTCTTGAAAAACTTCTCCCATAACTATATATTACAAATAAAAAAAAACAAAAAAAATAATAAAAGTGATACAAAACAGTACCTACAATACAAAATTTTTTTTATCCTATGAGACAAAATTTTATGAAGTACAAGTGATTTTTTCCCTAAATATTGTCTATCATATTTCTATTACAAAAAGGTGTTCTAGATATTTTTCTAAGCCATCAATGCCCTGAAAAAAAGTGTTTTCGATACAATAACCCCAAAGAGCTCAATTACAGCGGCATTTGAATATCAAGACGGTCGCCTCGAGGGCATGAAACGATTAACTTGACGAATGAACAATATCGAAAATACTAATAAATATTTCACATGCAAATGCGGATTTAACGATGGAACTGAACATCAAAAAATGTAGATGAACAATATATACATAAGAGGGTAATGCGAAACATTTGCTAGAGGTTCAATAAATATTTATTTACAATTAGAAATCTAGTGAACAATCATGGGTTTCTTCGCTATATTCATAATGTGTTGTATAATGTTTAAAAATTTGCCTCACATACTTTTTTAACAATTGGTATTATTATAATATTTATTGTTATTCTGATATAACTGTTATAAAATATCCTACATGGAAAACAGTATGCAAGGTGAGGTAAGGGTCTTTAAACCCACCTAAATAATGTGTTTATGGAAAAGATCCACAAATAAAATTATATATAACCCGTCAAGGGTATGCATATAATTTTTCTGAAATTTTCTAATTTTTCCTCATATTGTAATTTTTATTATAATTAATTGGCCCACTTGGCTGCCCCAGATTTCTTTTATATTCTATGGAGTTTTTTTTTCCAATTTTGGTCATAAAAAAGAATTCAAAATATTGCTGGTTTGAAATTCCCATTTGACCTATGGCTTTTTAGGAAAAGTTTATTGAACTGACCCATTTAACCAGATTTGTAAAGTGCTACAATGGTACATATAATAATAATGTAGTTATTGAATTATTGAATTTTTTCTCATATTGTAATTTTTATTATAATTAATTCAAAATTGCTGAATGATAGCACGTATCAATGTCGAAACGTATGCATTTTTTAATTTGTCAAATTAGCTGCAAAGAAAATGGAAAGAATAGACTGAAAACCGCTAAAAATTGGAACTGAGGCAGGAACCTAATTTAAAACTTCTACTATAGTAAAACGAGATTAATCATTATTTATATTTGTGATTTAAATTATATACAAAAAATAAAAAAAAGTTCTATTTGATTGACTAATGATTTATATGTGCAACGATGAACAATTAATTAAACATGTTTTACTTGGTGCATTGTAGTTCCAGGCATGTTCTGCAGTTACTAACATATGTATATGTATATATATATTCCGAAATTCCCATAAAATATGCAAACCCAACATGTAATTGACATAATTCTATACAAAAGATGTAAATCCCAAAAACGCAAAAAGTCTGGTCTCGATATCCAACAAAAGCCCAACAGCTTTTGTTTGCGATCACAAAAAACGATCTAACTTATTACTTTAAAATATATCTCTATATATAATATCATATTTCTTATTGTGCAGACCGCAAATCCATAACCGCATCACAACGAAACCGTTCATTACAAATTAACAAAATTGCTATGATCCATCCGGAGGAACACTTACGAAACTAAACTGATAATAATATCTCAGAGACGAGGATCACATAACTGTGCTCTTTTGTGGTATATCACTAATGTTATTATATTGTTCCTTCTTGAGGAATCTGGGTCGATTTTCAATCGATGCGCATATTGGCTTGCGTTAATTGCTGGTGCAAATTTTAATAACGGCGGAATAAAATTATTGATACATAATTGATAGATGTAAAATGTAATTAAGACTTAATTTGGGTTTTGGTATTAAAACTTCGAAGCACCGCCGAAACAAAGTTCGTCGCCTTAAGTTATAAGATGTCCTGCAAAAGCGTCAACTGATTGTCCCATCTAACACTAACAAAGTATGATGGAATTTTTTTATAATTTTGCTATTACTTATTATTCTATTATCCGCCTACTTTTATTCCCCTAAGTGTGAAATGCTAAGAAAGCATCGCAAAAACAAATTTCGTTTCGGATCATAACGGCAGAGAGCGTCTTGGACGCAAGGTGGTTCATCTAATTGTCGGGTTCGCGTACCGGGACTGCAACAATTTAAACGTTTCGCAATTATTTCTCGGTTAATTGTTAGTTATTGAGGGTCGTTTAAGGAGAATAAAAACAGCTGAGAACCAGAATAACAGTCGTATGAATATACTATCGCCTGCATATTGAGTTACTGACAATGAGGTACGGAATGTCGAGCAAAGAGAGCCGAACGCCTTTTTTGCGCAAACCTACTTGATTTTACGACGGGATGCTAAGATCGTTCTACTGATCCGGGAATTAATGAGAGTTATGTTGACGATTGGATATCTTCAATAGCGTTTAATTCAATGTTCATTAAATTTATCTATGTCGTAATTGAATGAAGCCGACGATCAATCACTTATAATGTATGTTTATTGCTGCAAGTAGCTGCAAAACATGCCTGGAACTACAATGCACCAACCAACGAGCAATTGGTAAAACATGGTTAATTGTTTTCGTTTATCCATATAAATTAGCAGTCAATTAAATAAAACTACTTGCATTTATTTTTTTCTCAGAGCATATAACTTGCTCACCCTCAAGGTGCAAAAAGTGATAAAAAATGTATTTGCAAATAAATTTTTTTAATGTAAAATTGAGCTTTTTCATGATCACAAAATATCTCCATCGAAATTCAGTCAAAAATGTTCAATGACAAAAATCGAGATAAAAAATTACGTATAATTATTATAATAACTCTTACGAAATAGAGTTTGTGATGAGAAGATGAAAATGTAGGGTTGTATTATAGTATTTTTAATTACTCATTACAAAAAAATGTGACCCTCTTCTACTTGGCTACAATCAAAATGTGCGAAAACGTCCGGGGGCTTTACCTAACAGTTTCCCAAATTTTCACAACAATTAGATAGCTTATGAATCCATAGGACATAGATTTTATATCTACTCAATTGTTTATTTTATATTTCAATCTATTTTCTTATTAAATGCGTTCTTATATCAGCGTTATAGGTATCTCAATTATAAATTATATCTTTTACTAAATCATATGCAGAAATGAGAGAATTAAATTTTTCTTCACGGTTATTAAGTAGATTGAAGAAAGATTTTCTGTATAATTTTGATACATGTTGATTAATTAAACACGTAATTTATGCTGTCATATTTTCTATGTTGGATATCAAGCGATGAAAGTTGTACGAGCGATAATGCTAATTTAATTAGCAATCCTGAGTTAAATGTTGGCTTGTATAAAAAGCGTTGTTGTGCATATAATTTGAATATATTTTTGCTGGAGAAAGAAAACTGTTGCATGAAAAGATGATTAAATCAATATTGGGATTTGAAACTAATGTTAAGCCTAAAGTAAAATTCGTCTCATTATGTTTTCTACCAATGGCAACGGCAATTTAATGAATAGTAATGAATTTTGAAGGCCCGATTTTCGAAATTTCACTCATAGAACCATTTCTATCATCAGACCTCCTCCATCCAGCAATGACAAGAGCAATTTTCATTTACCAATTACCTGCATAACGTATTTGTGTTCCCAACGGACTCGCATACCTTCTTGCATTACATTAGGTTATTACAATGTTAAGCAGCTGTATTGTAATCCATCAACCGATGGCAGACAGAAATCAACTACGTACGTATATTAACACTTGTTCGAAGCTTATTAAAAATAATTTGCCTTGTTTTTATTTTTTCATCGTTTCTTTTGTTGATGCTCTTTTTCAATTCAACGCATGCGAATCGACAATCAGGGGAAAAAGATAGAAAAAAGGAATGGATGGAAGGAAACGTTTAATTATACTATATTTGCAATTAATATTTGAATTAAAAGATTGAGTAGATGTGATAAATATGATCCAATTATTTCTGCCTAGAACTGCACAGTATTAAAAATTGTTTTGATTCAACATTAGGGAAAAAAAATAAATGCAGTAGTCTAAAAAGTCTATATGGGCCTGATTTTTAATTAAATATTTTAATTCCTTGTGTGTTATTAAAGGATATCATTTCGATTCGAGTATTTGCGCATTGACCTGAACAGATATTGAATTTAGATATAGCCTTGTGAAATAAATCATTAAGCGTTTAATAGCCTGTCAACAGTTAAACCGAAGCACCGTGGATGAGAATACGGCCTTCGATGACCCAGTGGTTCTAAAACTTTGAGTTGATGAGGAAACTTAGTATTTTACAAAGTATTTTGAGAGATTTTGCATTTAAAATCATGTGCTAAGAATAATTCATTAGTTAAGATATATAGTCGTTCTTTATCTGATTTTTTTATTCTTCTATATATTACAAAATTTTCAAGTATATATCAATTTAATTTTATATGCAGTACACCACCGGTATTCGAACCGATAATATTTTTGTTTTTAATAAATTTGGTTCAAAATGCTCATAAGTTTAAATTATATTTTCTGGAGTCGTTTAATTTAATGGCATTTGTATATATTTACCTTTATAAAAAATTATTTCAATTCAAGCAGGGTCTTTGGCTAAATATCAAAATTAATGTAACATGCATTTTTTTATCATTGTAAAAATGTTGTTGATTAAGTTCTATGTTTATTATGTTAATTATATTCTATTAAATTTATTTATCATTTATTATATTATTTTAAAAGTAATCTGTAACAGATGAGGTGCACCTGGACGATATGGCGTTGAGCTTTCATTGTTCATTTCAATAAGTGTTCTTCATTTCGTGTTCGAACCAATCGTAAGGGTGTGTGTACTCACTATGGGGGGCCTCATGTTAACGAGGTCCATTTGAGTCCAGGACCGCATTTATGGTTCATTAAGAACCATAATAAGAAGAAAATCTTAGACATTATTCCGAAAAGTATATAAATATAATTTTAATTTGTAGTGATTTTTGTCAATCAACTTCGTTAATTTCTTCACTGACGTTCATGAAATTATATGAAATTAATGAAAAAATTATATAATTAATTAAAATACTAAATACTATTCAAATGAGCAACTCTTTAAATAGAATGAAGATTCTATTCTAAAATTCAGAGCTGAATTTCCTAACTGAAATAATCTTGAAGAAAGAGTATCAATTAAATTATTTTAATGGCCAGAAATGTTTTATTATAAAGACTGAATATTTTGCATATATTTTATATTTAAAAATATTATAACTCTCACAATATATCAATATTCAGTTTTATATTTTATAGAAATTATTTAGAAAAATACCACCGTATAGAAAAATAATATGTACCTACTATTAGTAAATCACACTAAACGTATAATCAACCGTATATATAATCAATCGAAACCTTGAGGTCTTGTTTATAAGATTATCAGCTATCAGTAATTTATATGTATCTAGTTATTGAAAGACATTAAATCAATCACCATTGATTAAAAACTACAATTATATGAACATATCCTCAAAAATCATACGTGATACATTGGCGTCATCTGCTTAAATTATGGGAAAATTTTTCAAGTATAATTTATGTGCAAATGTAATGTTTTAGAATTTCTAGTAATATAATATCTTTCCGATGTCCTTCTCTGTGGTTAAATATCGAAAAAGCTTCGAATGTTTCTCAAGCTCTCATTACGGAAACGCAATTAAATCCCAATAATGTATGCATAGGAAATGCTAATATCAACAACGATCTCAGCCACATATAATTCGTGTGTGGGTACAAATGGTTTGTTGGCGCTTTTGTTTCAAGGCAAAGTCTTCTTCCTTTTGACAATTTAATTATTTTTGTGATGCGTATTTCTAATGATTTATATGTACCGCTCGTTTGCTCGGTGATATATCGATGCACGAATGCCCAGACAACATGAACTGGCTAAGGTCGGGTTAAGGTTGGATACTTGATACTTGCATACGTTAATATTAAATCGTAAATAAATATCCAATATATGAACTCGAAAAATTGTGATTATTATTTTATTATAGAATTGTGTCAAAAAATAGTGAAACCCTTGAGTATCACCCCTACTTGTATCAGCTATACTACTATTTTTTTAAACTTCCATATTATATTGCATTTAAAAATACGTCGTTGTTAATTCTAATTTACAAAATTTCAAAATTATAAAAAAGTCACTCCAATGAGTGATTTAACAGTTCTGTTAAGGATGTGGTAATGCCAATTCTTGAATATTGCCCTTTGGAAAATTCTTTTCAAATTAGTGTCTCAATTTCAAATTTCTGCAATTATGTTCATTTTCGGAAAAAAACGTCCCGAACCGCTTCAATTCGCATAAAATCCATTTTTCCACAATATCCAAAACGTGCGTACGAGAGAATAGTATGCAAAAGCGTTGAAACGTCAAAATCAAGATTAGAAACCGAATATTCATTCGATTTCACCCCGTGACTAAGCGGAATACATATTTATTCGTCGATCGTCGGCTAAAGGCAATATGTTTTTGAATACTCACCGCCGCACGAGTCGCTTCGCGTTATCAGTGTTCCGCAGTTCTAACAACCCGCGTGGGGCGAACATAATATGTCACATGAAATACGGAACCGGAGGGACAGGACAATGCGAGGTGGTTCCTCTCTGACTGCACAATACACAGAATACACACCGAAAACGGAGAAAATATTTCTCCGAGAATCGAAAAAAGGGTTTTTTATTACAAGGGTGGGAAAAAAATCAGTTTAAAGTTTAAAGTTTGGGGTTGAATTTCTATGTTTGCATACCGTCTGTGAAATAAGTTGACTCTTACTACGTGGTTATGTTTTTCAGAATATCTTTAGTTTCTTTGATATTGAGATGTTTTTTGAACTTTTTTTTAATATGAATAATATGCACAGTTTAAGAAGCGTTTATTAATCACGTGAGCGATTTTTAAAGATTTTTAGACCGCCTCGCCCTTGATGATATTCAAAGCCAACCCCCCTCCCTCTTCAAATATCAAGTTGTGTTTTTATGCCTAGAAAAAATCATACATATTTTTCATTTTTTTGAAAATTTTTGTTTTTTTTTTGTTATCGAGGTAAAAAATAAATACACGTGATATCTTGCTAGACCTTCCCGTCTCCACGTGATATTTCATAAATTTTTGTTAAAACCATCCCCCATCCTCTAATAATATAATATATAATAATATAAATATTAAATATAATATAATAAATAAATAAAAATTAAAATAAATATAATAATAATTATAAATAAATATAAATAAATGTGATAAAATTCCAGTGGTCTAATTCTCGGATAAAATAGATTATAATAATGTGATTTTACTAATCTATATTCGTATTTGTTGGCAATATTCAACTGTCAACAAGTTATGTATTTGCTGTGATCGTAATTTGATGTAGGTGTTATCAAAAAGACATCAGAAAGTTGATAAATTTGTTATTTGACAATTGCATGTTTAAGAGATTAGGTTTTATGTGTAAAACGTCTGATCGCACAGCAAAAATACTATATAATATGTTTTTGATAGTGCCTTACTACCAACTCATACGAAGACAGACCTGTAACATATCGTTATCATAACATTTCTATTTTATCTGAGAATTAGCCCCAGAATCTGGAACAGCTAGTTTTAGGTGGAAATTTATTGTCATCAATAGTTTTAAGTAAAAATGTATGTCACTACGACGGACAACCAATTATCAAGGAGCAGTGTGATACTCATCTTTGCTTGACAATTTAGATCAAATTATATTTCCAACTGCAAATGGACCTACCTGCATTGCTGGAATTGGTTGATTAAATGATAGGTTCTGGGTAAATTCCGATAAAAAATATATCAAATAGAGATGGGCCAAACATTAGGATGTCTTCCTAAATAGCTATATGTGTAGTTAACAAGCATCATTACAACAATTGATGAACTGTGAAGGTCTAATTGCTGTTAAAAAAAAAGAACAAATAAAATAGTTTTAAGAATCTAAAAAATATTTAGCATTTGAAGGGTTCAAAAAGTTTGTTTTTGAAGTCGTAGATTCAAATCTTGGGTATTCATAGAAATCTAATGTTCAAATTCATACTATTTGTAAAATTTATCTTATACCTTTTAAAGTGATTACTTTACACCAATTGCAATTGAGCTCTAACGTTTAACAAGACCTATCATTTATTAATTTAAAAAATGCATTGTAAAAATATATTTCAAACTAAAATGCAAAATATCTGACAAAACCACATTTTCACCTTTCATCCTCCGATCATTTTCCCACTATCGCTAATTTATTTTCCAACTATCAATGACTATATCTCAAATCCAAACAGAAACTTATAATTTGCTATAAATATCCATGCAAACAATATCCAGGCATCAGTGTGCTTGCAGATACTCGCTGTTTATTTATTTAAAGTATTGAAACTTCTCTGGGACAGAGCAGAATAGGGAAAACCTTTCGAATTAAACTGTCGCCGTATGCGGACGCACGATTCCAATTGCGACGCGGCGTCATTTCTCGGCGGCATCTATCAATGTCCGAAATTCTAACCCTTACTGGGAAAAGATAAGATAAATAATAAATAATAATGGAATTTATTATTGTGATGCTCTCTTAAAATTTTGGTTAGTAGTGACATGAATTTGATTTTAAATTTAAGCTAGGTGATACCATAAAATTCAAATCCAAAGACTTAACTAATAAATCAGCATATTAACGGTGAAAAATTTTTCATGAGAAAATTGAAATAACGAAAGTCGAAATTTTTAAACGTAAATACAATTTTTCTATATCAATTTAATTGCATTGGACTAGATGACAAAGGTGGCATGACATAGATTCAGCGGATGATATTTTAACACTGATCACTGGTATAGATTCAAGTGTTTTCTTGATATTTTGTGTGTTTAATCATTTTTTATCATAAAATAATATCTTTATTATCGTTTCGATCTACCAGTTCAAAATCCAATAAACATTCGTTAATCGTCGATGCATCAATTTCAAATCTATCTTTGCCCTTCCTTCGGCCGACGCCGTTGGCCATCTGAGGGTTGGTGCTGAAGGGCGGCCGTCTGCCTCTCTCAACCCTTTTGCTTACGTCACAACGCGCTGAGATGCAAGTTTCATGATTGATGACATATGATGAAGTTACGAATACGCCGGGAATTAAATTGAGAGTTGATGTAACTATTGTTATTCCATTGTAAATTTCAATATAAAAGTCAGATTTGGCAAAGGCAGGCTCATGGGCCAAATCCAATTTTAAATTAAAGGCTATTTTAAACTGCTGACAAGATATTTTTGAAGCCAAATGTTTTTTTGTGTCTCAGGATTCAATTTTCTAGTTGAAATAAGTAATTATTTATGCTCAAAACAATTATTTCCACTTTGCACTTTCGTGCTGCAACTACTTACGTATATAATTGAAATTCAGAACAAATTTTCATGACTACAAAAAAAAATCATAAATTCAACAAATTCATGGTTCTATTTGAATGCAGAAGTACCGCTGGTTCACATACAAAATTAAACAAATATTCAAAAACTCATTAAATTATGTTCAAAACTCAAAATGATCTTATTAATGCAAATTATTACCAGCCTTCCCATTATTTTCTTGCACATACCGTTTTGTTTGGGTGTAGTGTACGATTGGATGTGCGTTTGCTGGGATTGTTTTAAAATGTGTTTTGGCGAAATGATTGATTTGATATAAAACCGAATATTTGATGAGGCACCGCTGTCTGGAATTGGTTTTTGTCCGCACTTAATAATGCAGATTCATACAACGGGCTGATGTCGGTTGCGCAAAGGGATGAGATAGGAGGTGGAGGGATGGTATATAAAATTCCATAAATTTTTGAAAGTCGGTAAACTTAGAATCCACGGTTCAGAATTGAATACAACATGGATTTGGATTTATTTGTTGATAAAGGTCTGAATTCAATCGGACGTCGATAAAAATTGTGGTAAAAAATCTGTAACTTGCTGGATTAAAAATAATATCTTCGGGCGTTTATCTTCTTAAGGGTCGTACTAGCAATTTTGTTCGTGTCTTATTACAAATTTATCAGAATCCCAGTTCGAACTATAACTACATCATACTAAATCCTTTGTTTAAAGTTTCGGAACAATTACAAATTCCTCGCCCGTTATCCGTTATCCGAAAATCATTATCAATTCGGGCGAGACATGCAAAAGGCTTAGCCATGTCCTTTTCATACAAATCCGATATATTTGTATTATAAATGAACTCTTAATCGCGCGAGCGAAGTATTTAAAGCACACATCACCAAAGTTGGTAGGTTTGGGCCAACAAACTCCGTCTGTCCTTATATTACACATCATTCGACATTACGAATGTTTGCCGAAGTTTCTGGGCGCGGGTTAATCAAAACCCGTGAGGCTGCCGACAACGACCTGTGTGTGCAGGTCTACGATCTCGCGTTTCGGGGGCTTATAAACCCATGAAGTGTGTACACGAGCACGGAGCATGTCGTTATTAATTAACAAACGACGAAATATATCAAAATTAATCCGCACCATTCACCATTCGGCGCCCCGGAGCTCTGCCTCCTACTCCGGTGCCAAACTTACTGCCAGTCTTCTCGTCTTGCATTGAATTAATCATGTTTGTTTTAACTCCTCTATGCGGATGGGCGAAGGTAACTTGAAATGTTCGGTGTATTATATGGTTTGATTAAAAGTTACTTCGGAATATGATTAACTCAATATCGAAGTCTTGATATACACGATTATTGAAGATTGAATTTGATACAATTTAAATTATACAAAATTCAAACTCCTCTACTATAATATATTATACATATGACCTACAAAATCTTCATTTTGACATCTCTGATACCTCTCTATTCAAATTATATTCGACACAAACAAATTCAATAGATTTCCTAAATGCCGAATGAAGTCCAAACATTTAACAGATCCTAATTCAGATCTAATGCGTTGTGACGACTCAGTGAGGGCGTGAGTTTCGGCTGTTCATTTATATTATATTCAACTCAGTAAATAAAGGGTTTGAATCGTACTTAGGCACAGTGAATGCTCACAGGATTATGTCAGCTGATAATAAAGCGCCAACGTAATTCATATCATTAATTCGATGCCGTGTTTAACATCTCTAGATAGAAGATAAAAATTACATCGTTATATATCTATATATGTAATATTGTATTAAATAGTGTAGTAATTTGTATTACAATTATATTTTTTTCTTTTCAGATATATCGCGTCTTGAAAAATCACCTCTCCTAGCAAATGGTTATAACGCTCCACCTACACACCTGAATCACATGCAATTCATGCAGCAGCTATCTCACCACAATTCCCATCACAATTCACACCACAATCCACATGCAGCGGCGGCTGCAGCAGCAGCAATGCTAAGTCCTCACCACAACGCCCACCACCCTGGTCACATGGGCGGCGGACCTCGTGGTGCAGCCGAAGCCCTTGCCCAGAGTGGTGCCTCTGTTCCTGGATTGCTGAAAGGACTCCCGCCAGGCGCGCCGCCAGGCTCCATGGAAGCTTTAGCCAGGTACTGGTTGATGATGCGCGCCGTTTACGAGTGTTACATGATGAACGCATTGGCCGCCGGTGGTGGCACGGCTGTGTCAGCATCCGATGCTGATACGGCCGAAAGACGGACAGATCGCGGTGTTTTAGATCTTTCGGCTTCCGAGAGAAGCGATGATCTAGATATGGAACGCGATCGCGTATCAGATAAGAGTAGTATGTTAGATGATCTCGAAGACGATGACGATGATGGTTTGAGTGATATAGACGATGGTGCATTGTCAGACGATGGTGGCATTAGCGACGGTTCGTTAATGAGTAATGGGTCACGAACACCTGATTTGTAGATTAAAAAAGTTGTAGAGCCATCGTTGACAATAGAAGTTAGATTGTAATATAGTCATATTTAATAGGCTTGCTCAATGAATATGAAATATCCGCATCACATTTTCGCGTTCATACTTTTTATTTGAGTTAAGAGTACAAAAAGTCCATCATAGTGGGCACATTGCTGCATTTTATATAAATTGCATTACAGCTGTAAATAGTAGTTAATTGATATATACAAATAAAACACTTATCATCTTTTTGCAATCAGTTTGCATACCTCAAACCATCATCTAAGTCTCGACTTGGTTTTACTGCCGAAACGAATAATTTCGGTAAATCCTGATTTAGTGTTTTGATATTGCTTAGACAGTGACATGTATATATAAGATTATTTTACCAGATTTCGAATGTTTTAATTGTATTAGCCCATGTATAAGAATAAGTGCGAATATATTACTTATTAAAATGACATTTGTATAAATAGTGAAATATATTACCGAGTGTAAATAGATTAGATAAAAAGATAGGATTTTTAATAAGTCTTGTATTTCGAGATAAAATAAAAATAATTTATACATAGTCAATAAAGCTGTAGATATGATAATTTCAAGAAATAATGAAAAAAGTAAAATAGTGTGTGCATGTATTATATTTATTAAATAAAGTAAGGACCATGAAAAATAATGGTAAAGATATTTAATGTATTTTAATTCAAAAGTGATCATGTATACTGATATCGCTTGTACTAAATTTTATTGTAAAATGATAAAGATATGATTGGAAATAAAACAAAATGAATTTTATAATTCATATATCAAAAGAAACTTTAGTATTTTTATTCCAAATTATTTTTATTTTGTATTTATTGATCAAATTCAATCGGGAATGCATGACAAGTGAAATAGTGATCAGTGAGTGGAAAAAGCAAGCAAGTGCATTTAAAATTAATAGAAATAGGCAAATAATTCTGAAATAAAATTATGTGTTCAGAATAAATTCTACATAAAATATAAACGTGAACTAGAAAGTAAATCATCGTGCTTGAATAATATTTTATATAAAACATAGTGATACAAATAACAAATAATAAAAGTAATGTCATTGTTAATAATTAATATATTGGCACTTGTTCTGATACCTTGTACTATTTTAAACTGGTTAGTATATAGTGAAATGGGTTAGTATTTACATTAAAACATTGTAAAAATTGTAACAATATAGTAGAAATAAATTTTATTATTATTAATTATATTTACAGATCCGGAATTTGGGAAAATTGTCGCGCGGCGTATGAAGATATAGTTAAACATCTAGAACGGTGAGTAACTTATAAATTTTAAGTAATTTAATTTTTATTTGTTCTATGCGAATATTTGCAAAGTACCTCAATTTTAAATTCAATCTTTAACTTATTAATGTTTTTTTAACCAAGTTACTCAAGTTGATTAATGAAAATGAATTGCAAAAAAGAAATTTGTATTATTGAGATAATTCCATCCCTGTCAAAATTCTTGTCAATCATGTTGAGATATCCGCTTATTACATTTTTTATCAATATTCAACTGATTAACTCTGTGTTATTGAATTTGTTTTGTAAGAATGTTTTGTTGAATGATCGTTTCTTAGAATCGCAGCACATTAATCAAACATAAGTTGCACAAAAATATACCCCTAATTCATTTCTCGAGAACATCATCAACTTTATTTATTTTTCATCTCTTCCTTCCGATTTGTGCTCGGCTTCTTGTACATCATTAACGAGATATCTGTCATGCACACATTAGAAAAAATCTCTTATCAGGCCCTGAAGCATTAGTGCTGGTAAATTATACTTATGGAGAGGCCGACACATTTTTACAGGAAGGGACATGTAAATATATGTTTAGTAAAATATCAAATATGGGGTCAAACGATTCAGAATGATTTGAGTAGCTGATAAAACATAAAATCAGCAAATGGCGAAAACTAGATTTGTTTTGGGAAAGTAAGTCGACAGATGATAAATTTTTTAAACATATCATTATCGAGGAAGAATGTATCAATAACGAAAAATGAAGTTTATTTTAAATTTTTCCTCAATTACAAATAATTCCTTTACCCTCCTGTGCCCATAAAAATTAAAAATCCTCACTTCGACGTGCCAAAAAGTGACTAGAATACAAAAGCAAGGACAATCCAACATTAGCACAGAGGGTGTCAGAAGTGAAAAGAGAGGATTGCATATATATTCGAATCGAAAAGTAAGTCGAACGAGCGAGCTGGAGCGATATCCATAGATACGATGATCATTAATCATATCTCGGGACGTGTCTTGTCATCTAGATGTCACCCGGTGCGGTTTCAGTCACACCCTGTGCCGACGACGCTTACGAAAGTTTGCTTTTTTAGCCACGGCCGCGGACGAGAATGACGGAATAACTATAAATCTTAGAGATATCTGAATAGAAACAAGAAATAATCGAAAATTTGGAAAAAAATAGGCCAACAGATACTAATGGGCTGTTAAATGTTTTAGCAAATTGACGGTTACTGTAAATTGTCTGTCTAACTACACGAAAAAAACTACATTTCAGAATAGAAAAGTTTTTTATTTCTCATTTTTACAATTTCTACGCTTATTATCTAAAATTGTATAATGTCAATCAACTATATCGACTAATGTATAATGCATCAAACCAGCTACACTTTTTATTTTACTCCCACTACATTATTCTAATATTTTTGTTGCTTATCTCTATATTTTCAATTCTAATATCGCTATATTTTCAATATTTTTAAACTTTCAGTATCACTAATTTTCAATATATGTATAATCTAATATGTCTATATTTCCAATATTTCTATACCTCCAATATTTCTATATTTTCAATCACTCTTTGATTTCAATATCTCTATATTTTCAACATCTCTATATTTTCAACATCTCTATATTTTCAACATCTCTATATTTTCAACATCTCTATATTTTCAACATCTCTATATTTTCAACATCTCTATACTTTCAACATCTCTATACTTTCAACATCTCTATATTTTCAACATCTCTATATTTTCAACATCTCTATATTTTCAACATCTCTATATTTTCAACATCTCTATATTTTCAACATCTCTATATTTTCAACATCTCTATATTTTCAACATCTCTATATTTTCAACATCTCTATATTTTCAACATCTCTATATTTACAATATCTTTATAATTTCAATAGTAATAGTCATAAAAATATTAATTGATAATATTAATTTTGATACGACTAAAATTTCAATCAACACAATAAAAAATGAAAAGGATTATGTAACAAACGGGGTTTTTTACTTCTTGTTAGACTATATTATATTTTGTGAATTCTTCTATGTATTTTATGCGTGTTTTTTCTTGACAAATTCTATATGTCAAAATAAATCTCAATTTAGTAAGCATATCAATCAATACTCATTGATTGACAAAAATTAATGAACCGCGACCGAATTTTCTCTTCACAGGATTTACTTCAAATAAAAACTCGAGTATATTCACACAAAGATTACCTTCTGTTTCTCTATAACGAGTTCGAATTAACGTTGAAAATAGTTTAAAGTAAATAATCAAGTCCGAACACATGTTTTGGACTAATGACTTCAAAAGCCACACCCCGTATTTCATGTCTCATTAAATAAATTAGTAATTAAAATTAATCACGTAAATAATTACTTGTTTGTCTTTAATTTTTGATGCACTTGGTAATAGACCAATACACATAAATTTGTCATCATATAAACTAATAAGTTTGACACCTACTAGGTAAAACAACACAAAAATGCAATGATATGTTACAATTAATTTCACAATTATTTTCTGTATTAAATATTGTTTCATCAATATCTCTCATAAATACGCCCTGGCATAATATTTTAATAAGCGCTTTATATTCTGCAACGATTTTATTATCTGCCCGCAAAGAATGAGATCTTTCGTAAAAAAGTAACTTATTAATAATGAATGCAGTATGGAACACAGTAGCAATGTTTTCTTTTTTTACGCTTAATAACCGTCGAAGAAAAGATAAAAAGTAATGAGCATAAACTTCATAAAATATTATATGTAGCGACGAAGTAGATAAATTCATGTTTTGTCATTGGTTATCAAACCACAGAAACATTAAAAAAGTTTTTATTTATGCGTTTTTGAACTGAAAAACTGCAATTAAAATACATACAGGTTTGCGATAGATAATGGAATCTTGGTGTAAGTTGTAATTTGCCTTGGCAAGTCTGGAAAATATATCAACTTTTTCGGGAAGTTTAATACGATCTTACAAAGTAATATATGTTCAATTTTAACATTTTTAAAAGCAATATGTGCGCAATTTTTTTTTATAAATCCATATTTCCAATTCATTCATCTCCAATTTTGGTCCCTTGATTTTTACCCCCGAACATAAGCGTAGTTAATCGTTCTCCGTGGAAAATAAACGGCCTGAGCTTTAATTCTGTAGCAGTATCATCGCATAAAGCATACGAAATCCAACACGTATTGACACGAGTTTGTGAAACATTTAAATCTCTCGGATTTAAAACAAAAACAGTCCACGAGTTTCCCGTCCTCATCCTCTTGTCGTCTAATCCTGCGGAATGATCGATCTTCGAGTGTCGCATAGGATGATGTGTGTTTCCATTTTATGGGATCACTTGGAATCAAACACATTTTGCATACCTAGATCAAACCGGTATTAAATACTAAAAACATGGCTTTGGACGTGATTGAAAAATATAATGGGATGCGAGTCGAACTTACTCCATTACAATGCGATTCAATTATTGATTTAAGGGCTCATAGAAATGATCACAGATTTGCAATTTTTTTTTCAAAAATACTACCAATTATAATTTAGCCAGATAGACATATTCGAAGACAAAATTAGTTTCATTTAATTTCATATGAAGTCCTTAAAATAGAGATTTTAAAAATCCTGCCTGTAATATTTTCTATGAATGATCAACGTCAGAGATTTTACTATCAAAAGTTTTGATGCATTTCTTCATTAGCAAATAAAATACCGATATGCAGACAAATAGGTTTTACCTGTGATAATTCATCCTGAGCTACTCCGTTCCCCAGCATCAATTACCTCTGCGTCGAATAATTCAGAGATTTCGCGATCCCGTGTTTTGATGCGTTATTTGATATAGTATTATTAGATTCGATACAGAGTATATTGGACCTCGGACACAATAGGAGTTCGGAACATTAATGTACTGATCATAAATAAAAGCGAGAACAAAGCTTATATGACGCCACTATACCTACGTCGCGCGCTTTCCAAATGGACCGATGAACGTTCCGTACTGAAAACAATATGATATTGCTTACCCATATGGCGGTGATATTTTAGCACAACTATCTAAATGAACATAAAGACGAATAAATTCTCTATCGAACATTTCACGTGAGTCATAGTAATAGAATATTCACTGATACAACACTAATCATAAACTGTAAAGTACTAATACTTAATTTTGCTCCCTCTAAAAATTAGACTAAACAACAAATTGACTTTAGATTTGATGTAAAATATTGTTCCAATTTGTTATTGAAGCAATTTCTACCATTTCTTTTTTTGCTTCATTATTTCTTTTAAAGTATTTGTCCTAAATCAAGTGGAACTATAATCTTGTCAACTATCGTCATCGGATCTGGAACTAGAAGTTACACTTCTAAGTCTTGAGTTTGAACTGACAATTGTGTCAAGTAATGCTCCAGAGCCTTTAAACTCATCTGGATCTTCTTCAGCCTTTTTATTTGCGGCGTCTGATATTAAAGTACATAAACCTATAGACTGGTCGGCAGCGCCCTCTCAATCCAACTCCGATTTTCTCTTTCGAGAATCTGAAATTGTGGTAACTTTCATCACCATTTCGAGATGTCCCAGGACCATCATTCTTGTCCACAAATGATTGCCAAATGCCAGTTAATAGCATAGAAGAGTTAGAGAGGGTTTCATTATTTATGCCTAAAGATTTAGAACTTATAGAGTTCTGCCAATTACTTTGTTTAAAAAATTCTATGCTAGGTAGAGGACTCGCTCGTAGGTAAGTGGCTGGAACTATTTGACCAGAACTAGAAATCGATCCATAAACAGTAGTGGCTTCTGATATCACTTGGAAATATAGATTGCAATATGTTTTCAAGTGTAAATAACCCTGATTCGGCATTGTTGCATCAAAAAACCTTCACCCTATTACAGAAATTGTGATAATTCATCACACAGCATTAAGTCAAATTAACTTGTATGACTCTTATCTACTGATCGCTGTGCAAAAAAGATAGGTAGATACACTATGTGATACCTTTAAGTTGTCAAGACATTGGACAGAAAGTTACACCACTTTCAACTAAGTTTACTACCTTCAATCAAATACACATTTTAAAGTGAAACCAAATACCAAACAACCTGAATGAATATGTAATTTATGATATACATGTTTTCTAACGTCTATTTACAGTACTGACAATCAATATGTTATTATTCACTACTAATTCCCCACAGTTGAATGATCTGTCAATGGGGTGTCTCATTGATATACGAGTCTATTAAACGTTATTGCGGCTGACCACAGACGTCTGTAGGTTTCGCACTTGGATAGGTGTAAATGGACATAATGTAGTTAAATATAATACATTAGTCAATAAACACCTAAAATATAGCTAATTTATTTTGATTCATATTACCCATGTTAAATATTTGAATATTACAATTTATTCTTTTCCATAATGCATTACGCGGGTGACCTTTTGGGTGGTCGTTATAAAAATGTAATATTAAATTTCTTACGGGAATAATTCATGTCGATAACTTTTTATATAGCACACAAAACTTTTATTCGTTTTCACGACAAAGGGAATAGTAATATCATGTAACAGGGAAAATAAATGTGATTTTACGTATCACTGTTTATGTGCACGCGACTGCCCGCTCACGCTAGGATATATATTATGATACAAATGTTTTGGAGTGAAATTATTTTGTGCAAATTGAAAAGAACCAAATTACAATTGAAAAAAAGTAAAAAATAATTTTTATTCCGTTCATTGATTCACAGGAACAACGAAAAATGGAAACACAAAATATACAAACAATCCACGATATTTTTTTGCATATCTTCCTAATTTTAAATTCGATCACTCATTCCATTCCTTCATCCATCCATTGTCTATTCACGTTTTTTTCAAGGGCTTCAAAATGTCACGGACAGAACTGTAACTTGTGACCAATCATGATATACTGTTTTTCGGGCTCCGGTGGATGTTACAAAATAATGTTAAAAAAACTTGGGGTCTTCGGCAAAAAAAACACCCTGAATGATGACTAATATAATAATAGATAGAGTGGCGTAGAGAAATATGCGGTTTGCATATGCTAACTATGTGCTTTTTATTTAAAGTACCATCTGCCGCATAGGAGTAAATAGTATCGAATATTGGGGGTGATCGTTGGGATCGATTTTTTTTTCTTAAATTGAGTGTGATATTTTTTTATCAAATTGGAATTTGATTAAATATGGGTAATGGTACAATGTGGTAATAAAATTAATTAATTACATTTGTCAAATTATTCCATATTTTATAACTAAGGCTGTTAAGACCCTTATCATAATGCAAAGTTTCAACCACATCAAAAAAAATTTAACTTAAATAGCTTTGAATATTTTCTGACTAAATTCATTTGTATTTGAGACATCGGTACAAGTTTAATTTTTGCCCACATCCACACATTGAACATTGAAAAATCGTTACTTTTATCAAGTAAAGCTGTAAATACTAAAGTAGTACTTTGTTCTTCCAATGAAATAGAGTAGTACAGAGCTCTTGGTTCCTTACTTTTTAAAAATTGTCAATACATCCATAATCAAAAATTTCTTCCAAAATCCCCGTTCCAATATGTGGGTGTTGTGCAAAACGATTTGTCACCACCGATGTCTAGAACACAGGGCGGTTCGGCGAACAGAAGGACGAATTATTCGATATCCTTGCAGCGCGTGCGATAAGGATGCGCGCCCGTTTTCTGGACTTGATGAATGGATTTATAATATCCCGTGACGTTCGACAGCTGATGTTTTTATCTACTGTCTTTTGTTCGCATTATTTTTCTGTCTCTTTTTAAAATTTCTTAAAAATAAATTGAAAATTATTTGAATATTGTGAACTATAGGCATAGACCTTACACTACATGGACTCCCAGTTCTTATATGCTTTTCTCTGTGCCGTCACTTAGTGAACGAGCGTTGCCGACAATCGTAGACGCTCCCGACATATTACACTTTTTGAATTGTTTTATATTTGCAAAGCATTCGTTTAGATTTGATATTTTTTAATTGCAAGTAACATAAATTGAAAAAAATGTTAAAAATGATATTAATAAATAATATAATTAATTAACAATTGCCTTATCCATTGGGAATTAAAATTAAGCCAATTACCAAAGCCGTTATAAAATATAATAAAATTTATTATTAAACCCAATAAAAACTAGTTATGCAAATCTCCACCTCACCTTACATAAAAACTTATATAATTAATAATTCATTCTCCTGATGCAAGTGTAACTTCACTTTTATTATCAATCCATAATAATTATTATTACACAGACGTTACAACTCTCATAATTCTGTCTCCCTACTGGATTTTCTTGTGACAATAAATTTTATTGCTCATTTTAAATTCAAGAAACGTTTGAATATTCGCGCCAGTGAAATTAATGTTAATACCGCGAATGACATTTATCGTAATTTTTATCGCGTTTATCGTTATGCAACATATTTTCGATGAAAAAAAATATTGGTGGAAATTAGTCGGATAAAAGAATATATTGGATAATAAGAATATAAAGAAGGTTGGTGTTTGAATGATTGATGTATTTTTAAGTATGAATTATCGAAGAAATTTCAATGCAATAACTTATTAGGCTGAAAATTTGATATGCCATGTTTGACTCAAAGGTTGTACTTTTGGACCTATATACTTTATTTTGGTCAGACTATATAATAGTCTACTTTTATATTATTAGTTGTTTTTATTGGTAAAACTGTCCTGAACTCTAGGTATAAACGCTTGATTTAATCTAAAACTATTTGAACACAAATGCTTTTAAGTACTTATTGTATTTAAGTATTCTCAAGAAACGTTAAGAAACCTATGTGGTATACTATTGTTTCACGAATATATAGTATTATCTTCCTCTATAATTAATTAAAACCTCAAATTGTCTTTTACTTAGGTTTCGATGTGCAGGGATTTCATTTAATTGATTTTCAAACTACTAGATGGCTCTATAATTCCATTGAATCAGTTTTAGTTAGTGGAATTAATACATCAATGAAAAGCTCATTGTTGGCAGAATATAGTTAGAACGTGATTATAATAGTAGTCATACAAAATTTAAAAATCTTATTATTAAATTTATTATAGTAATGAATTTAAAATATGACTAATATTGATTAACTACTTTAAAGCATATTTAAATTGATTTTCATTGGTGATAAATAAATAAGCACGAATGTTATTTTAAAAACATATATTTTAATTTCGATGCTTTCGAAATGGCGTTAAAAGACCTATACATAATACTTATCCCAAAAGCCCCAATGACTATAACACTTAATAACAATAAAAATTTCTCAGTCGACTGCCTGTTCGAAAAAGCCAATAACCATTACAGATCGCGTCAGTTCATTCAAAAAGCCATCTTAATATTTCAAAGAAACCTCCACAACCCACATTTGTGACACTCATAACACCGACATATGCCGTCGAAGAAAAGCGATGTGACTTTTCTTTTATATAATTCGTGTCGTGGAGACGAGACATTACCAAATTGCATATATATTTTATTTAATAGCAGTTTTCGGGGTTTTGTAGGCTTAAGGGGAGGGTTGGGGCTAACGCGCCCTAGCATTTTATAAAATTTAGTTTATCATTTGTCAACGCTTCTCTTTGCTTCTACGTTTTTAAATTGCCGGCAAGGCACAACTTGATTGTGCGGTGGAGGGCTGATGGAAATATACTAAGAAGACTTCTATAAGAACAAATCATGGATTGTATGTGCATTGCATTATGTGAAAATTGCGTAGTGTATCCACGTTTTCAAGTAAAAATAACAATTCAACTTATAAAACAATTAATATTTATATAGACTTATATAAATTATATCAAGATTTCGTAAACTAAACAACAGTGCTCACAACCAAAAAATATCAACACAAGAAATACTTTTGATATAAATTCTTAAACATTGTAAGATCAAGGTGATGACTAGTTATACATTTTTGCCCTGTACTTTCAAATATTGTGTTTAAAATTTCCAACTTTACTTGTATTGGAGATATCGGTGGTGGACCTTCCTATCTATTTATAAAATCAAATATTTTGATGTAGTGAATTTTTTAACTTATAAAAATAATTTGAAAATAATTTTACTACTATCGTATAAACTCAAGTTATTGTTGCCAATGGTATTTGTGAGTGCATATGAAGTTCCGGTATTTATCTTATGATTGTTCTTGGCAGATGGTTTGCGAGAGAAAATTATAACAGAGCTTATATCTGTTATCCTCAAATATAATATATTGATAAAATATTAAGTACATATAGCGCCTACATATGATGATATCATTACATTTCCATTGTAAGTCTTGCATCAGCATAGTTCGATTATCCCCATGATATACGATTCGTCTCCATCGTGAGTAAGTTAAGGTGTACATTTCATCACATTCAATTCTTTGCGTAATATTCCGGGCGTCATATATTTTTCCTTCAACGTTTACATAGATTCATATTTCATCCGTCGCGTAAGTCACATCATTTGTAAAACGCTATGCCATCATGTCTGTCTGTCTTCACGGGGTGAGAAAGAATCAACCGACCGACCATCCCACCCAAGGAGGGTGTCACTGTTCCCTCAACAGACAAAAGTAAAAAAATATATTAACCCCCTGAAGTCGTGTTCCGACCGCAAAATGGGAAGATGGGAAAATGGAAAAGAAAACGCGAAGAAAAAACCGAAAACGATACAAGGCCAGATGGGGCGCGGTAAGGCACGCGCCGAAATGTCTACAAGTTATTTAAATAAATCTAACATCATTATATGCTTAATATTTGTCAAGTCGTGCGACGCTTTCTGAGGCGTCTGAATGCAGGGATTCAAGGAGTGTTCGGCCCTTA
>NW_020537324.1:5297205-5341905 GCF_003426905.1 Ctenocephalides felis
TTTAGTATAATTGATAATTTTTTTCTATATTTAATTGCAATCAGAACTATATGCTTTATAAGCTGTTGCTATGCAATTTCTTAACCCAGTGTTATTAGAAGACAATCTGACCATTCTCTTTCTGGTGAGATCATTATTATTTTTTTTCTAATTGTGATAGAGATATATTGATGCATTGCTTTGAAAGGCTATCGTAATTCAATGTAAAAATTGCTTGATATAAAGCTGGCCAATTATTGGCATCAAACCCGAAGCCAGAGGGTGCTAAACCGTCTACTTAGCATGATGTAATGCCCAGCTCAAACTCAATAGTTTTCAATTTAAATTAGTTTTATTTATCAATATTTCAAAAAACTCAAAAACTCCGCATAATGTTCATATTTTTTCCCAAATTTATCATATAATAATATAACATCAATTATGAATGAAGTAAGATATATTATCCTTAATTTTATGGGAGCCTTTGCAATAATTTTTGCATTTAAAACAGATAGCTGGCTGAAATTTCTTCGATTACTATATTATTTTTTACCACTGGAAAAGCTATTAAATCTATATCTAAAAAATGTACAAACACGTTTTCACAAGAACTATCGAAAAAAATTTTTCCACCTATGACTCAATCAGTATTTAGAAATCCCAAGTAACACATAAACCGCCGCCTTAACTAATTTCTGAAATAATTATCACTTGTCATAATTGAACGCCTCATAAAAGTCCATTAAAGTATTAAACCAATCTTCTTAATTTACCTCATCATCGAAGTTGTATGAACTATTAATTGACATAGGCAGTTCAAAAGGAAGTGTTGTTCGATTTCCTTATGAATCAAGATTACACATTACAGTATCCGTTGATATTAATAATAATTACGTTGCAATGTTCAATCAATACACGAGAAATATTTTCTAGAGGTTATTTAGGCCTCATATCCTTCGTCGAACATACATTATATTTTTAATGCGCCGAGTATTTTATTGATGGGAAATTTGTTGAAAGAAACTATTACATATGAAACATTGAATGTTTTAAGTATTTTTCTACATCCTTAATGGATTATAATTCTTGCGGGTATGTATCACGGAAATCACGTTGATAAATTTCTCATTATTATCTACTACATGTATAAACATTTTTTTAAATATTACCACTAGCTGCTAATACATACCCAACTTGACCTATTATAATTTATTATTTATCTTATCGCATTTTTATATATTAGAAAGTCGTTATCTTCCAAGGATCATAATTCGCCTAACGGTGCTTCTCATCCAAATTATACCCTTCATCAGCACCGCCTCCTCATGCTAATTTAACACATGACACTCTCTCCATTGTGTCAAAAACCTTTTGTCATACGAATACAGTTATATTATCATTATTACATATCTGTTACACCACATCATATCCTGAATTTCAGTTCTTTTGGCCAAAAAAATATCCAAAAATCCCTAACAATGATTTGTCCACCGTACCCAGACGTGTCAGTTGTTTCCGAATTGTGGCGATAGGAGGTGTGGGGAAATAATAATATATTATTATTTTGTACTAAATAATGCATTTGAGAAATTCAAATGCTTTGTCGTACACATAATTGTGTTGTAGGAAGCGCTAACTTTTTATTGCTGAAACTTTCTTATCGTAACCAGTTATCTACAGGAATTATAATGCATGCAAATGTAAGAAAATTGATGGGGTATGGAGGAATGCTTTTTGTGAATGATACTTGGTTCTATTAAAGGAAACTTTGTATATAAATTTTAAATATTTTATTTACTTCCTATACCAATAATCAACAAATAAATGAATGAAATCAATCTTCAACTAATAAAACTGGATATTTCGATGTAGTGAATCCCATGTAGAATAAAAAGCTGCGAATGAGAACAATAAATTTTTTACGACTGCTGGGACATTGATTATTGTATATATCGGTACTTATGTATGTTCAGAAATGACTGTAATAAAGAATCAGTCGTTTTCTTATGTTTGTATACATAAATACTGGTCAACGATATTGTTTTACGATATCGTATTCATATATGTGGAGAGTGGAAAAGAAATTATTTGGGTTGGTCGATGAGAGAAATTAGTAATAAGGAATAGAAATATTGTACAAACTATAATTTTTACTGACTGGTTATTTTTGGAAGTGGCCGAAACTTAAATGCACCTTAGCTGTACTAGTTGCTTACTTAACCATTTGATCACTTAACACGCCTGTAAATTTATTTTATATTTTTCCTTTATTTTTTATCAGATATAAACACATTATTCTGTGAAAGTCTTATTTCCTCATATTTTCTGGACCATATATATTTTTCAATTTGCAAAAAAACCACTTTGCAACTAAGATTGGAGCATAGCCATCTACGAATCTTGAAGCGTGCCAAACTTTTACTAATAGGCACTATTCCGAATTCTAACCAAATTACAATAATCAAAACCATTATCAAACGAATTACGAATGTCTAAAGGACATAAAAATATCTTTGACAGGCAAAACGACCGAAACTTTCTATTTCGTTTGGATTCCGCGCGATACAAAATATCAATCATGCTCTGGGGACAGCGTATTGTTTTTCTTCTATGTCGGCTGCGGGCTATTTTGCATACTATATAATATCCTATAAATATATAGAGCGATATAACGTTCTCGTCTTCTATATAAATTCGGATCTCACAGAATGATCCAGGGACAGGGTTAATAAACCTTGGGAAATTTGAAAAAGGTAACAAAATTGATGCTGGCCAATTTGCTCAGTCACACTTAACTCGACCAGAAGAATAGACCTGTGAAGAATCGTATTTTTCTAGTATCCAATATTTCAAATTTTTATATTTTATTATTAAAGAGGATGTGATAATTAATATTGCATAATTTGATAATTATGATTGCATAACGATGAATATATAATACAGGTTTCAACTGCTTAAAATATATTTTATGATTTTTTTAATTTTTTTATTTTTATTTTTAATAACTGGAATTATTAAATTAATGTATGAATGCATCTTGAAAAACTTCTCTCATAACTATACATTGCAAAAAAAACAATGAAAGTGATACAAAACAGTACCTACAATACAAAAATTTTTTTCCTATGAGACAAAATTTTATGAAGTACAAGTGATTTTTTTCCTAAATATTCCCTACCATATTTCTATTACAAAAAGGTGTTCTAGATATTTTTCTAAGCCATCAATGCCCTGAAAAAAGTGTTTTCGATACAATAACCCCAAAGAGCTCAATTTTGCAAGAGCGGCATTTGAATATCAAGACGGTCGCCTCGAGGGCATGAAACGATTAACTTGACGAATGAACAATATCGAAAATACTAATAAATATTTCACATGCAAATGCGGATTTAACGATGGAACTGAACATCAAAAAATGTAGATGAACGATATATACATAAGAGGGTAATGCGAAACATTTGCTAGAGGTTCAATAAATATTTATTTACAATTAGAATCTAGTGAACAATCATGGGTTTCTTCGCTATATTCATAATGTGTTGTATAATGTTTAAAAATTTGCCTCACATACTTTTTTAACAATTGGTATTATTATAATATTTATTGTTATTCTGATATAACTGTTATAAAATATCCTACATGGAAAACAGTATGCAAGGTGAGGTAAGGGTCTTTAAACCCACCTAAATAATGTGTTTATGGAAAAGATCCACAAATAAAATTATATATAACCCGTCAAGGGTATGCATATAATTTTTTTTCTGAAATTTTCTAATTTTTCCTCATATTGTAATTTTTATTATAATTAATTGGCCCACTTGGCTGCCCCAGATTTCTTTTATATTCTATGGAGTTTTTTTTTCCAATTTTGGTCATAAAAAAGAATTCAAAATATTGCTGGTTTGAAATTCCCATTTGACCTATGGCTTTTTAGGAAAAGTTTATTGAACTGACCCATTTAACCAGATTTGTAAAGTGCTACAATGGTACATATAATAATAATGTAGTTATTGAATTATTGAATTTTTTCTCATATTGTAATTTTTATTATAATTAATTCAAAATTGCTGAATGATAGCACGTATCAATGTCGAAACGTATGCATTTTTTAATTTGTCAAATTAGCTGCAAAGAAAATGGAAAGAATAGACTGAAAACCGCTAAAAATTGGAACTGAGGCAGGAACCTAATTTAAAACTTCTACTATAGTAAAACGAGATTAATCATTATTTATATTTGTGATTTAAATTATATACAAAAAATAAAAAAAGTTCTATTTGATTGACTAATGATTTATATGTGCAACGATGAACAATTAATTAAACATGTTTTACTTGGTGCATTGTAGTTCCAGGCATGTTCTGCAGTTACTAACATATGTATATGTATATATATATTCCGAAATTCCCATAAAATATGCAAACCCAACATGTAATTGACATAATTCTATACAAAAGATGTAAATCTCAAAAACGCAAAAAGTCTGGTCTCGATATCCAACAAAAGCCCAACAGCTTTTGTTTGCGATCACAAAAAACGATCTAACTTATTACTTTAAAATATATCTCTATATATAATATCATATTTCTTATTGTGCAGACCGCAAATCCATAACCGCATCACAACGAAACCGTTCATTACAAATTAACAAAATTGCTATGATCCATCCGGAGGAACACTTACGAAACTAAACTGATAATAATATCTCAGAGACGAGGATCACATAACTGTGCTCTTTTGTGGTATATCACTAATGTTATTATATTGTTCCTTCTTGAGGAATCTGGGTCGATTTTCAATCGATGCGCATATTGGCTTGCGTTAATTGCTGGTGCAAATTTTAATAACGGCGGAATAAAATTATTGATACATAATTGATAGATGTAAAATGTAATTAAGACTTGATTTGTAAGGTTTTGGTATTAAAACTTAGAAGCACCGCCAAAACAATGTTCGTCGCTTTAAGTTGTAAGATGCCCTGGAAAAGCGTCAACTGATTGTCACATCTAGCACTAAGAAAGTATGATGCAATTTTTTTATAATTTTTCTCTAACTTATTATTCTATTATCCGCCTACTTTTATTCCCCTAAGTGTGAAATGTTAAGAAAGCATCGCAAAAACAAATTTCGTTTCGGATCATAACGGCAGAGAGCGTCTTGGACGCAAGGTGGTTCATCTAATTGTCGGGTTCGCGTACCGGGACTGCAACAATTTAAACGTTTCGCAATTATTTCTCGGTTAATTGTTAGTTATTGAGGGTCGTTTAAGGAGAATAAAAACAGCTGAGAACCAGAATAACAGTCGTATGAATATACTATCGCCTGCATATTGAGTTACTGACAATGAGGTACGGAATGTCGAGCAAAGAGCGCCGAGCGCCTTTTTTGCGCAAACCTACTTGATTTTACGACGGGATGCTAAGATCGTTCTACTGATCCGGGAATTAATAAGAGTTATGTTGACGATTGGATTTCTTCAATAGCGTTTAATTCAATGTTCATTAAATTTATCTATGTCGTAATTGAATGAAACCGACGATCAATCACTTATAATGTATGTTTATTGCTTAGTAGCTGCAAAACATGCTTGGAACTACAATGCTCCATCCAATGACCAATTGGTAAAACTTGGTTAATTGTTCTCGTTTATCCACATAAATTAGCAGTCAATTAAATAAAACTACTTGCATTTATTTTATTCTCAGAGTATATAACTTGTTCACCCTCAATGTGCACGAAACAAGAAAATGTATTTGCAAATAATTTAAATAACAATGTTTTATGAAACTATTTTTTTTTAATGTAAATTGAGTTTTTTCATGAGCTCAAAATATCTCAATCGAAATTCAGCCAAAAACTTCACTCAAAAAAATCGAGATAAAAAATGATGCATAATTATTTATTATAATTCTTACCAAAAAAGGGGTTTGTGGTAAGAGGGTGAAAATTTAGGGTTATATGCATTTTATTAATAAAATATAATAATAATAATATAAATAATAATAAAAAAAATGCGTCAAAAAATTTAATGATTCTCTTGGAGGCCAACCCTCTTCTACTTGGCAACAATCAAAATGTGCGAAAACCTGTCCGGTACTTAACATCTAATATACCTAACAGTTTCCCAAATTTTCACAACAATTGGATGGCTTATGAATCCATAGGACATATATTTTATATCTACTCAATTGCTTATTTTATATTTCAATCTATTTTCGAATTAAATGCGTTCTTATATCAGCGTTATATGTATCTCAATTATAATTTATATCTTTTACTAAATCATATGCAGAAATGATAGAATTAAAATTTTCTTCACGGTTACTAAGTAGATTGAAGAAAGATTTTCTGTATAATTTTGATACATGTTGATTAATTAAACACGTAATTTATGCTGTCATATTTTCTATGTTGGATATCAAGCGATGAAAGTTGTACGAGCGATAATGCTAATTTAATTAGCAATCCTGAGTTAAATGTTGGCTTGTATAAAAAGCGTTGTTGTGCATATAATTTGAATATATTTTTGCTGGAGAAAGAAAACTGTTGCATGAAAAGATGATTAAATCAATATTGGGATTTGAAACTAATGTTAAGCCTAAAGTAAAATTCGTCTCATTATGTTTTCTACCAATGGCAACGGCAATTTAATGAATAGTAATGAATTTTGAAGGCCCGATTTTCGAAATTTCACTCATAGAACCATTTCTATCATCAGACCTCCTCCATCCAGCAATGACAAGAGCAATTTTCATTTACCAATTACCTGCATAACGTATTTGTGTTCCCAACGGACTCGCATACCTTCTTGCATTACATTAGGTTATTACAATGTTAAGCAGCTGTATTGTAATCCATCAACCGATGGCAGACAGAAATCAACTACGTACGTATATTAACACTTGTTCGAAGCTTATTAAAATAATTTGCCTTGTTTTTATTTTTTCATCGTTTCTTTTGTTGATGCTCTTTTTCAATTCAACGCATGCGAATCGACAATCAGGGGAAAAAGATAGAAAAAAGGAATGGATGGAAGGAAACGTTTAATTATACTATATTTGCAATTAATATTTGAATTAAAAGATTGAGTAGATGTGATAAATATGATCCAATTATTTCTGCCTAGAACTGCACAGTATTAAAAATTGTTTTGATTCAACATTAGGAAAAAAAAATAAATGCAGTAGTCTAAAAAGTCTATATGGGCCTGATTTTTAATTAAATATTTTAATTCCTTGTGTGTTATTAAAGGATATCATTTCGATTCGAGTATTTGCGCATTGACCTGAACAGATATTGAATTTAGATATAGCCTTGTGAAATAAATCATTAAGCGTTTAATAGCCTGTCAACAGTTAAACCGAAGCACCGTGGATGAGAATACGGCCTTCGATGACCCAGTGGTTCTAAAACTTTGAGTTGATGAGGAAACTTAGTATTTTACAAAGTATTTTGATAGATTTTGCATTTAAAATCATGTGCTAAGAATAATTCATTAGTTAAGATATATAGTCGTTCTTTATCTGATTTTTTTATTCTTCTATATATTACAAAATTTTCAAGTATATATCAATTTAATTTTATATGCAGTACACCACCGGTATTCGAACCGATAATATTTTTGTTTTTAATAAATTTGGTTCAAAATGCTCATAAGTTTAAATTATATTTTCTGGAGTCTAATTACGTTTAATTTAATGTCAGTTGTGTAAAACGTTTAATTTAATGGCATTTGTATATATTTACCTTTATAAAAAATTATTTCAATTCAAGCAGGGTCTTTGGCTAAATATCAAAATTAATGTAACATGCATTTTTTTATCATTGTAAAAATGTTGTTGATTAAGTTCTATGTTTATTATGTTAATTATATTCTATTAAATTTATTTATCATTTATTATATTATTTTAAAAGTAATCTGTAACAGATGAGGTGCACCTGGACGATATGGCGTTGAGCTTTCATTGTTCATTTCAATAAGTGTTCTTCATTTCGTGTTCGAACCAATCGTAAGGGTGTGTGTACTCACTATGGGGGGCCTCATGTTAACGAGGTCCATTTGAGTCCAGGACCGCATTTATGGTTCATTAAGGACCATAAATAGAAGAAAAATATTAGACATTATTCCGAAAAGTATATAAATATAATTTTTGATAGTCAATCAACTTCGCTGACTTCTTCATTGACGTCCACGAATTTATATGAAATTAATGAAAAAATCATATAATTGATTCAAATACTAAATACTACTCAAATAAGCAACTGTGTAAATAGAAAGCAGAGCTGAATTTCCTAATTGAAATAATATTTTGAAGAGTGTGAATTAAATTATTTTAATGGCCTGAAATGTTTTATTATAAAGACTGAATATTTTGGATATATCATATATTTAAATATATTATAACTCTCACATTATATTAATATTCAATTTTATATTATATAGAAATTATTTAGAAGACGACCACCGTGTAAAAAAATAATATGTACCTACTATTAGTAAGTCACACTAAATGTATAATCAATCGTAATATATATGTATATAATCAATCAGAACCTTGAGGTCTATAAAATATCAGCTACCAGTAATTTACTACCTATTTATTCAACTAATTATTGAAAGACATTAAATCAATTACCATTGATTTGAATGTACGATTATATGAGCATATCCTCAAAAATCATACGTGATACATTGACGTCATCTGCTCAAATTATGGGAAAAATCTTCAAGTGAAAATTTCGAACATAGTGTATATGCAATGTTAAAGCATTTCTAGTAATATAATATCTTTCCGATTATTGTCCTTCTCTGTGGTTAAATATCGAAAAAGCTTCGAATGTTTCTCAAGCTCTCATTACGGAAACGCAATTAAATCCCAATAATGTATGCATAGGAAATGCTAATATCAACAACGATCTCAGCCACATATAATTCGTGTGTGGGTACAAATGGTTTGTTGGCGCTTTTGTTTCAAGGCAAAGTCTTCTTCCTT
Organism: Ctenocephalides felis; assembly: GCF_003426905.1. Classification (NCBI taxonomy): domain Eukaryota; kingdom Metazoa; phylum Arthropoda; class Insecta; order Siphonaptera; family Pulicidae; genus Ctenocephalides; species Ctenocephalides felis. The sequence continues at coordinate 5,306,178 of NW_020537324.1, forward strand.
TTGACAATTTAATTATTTTTGTGATGTGTATTTCTAATGATTTATATGTACCGCTCGTTTGCTCGGTGATATATCGATGCACGAATGCCCAGACAACATGAACTGGCTAAGGTCGGGTTAAGGTTGGATACTTGATACTTGCGTACGTTAATATTAAATCGTAAATAAATATCCAATATATGAACTTGAAAAATTGTGATTATTATTTTATTACAGAATTGTGTCAAAAAATAGTGAAACCCTTGAGTATCACCCCTTCTTGAGTATCAACTTCCATATTATATTGCATTTAAAAATACGTCGTTGTTAATTCTCATTTACAAAATTTCAAAATTACAAAAAAGTAACTCCAATGAATAATTTAACAGTTCTGTTAAGGATGTGGTAATGCCAATTCTTGAGTATTGCCCTTTAAAAAATTCTTTTCAAATTAGTGTCTCAATTGCAAATTTCTGCAATCATGTTCATTTCCGGGAAAAAAAAAGTCCCAAGCCGCTTCAATTCTCATAAAATCCATTTTTCCACAATATCAAAAACGTGCGTACCAGAGAATGGTATGCAAAAGCGTGGAAACGTCAAAATCAAGATTAGAAACCGAATATTCATTCGATTTCACCCCGTGACTAAGCGGAATACATATTTATTCGTCGATCGTCGGCTAAAGGCAATATGTTTTTGAATACTCACCGCTGCACGAGTCGCTTCGCGTTATCAGTGTTCCGCAGTTCTAACAACCCGCGTGGGGCGAACATAATATGTCACATGAAATACGGAATCGGAGGGACAGGACAATGCGAGGTGGTTCCTCTCTGACTGCACAATACACAGAATACACACCGAAAACGGAGAAAATATTTCTCCGAGAATCGAAAAAAGGGTTTTTTATTACAAGGGTGGGAAAAAAATCAGTTTAAAGTTTAAAGTTTGGGGGTAAACTTATATGTTTGCCTACCGCATATGAAATAAATTTACTCTTACTACGTGGTTATGTTTTTCAGAATATCTTTATTTTCTTTGATTTTGAGATATTTTTTAAACTTGTTTTTTAATATGAATAATAGGAATAGTTTTGGGGCCGTTCATTAATCACATGAACGATTTTTAAGGATTTTTAGACCAACTTTTTCCTTGGCGATTCTTGGTGATATTCAAAATTAGACTCTCCCTCCCTCACGTGTTTTAGAAAAAAACGTGTTTTTAATTTTTTTTCGGAAATTTTTGTGGTTTTCAAATTGAGGTAAAAAATAAATACATAAATACATAAATACCCCCACGTGATATTTCGAATTTTTTTGTCAAAACCACTCCTCTTTCCCTACAATCCTCACGTCATTCGATTAATTGACGCCCTCTTACTAGAAAAGCAAAATTTGATAAAATTCCATTTTGATTTTTTTGTGCAATTGGTTAAATTCTCGGATAAAATAGATCACAATAATGTGATGTTACGGGTCTATATTCGTATGAGTTGGTAAAAACCAACTGTCACTGCCAACAAAAAGACATCAAAAATTGATAAACTTGTTATTTGATAATTGCACATTTAGGAGGTCATGATTTATGTGTAAAACACCTGATGGCACAGCAAAACACGCTTTTTGTCAGTCTCTTACTACCAACTCATACGATGACCCGTAATATATCATTAGTGAATCATTTTTATTTTATCCGAGAATTAGTCCCAGAATCTGGAACAGCTAGTTTTAGGTGGAAATTTATTGTCATCTATAGTTTTAAGTACAAATGGATATCACTACTACGGACAACCAAATATCAAGGAGCAGTGTGATACTCATTTTTGCTTGACAATTTAGATCAAATTATATTTTCAACTGAAAATATTTCTTACCAGCATTGCTGCGTTTAGTTAATCAGAATATAAGTCTTAGAAAATTTGATGTTGATAAAAATATACCAAATAGAGATGGATCAACCATTATGTCTTCTCAAATTGCCATATAGCTAACAAGCATTATCATAAAAGCTCATAGAATTTTTAAATTCAATTTGCTCTTCAAAAGAAAGAAAATATAAAGTAGTTCGAAGAACCAAAAAAATTTTAGCATTTGAAGGGTTCAAAAAACTGTTTCTGAAGTCCTAGATTTTTATGTTTTGATCTTCAAATCTTGGGAACTCAAAATCATACTATTTGTAAAATTTATCCTATACATTTTCAGAATGATTACTTTTCACCAATTACCATTGAGCTCTAACGTTTAAAAAGACCTATCATTTACTAATTAAAAAAAATGGATTATAAAAATATATTTAATATGTAAAATATCTAACGAAACCACAATTTTCACCAATCCTTCGATCATTTTCCCACTATCGCTAATTTATTTTCCAACTATCAATGACTATATCTCCAATCCAAACAGAAACTTATAATTTGATATAAATATCCATGCAAACAAGATCCAGGCATCAGTGTGCTCGCAGATACTCGCTGTTTATTTATTTAAAGTATTGAAACTTCTCTGGGACAAAGCAGAATAGGGAAAACCTTTCGAATTAAACTGTCGCCGTATGCGGACGCACGATTCCAATTGCGACGCGGCGTCATTTCTCGGCGGCATCTATCAACGTCCGAAATTCTAACCCTTACTGGGAGAAGATAAGATAAAAAATAAAATTTGAAAAAAAAATATAATAAAGCCCTATTAAAGTTTAGATAACAGTCGTATGAATTTGATATTAAACTGATGACTGTCTCTGTACTATGCATTTAAAAACTACATCAATCATCAAATTTGGTAAATCATTAGGTATATCCCCGGGAAGGTTTATGCATATTTTTAACTTTGGCCACTAGTATACATCCAAATATTTCGTTGGTGTTTAACCTTTTTTTCATTAAATAATATCTTTATTATCGTTTCAATCTACCAGTTTGAAATCCAATAAACACTCGCTAATCGTCGATGCATCAATTTCAAATCTATCTTTGCCCTTCCTTTGGCCGACGCCGTTGGCCATCTGAGGGTTGGTGCTGAAGGGCGGCCGTCTGCCTCTCTCAACCCTTTTGCTTACGTCACAACGCGCTGAGATGCAAGTTTCATGATTGATGACATATGATGAAGTTACGAATACGCCGGGAATTAAATTGAGAGTTGGTGCAACTATTGTTATTCCATTGTAAACTTTGGGCCAAATCCAATTCTAAATTAAAGGCTATTTTAAACTGCTGACAAGATATTTTTAGAGCCAAATATTTTTTGTGTCTCAGGATACAATTCCCTAGTTGAATAAGTAATCATTTATGCTCAAAACAATTATTTCCACTTTGCACTTTCGTGCTGCAACTACTTACGTATAACGTATAATTAAAATTCAGAACAAATTTTCATGTCTACAAAAAAAATCATAAATTCAACAAATTCATGGTTTTATTTGAATGCGGAAGTACCGCTGGTTTTCATACAAAAATAAACAAATATTTAAAAACTTATTTAGTTATGTCTAAAACTCAAATAATATGATGCAAATCATTTCTATTACGATTTTTTATTACCAGCTTTCCTATTATTTTCTTGCACATACCGTTTTGTTTGGGTGTAGTGTACGATTGGATGTGCGTTTGCTGGGATTGTTTTAAAATGTGTTTTGGCGAAATGATTGATTTGATATAAAACCGAATATTTGATGAGGCACCGCTGTCTGGAATTGGTTTTTGTCCGCACTTAATAATGTAGATTCATACAACGGGCTGATGTCGGTTGCGCAAAGGGATGAGATCGGAGGTGGAGGGATGATATATAAAATTCCATAAATTTTTGAAAGTCGGTAAACTTAGAATCCACGGTATAGTATTGGATACAACATGGATTTGGATTTATTTGATGATAAAGGTCTGGGTTCAATCGGACGTTGATAATAATTGTGGTGAAAAATCTGTAACTTGCTGGATTAAAAATAATATCTTTGGGCGTTTATCTTCTTAAGGGTCGTACCATCAATTTTGTTCGTGTCTTATTATAAATTTACCAGAATCCCAGTTCGAACTATAACTACATCATACTAAATCCTTTGTTTAAAGTTTCGGAACAATTACAAATTCCTCGCCCGTTATCCGTTATCCGAAAATCATTATCAATTCGGGCGAGACATGCAAAAGGCTTAGCCATGTCCTTTTCATACAAATCCGATATATTTGTATTATAAATGAACTCTTAATCGCGCGAGCGACGTATTTAAAGCACACATCACCAAAGTTGGTAGGTTTGGGCCAACAAACTCCGTCTGTCCTTATATTACACATCATTCGACATTACGAATGTTTGCCGAAGTTTCTGGGCGCGGGTTAATCAAAACCCGTGAGGCTGCCGACAACGACCTGTGTGTGCAGGTCTACGATCTCGCGTTTCGGGGGCTTATAAACCCATGAAGTGTGTACACGAGCACGGAGCATGTCGTTATTAATTAACAAACGACGAAATATATCAAAATTAATCCGCACCATTCACCATTCGGCGCCCCGGAGCTCTGCCTCCTACTCCGGTGCCAAACTTACTGCCAGTCTTCTCGTCTTGCATTGAATTAATCATGTTTGTTTTAACTCCTCTATGCGGATGGGCGAAGGTAACTTGAAATGTTCAGTGTGTTATATGGTTTGATTAAAAGTTACTTTGGAATATGATTAACTCAATATCGAAGTCTTGATATACACGATTATTGAAGATTGAATTTGATACAATTTAAATTATACAAACCATAAACTTTCAAAACCCCTCTACTATAATATATTATACATATGACCTGGAAAATCTTCATTCTGACATCTCTGATACCTCTCTATTCAAATTTCATTCGACACAAACAAATTCAATAGATTTCCTAAATGCCGAATGAAGTCCAAACATTTAACAGATCCTAATTCAGATCTAATGCGTTGTGACGACTCAGTGAGGGCGTGAGTTTCGGCTGTTCATTTATATTATATTCAACTCAGTAAATAAAGGGTTTGAATCGTACTTAGGCACAGTGAATGCTCACAGGATTATGTCAGCTGATAATAAAGCGCCAACGTAATTCATATCATTAATTCGATGTCGTGTTTAACATTGCTAGATAGATGATAAAAATTACATCGTTATATATCTTGTTGTGCACCCTTGAACTAACAACAATCATGTTGAGATCCCACCGCTGCTACCAATAAATATGTTGTGCACCCTTGAACTAACAACAATTATGTTGAGATCCCAACACTGGTGCCAAATGTTGTGGATTCGCCGTTGCCAACAATTATGTTGCGTCACGCCAACGATGTCAACATTTATAATTAGGTTCTTCTGCTGCTAACATAAGCTTTTATTACTGTGGAAATATTTAATTAAACATTTGAAGACGTTTATTAACTTTATTTACTTCATTATTCGGTTACACTTGATTGCAACTTAATACACAATTAATATTTTGAAATAAGACTGATGTGAACTGATTGGTGACTACACTAGAATGAACGCTGATCTCGTCATCCTCAGGCTTTTATAACCTCTGATGATGACGTAACCATCCTTCTAGAAAATGTTCGTTATGAATGATTCAACTGTTTATTTTAGACGCAATTTGTGGTTACTCGAGTCAGCAACGTATATATTGCGTCTTTATACTGTTATATAGAATTTATAATATTATTTATAATTATTGCAAAGGGGTGGATAGCACTACAATCCATATATGTAATATTATGTTAAATAATGTAGTAATTTGTATTACAATTTTATTTCTTTCTTTTCAGATATATCGCGTCTTGAAAAATCACCTCTCCTAGCAAATGGTTACAACGCTCCACCTACACACCTGAATCACATGCAATTCATGCAGCAGCTATCTCACCACAATTCCCATCACAATTCACACCACAATCCACATGCAGCGGCGGCTGCGGCAGCAGCAATGCTAAGTCCTCACCACAACGCCCACCACCCTGGTCACATGGGCGGTGGACCTCGTGGTGCAGCCGAAGCCCTTGCCCAGAGTGGTGCCTCTGTCCCTGGACTGCTGAAAGGACTCCCGCCAGGCGCGCCGCCCGGCTCGATGGAAGCTTTAGCCAGGTACTGGTTGATGATGCGCGCCGTTTACGAGTGTTACATGATGAACGCATTGGCCGCCGGTGGTGGCACGGCTGTATCAGCATCCGATGCTGATACGGCCGAAAGACGGACAGATCGCGGTGTTTTAGATCTTTCGGCTTCCGAGAGAAGCGATGATCTAGATATGGAACGCGATCGCGTATCAGATAAGAGTAGTATGTTAGATGATCTCGAAGATGATGACGATGATGGTTTGAGTGATATAGACGATGGTGCATTGTCAGACGATGGTGGCATTAGCGACGGTTCGTTAATGAGTAATGGGTCACGAACACCCGATTTGTAGATTAAAAGAATTTTAAAGCCATCGTTGACAATAGAAGTTAGATTGTAATATAGTCATATTTAATAGGCTCGCTCAATGATTATAAAATATCCGCATCACATTTTCGCGTTCATACTTTTTATTCGAGTTAAGAGTACAAAAAACCCATCATAGTGGGCACATTGCTGCATTTTATATAAATTGCATTACAGCTGTAAATAGTAGTTAATTGATATATACAAATAAAACACTTATCTCATCACCTTTTTGCAATCAGTTTGCATACCTCAAACCATCATCTAAGCCTCGTCCTGGTTTTACTGCCGAAACGTATAATTTCAGTAAATCCTGATTTAGTGTTTTAATATTGCTTAGACAGTGACATGTATATATAAGATTATTTTTACCAGATTTCGAATGTTTTAATTGTATTAGCCCATGTATAAGAATAAGTGCGAATATATTACTTATTAAAATGACATTTGTATAAATAGTGAAATATATTGCCGAGTGTAAATAGATTAGATAAAAAGATAGGATTTTTAATAAGTCTTGTATTTCGAGATAAAATATAAATAATTTATACATAGTCAATAAAGCTGTAGATATGATAATTTCAAGAATTAATGAAAAAAGTAAAATAGTGTGTGCATGTATTATATTTATTAAATAAAGTAAGGATCATGAAAAATAATGGTAAAGATATTTAATGTATTTTAATTCAGAAGTGATCATGTATACTGATATCGCTTGTACTAAATTTTATTGTAAAATGATAAAGATATGATTGGAAATAAAACAAAATGAATTTTTTAATTCATATATCAAAAGAAACTTTAGTATTTTTATTCCAAATTATTTTTATTTTGTATTTATTGGTCAAATTAAATCGGGAATGCATGACAAGTGAAATAGTGATCAGTGAGTGGAAAAAAGTGCATTTAAAATTAATAGAAATAGGCACATAATACTTATATAAAATTATGTGTTTAGAATAAATTTTTACTTTAAATATAAACGTGAACAAGAACGTAAATCATCGTGCTTGAATAATATTTTATATAAAATATAGTGATACAAATGAAAAATAATACAATTAATGTCATTGTTAATGAATAATATATTGGCACTTGTTCTGATACTTTGTACTGTTTTAAACTGGTTAGTATATAGTGAAATGGGTTAGTATATACATTAAAACATTGTAAAAACTGTAAAAATTTAGTAGAAATAAATTTTATTATTATTAATTATATTTACAGATCCGGAATTTGGGAAAATTGTCGCGCGGCGTATGAAGATATAGTTAAACATCTAGAACGGTGAGTAACTTATAAATTTTACGTAATTTAATTTTTATTTGTTCTATGCGAATATTTGCAAAGTACCTTAGTTTTAAATTCAATCTTTAAATTATTAATGCTTTTTTTAACCAAGTTACTCAAGTTGATTAATGAAAATGAACTGCAAAAAAGAAATTTATATTATTGAGAAAATTCCATCCCTGTCAAAATTCTTGTCAATCATGTTGAGATATCCGCTTATTATATTTTTTATCAATATTCAACTGATTAACTCTGTGTTATTGAATTTGTTTTGTAAGAATGTTTTGTTGAATGATCGTTTCTTAGAATCGCAGCACATTAATCAAACGTAAGTTGCACAAAAATATACCCCTAATTCATTCCTCGAGAACATCATCAACTTTATTTATTTTTCATCTCTTCCTTCCGATTTGTGCTCGGCTTCTTGTACATCATTAACGAGATATCTGTCATGCACACATTAGAAAAAATCTCTTATCAGGCCCTGAAGCATTAGTGCTGGTAAATTATACTTATGGAGAGGCCGACACATTTTTACAGGAAGGGACATGTAAATATATGTTTAGTAAAATATCAAATATGGGGTCAAACGATTCAGAATGATTTGAAAAGCTAAGAAAACATAAAATCAGCAAATGGGAGTTTTTGGCGGAAAACAGCTTTGCTTTTCGGAAAGTAAGTCGACAGATGGTAAATTTCTTAAACATACTATTTTTGAGAAAAAATGTATCAATAACGAAAACTGAAGTTTATTTTAAATTTTTCCTCAATTACAAATAATTCCTTCACCCTCCTCTGCCCATAAAAATTAAAAATCCTCACTTCGACATGTCAAAAAGTGACTAGAATACAAAAGCAAGGACAATCCAACATTAGCACAGAGGGTGTCAGAAGTGAAAAGAGAGGATTGCATATATATTCGAATCGAAAAGTAAGTCGAACGAGCGAGCTGGAGCGATATCCATAGATACCATGATCATTAATCATATCTCGGGACGTGTCTTGTCATCTAGATGTCACCCGGTGCGGTTTCAGTCACACCCTGTGCCGACGACGCTTACGAAAGTTTGCTTTTTTAGCCACGGCCGCGGACGGAGAGTGACGGAATAACTATAAATCTTAGAGATATCTGAATAGAAACAAGAAATAATCGAAAATTTTGAAAAAATGGGCCAACAGATACTAATGAGCTGGTGAATGTTTTAACATGTTGGGGGTTTCTGCAAATTTTGTCTAAAAGCCATTTCGATATAGAAACGTTTTTTATTTCTCATTTTTACAATTTATACGCTTATTATCTAAAATTTTATATTATCAATCAACTATATCGACTAATGTATATAATGTATCAAACCAGTTACACTTTTTATTTTACTCCCACTACATTATTCTAATATTTTTGTTTCTTATCTATATATTTTCAATTCTAATATCTCTATATTTTCAATATTTTTAAATTTTCAGTACCACTAATTTCCAATATGTATCATTTTAATATGTCTATATTTCCAATATTTCTATATTTTCAATCACCCTTTAATTTTAATATCTCTATTTTTCAATATCTCTATATTTTCAATATCTCTATATTTTCAATGTCTCTAATAGAGACTCTCTATATTTTCAATGACTCTATATTTTCAATGTCTCTATATTTTCAATGTTTCTATATTTTCAATGTTTCTATATTTTTAATATCTCTATATCTTTAATATCTTTATAATTTCAATATCTCTATATTTTCAATATCTCTATATTATCAACATCTCTATATTTACAATATCTTTATAATTTGAATAGAATAGTCATAAAAATATCTCTATATTATCAACATCTCTATATTTACAATATCTTTATAATTTGAATAGTAATACTCATAAAAATATTAATTGATAATATTAATATTGATACGACTAAAATTTATAATATTTTTTTAAATTACTATTCTCTACAGCAAAAATTGTACTTGATTCATCAACTATGCCGAAAAAGTTAATGGAAAATAAATCCAAAATTTTCTTTTACTAGTTACATGTTTTACCTTTTTTAAAAGTCTTCATATTTCCTATATCTTTTTGATTTTTTTATATATAAATATAAATATAAATATAAATATAAATATAAATATAAATATAAATATAAATATAAATATAAATATAAATATAAATATAAATATAAATAAATAATATAATATAAAATAATATAAATATCTATAACTATAAATCTATCCCTCTCCCTATCCCTATAAATCTCCTCTAAATATAAATCTAAATCTCTAACTCTCCCTCTCTCTAAATATAACTCTAAATCTCCCTCTCATATAATCTAAATCTCCCTCTACCTCCCCCTCCCCCTCCTCATAAATATAATATATATTTATAATTGTAATAGTGTTTTAATAGGTAGTAAAAAATATAATTTAATAATTTTATTTTTAATTATACGGAAATAAAAATATTTTTCCAATTTGTTTTGCATCCAACACTAAATTTAGTCAATCAACACAATAAAAAAATGAAAAGTAATATGCAGCAAAACGTTTTTTTTTCGCTTCTTATTAGACTTTATTATATTTTTTGAATTATTCTTATACGTGTTTTTTCTTGACAAATATTATATGTCAAAATACATCTTAATTTAGTAAGCATATCAATCAATACTCATTGATTAACAAAAATTAATGAACCGCGACCGAATTTTCTCTTCACAGGATTTACTTCAAATAAAAACTCGAGTATATTCACACAAAGATTACCTTCTGTTTCTCTATAACGAGTTCGAATTAACGTTGAAAATAGTTTAAAGTAAATAATCAAGTCCGAACACATGTTTTGGACTAATGACTTCAAAAGCCACACCCCGTATTTCATGTCTCATTAAAGAAATTAGTAATTAAAATTAATCACGTAAATAATAACTTGTTTGTCTTTAATTTTTGATGCACTTGGTAATAGACCAATACACATAAATTTGTCATCATATAAACTAGTAGAATTACTGAAAAATGATATTTTACAATTAATTTCAAAATTATTTTCTATATTAAATATTATTTCATCAATATCTCTCATAAATACGCCCTGGCATAATATTTTAATAAGCGCTTTATATTCTGCAACGATTTTATTATCTGCCCGCAAAGAATGAGATCTTTCGTAAAAAAGTAACTTATTAATAATGAATGCAGTATGGAACACAGTAGCAATGTTTTCTTTTTTACGCTTAATAACCGTCGAAGAAAAGATAAAAAGTAATGAGCATAAACTTCATAAAATATTATATGTAGCGACGAAGTAGATAAATTCATGTTTTGTCATTGGTTATCAAACCACAGAAACATTAAAAAAGTTTTTATTTATGCGTTTTTGAACTGAAAAACTGCAATTAAAATACATACAGGTTTGCGATAGATAATGGAATCTTGGTGTAAGTTGTAATTTGCCTTGGCAAGTCTGGAAAATATATCAACTTTTTCGGGAAGTTTAATACGATCTTACAAAGTAATATATGTTCAATTTTAACATTTTCAAAAGCAATATGTGCGCAATTTTTTTTTATAAATCCATATTTCCAATTCATTCATCTCCAATTTTGGTCCCTTGATTTTTACCCCCGAACATAAGCGTAGTTAATCGTTCTCCGTGGAAAATAAACGGCCTGAGCTTTAATTCTGTAGCAATATCATCGCATAAAGCATACGAAATCCAACACGTATTGACACGAGTTTGTGGAACATTTAAATCTCTCGGATTTAAAACAAAAACAGTCCACGAGTTTCCCGTCCTCATCCTCTTGTCGTCTAATCCTGCGGAATGATCGATCTTCGAGTGTCGCATAGGATGATGTGTGTTTCCATTTTATGGGATCACTTGGAATCAAACACATTTTGCATACCTAGATCAAACCGGTATTAAATACTAAAAACATGGCTTTGGACGTGATTGAAAAATGTAATAGGATGCGAGTCCTACCTACTCCATTATAAGGCGATTCAATTATTGATTTAAGGGCTCATAGAAATGATCACAGATTTGCAATTTTTTTTTTCAAAAATACTACCAATTATAATTTAGCCAAATAGACATATTCGAGGACAAATTCAGCTTCATTTAATTTCATATAATTTCCATAAAATAGAGATTTTGAAAATCCTGATGTGTATGGCTACCTGTAATATTTTCCATGAATGGACAGACAACGACTTCTCAGCTATTTGTTATCTATGTCAACGTCAGAGATTTTACGACCAAAAGTTTTGATGCATTTCTTCATTAGCAAATAAAATACCGATATGCAGACAAATAGGTTTTACCTGTGATAATTTATCCTGAGCTACTCCGTTCCCCAGCATCAATTACCTCGGCGTCGAATAATTCAGAGATTTCGCGATCCCGTGTTTTGATGCGTTATTTGATATAGTATTATTAGATTCGATACAGAGTATATTGGACCTCGGACACAATAGGAGTTCGGAACATTAATGTACTGATCATAAATAAAAGCGAGAACAAAGCTTATATGACGCCACTATACCTACGTCGCGCGCTTTCCAAATGGACCTATGAACGTTCCGTACTGAAAACAATATGATATTGCTTACCTATATGGCGGTGATATTTTAGCACAACTATCTAAATGAACATAAAGACGAATAAATTCTCGATCGAACATTTCACGTGAGTCATAGTAATAGAATATTCACTGATACAACACTAATCATAAACTGTGAAGTACTAATACTTAATTTTGTTCCCTCTAAAAATTAGACTAAACAACAAATTGGCTTTAGATTTAATGTAAAATATTGTTCCAATTTGTTATTGAAGCAATTCCTACCATTTCTTTTTTTTTTTGCTTTATTATTTTTTTTAAAGTATTTGTCCTAAAACTAGTGGAACCATAATCTTGTCAACTATCGTCATCGGATCTGAAACTAGAAGTTGCACTTCTAAGTCTTGAGTTTAAATTGACAATTGTGTCAAGTGATGCTCCAGAGCCTTTAGACTCATCTGGATCTTCTTCAGGCTTTTTAATTGCGACTTCTGATATTAAGGTACATAAACCTATAGACTGATCACCATCACCTTCTGAATCTAGCTCCGATTTTCTCTTACGAGAATCGGAAATTGTCGTAACTTTCATCATCATTTCCAGATATCCCAGTACCATCGTTCTTGTCCAGAAATGATTGCCAAACGCCAGTTGAAAGCATAGAGGGGGTTTTATTATTTATGCCTAAACATTTGGAACTTATAGAGTTCTGCTAATTACTTTGTTAAAAAAATGCTATGCTTGGCAGAGGACTCGCTCGTTAATAAATGGCTAGAACGATTTGACAAGAATTAAGAATCGATCGCTAAACACTTTCAAGTTTGCAAGACATTGCATCACTTTCAACTATGTTTACTTCAATCAAATACACATTTTAAAGTGAAACCAAATACCAAACAACCTGAATGAATATGTAATTTATGATATACATGTTTTCTAACGTCTATTTACAGTACTGACAATCAATATGTTATGTATTCACTACTAATTCCCCACAGTTGAATGATCTGTCAATGGGGGTGTCTCATTGATATACGAGTCTATTAAACGTTATTGCGGCTGACCACAGACTGTCTGTAGGTTTCGCAACTTGGATAGGTGTAAATGGGCATAAATGTAGTTAAATATAATACAATTAGTCAATAAACGCCTAAAATATAGCTAATTTATCTTGTTTTATATTACACATGTTAAATATTTGAATATTACAATTTATTCTTTTCCATAATGCATTACGCGGGTGACCTTTTGGGGTGGTCGTTATAAAAATGTAATATTAAATTTCTTACGGGAATAATTCATGTCGGATAACTTTTTATATAGCACACAAAACTTTTATTCGTTTTCACGACAAAGGGAATAGTAATATCATGTAACAAAAGGTAGAAAATAAATGTGATTTTACGTATCACTGTTATGTGCACGCGACTGCCCGCTCACGCTAGGATATATATTACGATACAATGTTTTGGGTTGAATCATTTTGTACAAATGGAAAAGTAACCAGGATTTAAAATATAAGAATAATAAATAAATGGTTATTAAGAAATATAATGCATTTCACACTGAACCTAGCGACAATTCTTGAATAGCTAAATAGCTAAACCCACCGCGCTTGATCAAAACCTGATAGTTTGGCCACAAAACAATTTTTTTTGGAAAGTATACAAAAATGTCTAAAAGTAAAGAGTCAAGATAATATTGTTTGTATATTCTAATTATTGCCATATCGTTTGATAACATAATATGTAAAAATGTGTAAGTTTTACAAAAAGTTTGCAAAAAATACAATACATAAAAACAATCCACGATATTTTTTTGCATATCTTCCTATTTTAAATTCGATCACTCATTCCATTCCTTCATCCATCCATTGTCTATTCACGTTTTTTCAAGGGCTTCAAAAATGTCACGGACAGAACTGTAACTTGTGACCAATCATGATATACTGTTTTTCGGGCTCCGGTGGATGTTACAAAATAATGTTAAAAAAAACTTGGGGTCTTCGGCAAAAAAAACACCCTGAATGATGACTAATATAAATAGATAGAGTGGCGTAGAGAAATATGCGGTTTGCATATGCTAACTATGTGCTTTTTATTTAAAGTACCATCTGCCGCATAGGAGTAAAATAGTATCGAATATTGGGGGTGATCGTTGGGATCGATTTTTTTTTCTAGTAAATTGAGTGTGATATTTTTTTATCAAATTGGAATTTGATTAAATATGGGTAATGGTACATATGTGGTAATAAAAATTAATTAATTACATTTGTCAAATTATTCCATATTTTATAACTAAGGCTGTTAAGACCCTTATCATAATGCAAAGTTTCAACCACATCAAAAAAAATTTAACTTAAATAGCTTTGAATATTTTCTGACTAAATTCATTTGTATTTGAGACATCGGTACAAAGTTAAATTTTTGCCCACATCCACACATTGAACATTGAAAAATCGTTACTTTTATCAAGTAAAGCTGTAAATACTAAAGTAGTACTTTGTTCTTCCAATGAAATAGAGTAGTACAGAGCTCTTGGTTCCTTACTTTTTAAAAATTGTCAATACATCCCATAATCAAAAATTTCTTCCAAAATCCCCGTTCCAATATGTGGGTGTTGTGCAAAACGATTTGTCACCACCGATGTCTAGAACACAGGGCGGTTCGGCGAACAGAAGGACGAATTATTCGATATCCTTGCAGCGCGTGCGATAAGGATGCGCGCCCGTTTCTGGACTTGATGAATGGATTTATAATATCCCGTGACGTTCGACAGCTGATGTTTTTATCTACTGTCTTTTGTTCGCATTATTTTTCTGTCTCTTTTTAAAATTTCTTAAAAATAAATTGAAAATTATTTGAATATTGTGAACTATAGGCATAGACCTTACACTACATGGACTCCCAGTTCTTATATGCTTTTCTCTGTGCCGTCACTTAGTGAACGAGCGTTGCCGACAATCGTAGACGCTCCCGACATATTACACTTTTTGAATTGTTTTATATTTGCAAAGCATTCGTTTAGATTTGATATTTTTTAATTGCAAGTAACATAAATTGAAAAAAATGTTAAAAATGATATTAATAAATAATATAATTAATTAACAATTGCCTTATCCATTGGGAATTAAAATTAAGCCAATTACCAAAGCCGTTATAAAATATAATAAAATTTATTATTAAACCCAATAAAAACTAGTTATGCAAATCTCCACCTCACCTTACATAAAAACTTATATAATTAATAATTCATTCTCCTGATGCAAGTGTAACTTCACTTTTATTATCAATCCATAATAATTATTATTACACAGACGTTACAACTCTCATAATTCTGTCTCCCTACTGGATTTTCTTGTGACAATAAATTTTATTGCTCATTTTAAATTCAAGAAACGTTTGAATATTCGCGCCAGTGAAATTAATGTTAATACCGCGAATGACATTTATCGTAATTTTTATCGCGTTTATCGTTATGCAACATATTTTCGATGAAAAAAAAATATTGGTGGAAATTAGTCGGATAAAAGAATATATTGGATAATAAGAATATAAAGAAGGTTGGTGTTTGAATGATTGATGTATTTTTAAGTATGAATTATCGAAGAAATTTCAATGCAATAACTTATTAGGCTGAAAATTTGATATGCCATGTTTGACTCAAAGGTTGTACTTTTGGACCTATATACTTTATTTTGGTCAGACTATATAATAGTCTACTTTTATATTATTAGTTGTTTTTATTGGTAAAACTGTCCTGAACTCTAGGTATAAACGCTTGATTTAATCTAAAACTATTTGAACACAAATGCTTTTAAGTACTTATTGTATTTAAGTATTCTCAAGAAACGTTAAGAAACCTATGTGGTATACTATTGTTTCACGAATATATAGTATTATCTTCCTCTATAATTAATTAAAACCTCAAATTGTCTTTTACTTAGGTTTCGATGTGCAGGGATTTCATTTAATTGATTTTCAAACTACTAGATGGCTCTATAATTCCATTGAATCAGTTTTAGTTAGTGGAATTAAGTACATCAATGGAAAAGCTCATTGTTGGCAGAATATAGTTAGAACGTGATTATAATAGTAGTCATACAAAATTTAAAAATCTTATTATTAAATTTATTATAGTAATGAATTTAAAATATGACTAATATTGATTAACTACTTTAAAGCAATATTTAAATTGATTTTCATTGGTGATAAATAAATAAGCACGAATGTTATTTTAAAAACAATATATTTTAATTTCGATGCTTTCGAAATGGCGTTAAAAGACCTATACATAATACTTATCCCAAAAGCCCAATGACTATAACACTTAATAACAATAAAAATTTCTCAGTCGACTGCCTGTTCGAAAAAAGCCAATAACCATTACAGATCGCGTCAGTTCATTCAAAAAGCCATCTTAATATTTCAAAGAAACCTCCACAACCCACATTTGTGACACTCATAACACCGACATATGCCGTCGAAGAAAAGCGATGTGACTTTTCTTTTATTATAATTCGTGTCGTGGAGACGAGACATTACCAAATTGCATATATATTTTATTTAATAGCAGTTTTCGGGGTTTTGTAGGCTTAAAGGGGAGGGTTGGGGCTAACGCGCCCTAGCATTTTATAAAATTTAGTTTATCATTTGTCAACGCTTCTCTTTGCTTCTACGTTTTTAAATTGCCGGCAAGGCACAACTTGATTGTGCGGTGGAGGGCTGATGGAAAATATACTAAGAAGACTTCTATAAGAACAAATCATGGATTGTATGTGCATTGCATTATGTGAAAATTGCGTAGTGTATCCACGTTTTCAAGTAAAAATAACAATTCAACTTATAAAACAATTAAATATTTATATAGACTTATATAAATTATATCAAGATTTCGTAAACTAAACAACAGTGCTCACAACCAAAAATATCAACACAAGAAATACTTTTGATATAAATTCTTAAACATTGTAAGAATCAAGGTGATGACTAGTTATACATTTTTGCCCTGTACTTTCAAATATTGTGTTTAAAATTTCCAACTTTACTTGTATTGGAGATATCGGTGGTGGACCTTCCTATCTATTTATGAAAATCAAATATTTTGATGTAGTGAATTTTTTAACTTATAAAAATAATTTGAAAAATAATTTTACTAGCTATCGTATAAACTCAAGTTATTGTTGCCAATGGTATTTGTGAGTGCATATGAAGTTCCGGTATTTATCTTATGATTGTTCTTGGCAGATGGTTTGCGAGAGAAAATTATAACAGAGCTTATATCTGTTATCCTCAAATATAATATATTGATAAAATATTGCCTACATATGATGATATCATTACATTTCCATTGTAAGTCTTGCATCAGCATAGTTCGATTATCCCCATGATATACGATTCGTCTCCATCGTGAGTAAGTTAAGGTGTACATTTCATCACATTCAATTCTTTGCGTAATATTCCGGGCGTCATATATTTTTCCTTCAACGTTTACATAGATTCATATTTCATCCGTCGCGTAAGTCACATCATTTGTAAAACGCTATGCCATCATGTCTGTCTGTCTTCACGGGGTGAGAAAGAATCAACCGACCGACCATCCCACCCAAGGAGGGTGTCACTGTTCCCTCAACAGACAAAAGTAAAAAAATATATTAACCCCCTGAAGTCGTGTTCCGACCGCAAAATGGGAAGATGGGAAAATGGGAAAAGAAAACGCGAAGAAAAAACCGAAAACGATACAAGGCCAGATGGGGCGCGGTAAGGCACGCCGAAATGTCTACAAGTTATTTAAATAAAATCTAACATCATTATATGCTTAATATTTGTCAAAGTCGTGCGACGCTTTCTGAGGCGTCTGAATGCAGGGAATTCAAGGAGTGTTCGGCCCTTAATGCGGTTGCTTTAGGGTTGTCATCGGGATATTACGTATTTTTCTTGTTCTTTATTTCCAGCGTTTTACTACCATTTGCATACATTAGGAAGCAGAAATATTGTTCTGGGATTTTGTTGTGAGTTATTGCACCCTTTAAATATGTATGAGGTCTTGTATGAGAGTTTATGCGTATTACACAATATATTCCAAAATTTTGGAATAGATCTTTTATATATCTCCATCTATTTTCAATTTCAGATTACTAAAACTAAATTTTGGTATAACTCTTGAATATTACACTTCTTCAGTCGTTGATTAATTGCCATCTTAAGTGTGTAGAAAATCTTGTTAGAAAGTTTTTGCATATTGCACAATATATTCCACATTTTTTATCCAATTCCAACCAACTTCAATCTATGAATACTGGGTCTACATTTCTGGAATGATTGAGAAAACATATTACACTTCTATATTTGTTAAAAATTAAACCTTTTAATTATGTACAAAATCTTGTGCGAGAGTTTTTGCATAGTATACAAAATATTGTACAATTTGAGAAAATATATGTTTCATATAAAGCCATGTATCTTCAATCTCAGATCACTTGAAATATATTTTGGCGATTATACCAAAATTTTGGGATAGTTTTTTTTATATAAATCCAGAGATCTTACTGATCTTTATTATTTATATTTTATTGTGTCTAGCCAATACACCTTTTTCTGCATTATATAAATATGAAATATAGAAATCAAACCAATGTAAGGCAAAAGTTAAAATTCTGGCAAATTTTCAAAACTATGTGTACTAGTGTTTGATATATATTTTTGTGAATATAAAATCATTCCATTAAGTATTTATTGAGTGCTTGTTGGGTAAAAAAATATTTCCAGGACTTTCCACTACTTTAGCATTAAATGAATCATTCATGATTTTTTGTTTTATATACCTAAAAAATTTAAATAAACCTTTAGAACATGTATTTATGTTTCATCAAATTGATGATGCTTTACAAATTAAAATAACGCGAACGTTTTCTTGAACAAAATATGTCAAGATCATTTTTAGCTCTCAGGACTACGAAAAGACTAGATTTTAGGATGAAAATTCAAATTTGGTAGCTCAGCATTAAAAATTTGTTAGTTGCAGAAGGATAGCAATTTCTTTAAATCAGTATCCATCAATTTTAAAAAAAATTCAAAACAAAAACAATGTGAAATACTCGAAATCTTAAATATTAGGATGCTGAATGAGATATTTCACTCTATGATGCATCTAATATAGCTTAACAATTGATAACGCAAGATAGGTGCGCTATTTTACTTCTTAATAACTAGATGTAACAAATTGCATTTTTGTTTGGATTATAATAAATTATAACTAGTGGTGCATGGCATTGAGCCTTAAGGCAAATTGCTGGAACTTCCCGTGCCGTAATTCAGCAGCAAGTTCGAAATGTGCCAAATAAATTTAACTTTCAATGACTTTTGATTTGTTCGTCAATTTGAATATTTCTATATCACATAAGAAAATAAAATACCAAGTATCGGCCACCAATTGGATATCATTCGATCGATCTTCTATTGATTATTGATTTCATTCCCTGCCTGATCAATAAAATAATGACGATTATTTCTATTACATCAGACGTCATCCGATCAGGTTTATATGAATTCATCTAAATTATTTCGCATGCAAATCTCACAGAGATACACGTATGTAGAGACGTCGAGCAGATGAAGTGCACGCATATATCATTGGCGAGCGCTCGCAACATTCCAGCACGTCCGAATCCGAATACGTACTCGTACAATATCAACACATGTCTACACCTACATCTATGATATAGGATTTCACAATTAACAAGTTGACACGCGATTAATAATCACGCGACATTGGAAACATAAATATTTATGAATTTCATACATCAAATGACTGATTTAAATTCCAATTATTTTATTAAAACATTTACCCGCACGTACCGCAACAGTTCTGGTATTAATCAAAAAGCTGGCGAGCGACGGAATCGCTGAATGTATGAGAGCGAATGTTAATTTAGCAATTATTCAGAATTTTGGGAATTGTTTATCAGATATTCCGGTGTGTCGCGTCGCGGGCTCACAAAGACAAATTAAATATTTGTCGAAGGGGTCGGGGTCGGATGAGGCTGAGGCTGAGGCTGAAACTGAGCACTGCCGCCGAAGCATTCGCCCGAGTTCAAACATGGATGAGGATGGCATTTGCTTGTGCACCGACGATATGGCTTGCATTTGCGAATGCGTTTGATAACTCGAAAATGCCGGGAATAACGCGACGGGTATAAAAAGACAAAAAAGAAGAAATCGGAATCGTAATCGACAAGCATTGGGCTGGACATGATGAAAAAAAAACTGATATCTGGTGTGATAATTTCATTCGTCATAATTATATAGCATATTCAATCAACATTGTGCCAAATGAAAATCGAACCCATTCGGACAATTACAAAAGCCCCCGAAGCATTCGCCTCCTCAGGAATCATCCAAACTCACTTGCCAGACAACTACCCCACAATACTACCCCACAAGGATAGTTTTATTTTTTCTTTTTATTTATTTATACCTATTGCACTATGACACACCAGATTTTTTTGGCACAACTTAGAATGTCTCAATCGGATGCCAATCCAACGATTGGGCGTGAAATTTTTGGTACAACTTAGAAGGTCTTAATCGGATGCCAATCCACTGATTGGACATCCAGGTATGATACCAGGGAAGGGTTAAAAAAGTTACATTAATATTTGTCAGTGTTGAAAATCTCAGACAATGTTAAAAGAATATGTATTTTTGGAGAGATTTTTTTCCTACAGTTTTACTTGTTGTTGCAGTTTCAGAACAGGTGTAAAGTTACTAGATATTAAAAAGTGGTTCTTGCGACAGTAAGTCATGTTAAGTACACTTTTAGTATAAGGTATTGTTTCCTTATCTATGGTATTGTCACTCATTTTTCGTTCCCTAAAAATTGTTTCATTTTTTGTTTCTATTGCACAAACACCCAAGCAGGAAATTGAGGAGGACGTGATAACAATAGTTTTTTGTATTAAAATAAAATTTATCTGGTTTAATTTTATTATTTTTAACAGCGTTTGAAATTCTTAAGCACTTGCCATATAACAAAATCAAGTAACATCAATTTTTATCAGTAAGGAAAATATTTTCTATGTACGACTCGATTCTATTTTATAATATTCAAACCTATTTCAAGAGTTTCAAATAAAATCGTGTTATATTTCTTTCTTGTTATTTTACCTTATTATTGTAACTGATAATTTCCAAAAATATTTGAGCTCAAATGCAATTAATTACAAAAACAGATGGATCGAACAGCCCAAGAGCCTATCTAACATATTGATAGAAAATTTGAAGAAAAAAAAACCTGAAGGCTCATTTCAAGTTCAATATTAAGAGAAAAGCTATTTGATCTTTTACCATTTCTTTTGTAAACTTAATTTTAAAAATAATACATATTTGGATATAATCATTAAATTTGCTCTTTTGTACTTTCTGAAGGATTGATTTTATATTTGATGTAGTAGATAGATAATCAAGCAAATAAATATAAAAATATGAAATGAAAATTTCATTTTGATGTATATTCTTATTCATGTTCAATTTATTTTCTTGGTCAATATTAATTTTCAACCTGACTGCAAAACATTTTTTGACAAATTTTCGATTTCTAATATGGAAGTAGACTTTAGCTCTATAAGATTATATCTGCGTTTATCTGCAGATAAAATCTTATAGTTGAATTACATCTGTATATTACAAGATTATAAATTGTAAGTTTCTATTACAGCGACATACAAACGTAATAACTATTCAAACTAATTACAAAGTCAATTTTAAACGAATGCATATTGCAAAAGTATGCAAATAAATTAAATCGAATATGGGCATTTCCTATTTATTGCACATTTACAATTATTACTAGAAACTCCAATTATATCTAATGGCGCCATAACATAAACAACATAAGACATTCGATTTGTACGTGACTGTAACAGAACGAAAACTACTTTTTTAATGTAATTGCTAAATTAAGTAAGTAAAATAGAATACAATCGCGATGGTGTGATAAATCTATGAAAATAAATACCCACATCATCTTGTGGATATAAATAACTCAGAAATTAATTTAAATGTAGATTTTATCAGAAGTAAACGCCATTTATTACAAAATATTTATATTGAATCAAAACGCGAACGTATCTAAAGCTCGGCAGAGAAAGGAATCTGGTTGGAATTTTGCATACATACAAGTTGGCACTTGTAAATGTAATTGCATTCTGGTTTCATTGACATAATGTATTCTATATATCAAATGAATTTGTCTATAAATCAAATAAATCGCACTGATTATAAACGTATTTGTCAAAATATTATATATTATAATTAGACGGGGACTTTTAATAATAATATCATGGACATGAAGTTGTATCTAGCATGAATAGGGTTTATGGACACAATCAATAGGAATAATATTTAGAGAAAATTTGATATAAAATATCATGGATAAATAATGTGAAAAATTGCATGTTAAGGAAAATTTTTAACTTTTCAATAGGAAATAAGTAGTTTTTAAATTTCATGTGACCAATCCATTCAGATCATTCCATGTGATTTTTACAAGTTTTATTTCAATATCCCGCGCATTATAATAAATTTCTTTATCTCCGATAAACAACACGGTTTGGAGTTTTCAAATTCTTTCGATTAATTTAGCGTATTTTTCATCGTTTTAACAAAAACTTTAACGTGAAGTTCTGTAAAAATTCTCTGTATCGCTGCAGATATTACAAAACGTTCGAAATGTAAAAAGAAGGAGTTATGAACACTAAAACAAGAGGAGATGCTACAAAATTAAATATTTTCAAAGTATTCGTACTCCGTGGCATAGAAAAAATAATGCCCGATATGATGTTTTTATAGGCTCGTATAAAAATCTACCCGTAGGTAGTAGATAGTGGCGATTATTAAAAATATTAAAGCACGAAAATAGTGAAAAGGTATTTTATGCTCAATTTTTATTAAGGGTATGCCATAATTAAAATAAGGAAATATTTTGTAATGCATAAAAGTACCATGCACACAGCTGACATGCATTTTCACTAAACAAAAATTTAACATTTTACAAAAAATAGCCTTGCTATATATTTACTACAAGCAATTAGTGCATTTTTGCACTATACATTGTGCAAATTATTTCCTTTAAGCTTCATCAATTTGTGACTGCATGATTAAATAAAATATTATTTTATATGGTACTTACATTTCTGATGAGTATAGCCTCCAAATTTTACCAAATTAGCACAGTTTTTTCAAATTGTATTCTGCATAAACAAAACCCCCATACATCTAGTAAAATGTTCTCTGAAATAAGGTAAAATAATTAGTAAAATAAAATAATTATATATAAACATTAATGATTATATCACTGAAATAAATTATATCTATATTTGCAAACTCAAAAATAACAAATATCTGATTGTTGTGATAAGACATATTTAGTCAAAAGTTACTAACCTCAAACACAAATGTCAAACTACATCTAAGACAAAAATTAATAAGATTTTTGCTCAAAGATGTCACTATTAAAGCAATACATAAAACACAATTTGCACACAATTTTACTCGTAAATTAGCTGAATTATATTTTTATTTATTATAATAAACACGAAGACACAAAAACAACGTCCATTTTATTTGACAACTAGTGCGTAAATGATTTACGTCGAAAGAACCCGATTGAAGTTGGTGCAAGTGTGTTGCAAGATGATGCATTACTGACCGTTAATAATTAAATAGTTTAAATTGATTAAATCATTGTTATTACAATATATTGAGTTTAAATACTTAATTTATATTTAGAGTAAACTTATTATTTAATAATTCTTGATAATTAACAATAAATAACATTATTAACGGCAAATAACGGGCGTACTTCCGGTGACAAACGATCTGAAGCAACTTTACGCTATAGTTTGACAGCTATTGTTGACAAGAGCTAGTGACATTGTTAGTGAAAGAAGGAAATTTTAATGTTATTTCGGAATTTCTGTGTTTTATGTCTTTATAACTTTACTCATAAAATAACAGAATTATATAATTTTATTTTAATAAACAAAATGATAGTTCTCGTATAAATTATTTATGCCAAAAGAACTCGGCTGAAGTTGATGTATGTGTGTTGCAAGTTGAAACAATATTGGCAGGTAATAATTAAATTGTTTAAATTCATTAAATCATTGTTATTACAAAATATTGATTTTAAATACTTAATTTATATTCATAATAAATGTAATATTTATTAACTAAATAAATAATAATAATTGGTAATGGCAAATAACGGACGTACTTCAGGTGATAGATGAACTAAACCAACTTCACGTTATAGTTTGACAGCTATTGTTGACAAGAGCTAGTGACATTATTAGTGAAAAAAGAAAATTTTAATGTTATTTCGGCATTTCTGTGTTTTATGTCTTTACTCATAAAATAACAGAATTATAAAAATTTTGTTTAATAAACAAAATAACAGTTCTCGTACAAGTTATTTATGCCAAAAGAACTCGACTGAAGTTGATGCATGTGTGTTGCAAGTTGAAACAATATTGGCAGGTAATAATTAAATTGTTCAAATTCATTAAATCAATGTTATTACGAAATATTGACTTTAAATACCTAATTTATATTTATAATAAATGTATTATTCACTAACTAAAAGAATAATAATTATTAATTGGTAACGGCAAATAACGGACGTACTTCAGGTGACAGATGACCTGAAGCAACTTCACGTTATAGTTTGACAGCTATTGTTAACAAGAACTAGTAAGATTGTTAGTGAAAAAAGGAAAATTTTAATGTTTTTGTAAAGAAATTACTGTGTTTTGTGTAGTAATTTATATATATTTATATATTTAACAATATACATAAAGGCATAAACAATAAATTTCATGTGCAGTTATGGAAATTAAACCGAAAATAGGATTTGAATATCAGGTACGTCAGACATTTTTTGTTACAAATTATACTTAGACTTTTAGTTCATTAATTATTTATTATGTGTACGTTATTCTATCATTTATTACCGTAATTTCGCAAAATATTTTCATTACATTATAAATCCATTTCTGCTCCGAACATTTTACATTTTACAATAACCGTATTGACGTGAACTTACAACCTATGAGTGCGCTCTGATATATAAATAATTTCTCAGCCATTCTCATGAGAGTCATATTGAAAGTATATAATAATAACAGCGAGTAACAATGCTTCAATCATAATGCATATTGTACGTGTACAATGGAAAAGAAAATTCTTTGAGTCGATTTTCCTTCAATTTATGATATATGAATTGCGTACGTACCGATATGAGTGCACTGGAATGAGATTTCATTTTGTGGAATAGAATTATGGAATTTTTACATAGAATTTGAAAAAGTCCGGTATTGACTAAACCATTTTGTGAACCTACTGTTTTTAGTACTGTTCTTATTATAAAAGAAAGTTTACCTGCACTATATACTGCTGATTGTTTTCTGATTGGTTGTATTGATTTACTCCATGTGATGGATGAATTCTGATTCAAGTTATCATTCTGGATTTTCTTTCATACAGAGGCTGAAATATTTAGTTTTGAATAAACTGGCAACCTCCAAGATATGAGGAAACACATGAAATCCCCAGGGATTATGGAATTCCTAAATTTTATTTGAAATCAACACTTGCTGATGCAATTATGAACCTAAACACCTTTATGTATAATTTTGCTTCAGGCTTTTACTTCCAGATTGCTGTGTGGTTGTGGTAAGAACTTTGTTCTTAATATCATGTATATCTACCATTGGTTTACTTAAAAATAATTCTAGGTTATAGAATACACAACCTATAAAAAATTATCTCATCATAAAAATGACCAATGGGTTGCCTGAACATAATTCTAGGTTTTTGGAATGTTGCCTAGAACAAGAAGTACTGATTGCTGTCCAAAAATAACAGCAAATTTCAACTTCTACCATTTGCTGATGGAAATCACATCAATGTTTCCATTTCTACCTCCTCAACAACTTACGAATTTCTTTATACAATGAAGTGGCTGGTAGCTGTCGAATTAATCATATCAGAAAAATGAATTCCTGTTGAAATATTGAAAGGCATTGTTAGACCTAACAATAATAAAGTTGTGCTTGTCACGTTCCAACAAGCGATGGGAAAAGGGCTCATGTATTTTCTTTAGTAAAAGAGAATGACTTTCTTCCAATTGTACTTTGGAATAAGTAGTATTATGTTAGCAATTGTTGTATTTATATGCTGTATCTATATGTATATATGTATTGGAAATCATCAAAATGCTGTGTAATCAGTAATTTTAGATAAAATTAAATATATTTTATGTAATACTCCTCATCAAACTCCAAAATTTTACTTTGCGTATATACAATTTTTGAATGTTGGAATTGCTCGAAAAAAAACGAATGAAAGTTCGATACTATTTCTACATGAATCATGCAGCATATCTAAAAATCTACTATCAACTGTTAAAATTTTTCCTCTTTCTTCTGAAAAAAATAAAAATGTAAAAAGTGAAGAACAGGAAATAAAATATCAATCCCGCGACACCCCAATATCGTTATCATCAGATGTAATCGTTATCAAAGGCCGCATAACGACCCATAAAAATACAGAAAGTCCCATATTGATGTTGTCACCCCATACGTTTGACACAAATCTAACCACTCCATTGATACACAAATGCACATAATCCCGTTAAAGTGACACTCACGGTGAGGCTTATCAATATCTCGAAAGCAATTCAGCGGGCACGATGATTGACTATGGATTTCGCTTTTTAATAGAAAAAATAAAATATTTTTTAGTCCGCATCCAGAAAATGCATGCACCACAAAGTTGATGGATTTTTGTTTTAATTTTTTATTTTGTTTTAATCTTTTACTGCAAGAATGCAAAAACTGCAAGAACGTTATCATTCTATTCGCTTTTAAGATTTTCTATTGCTTTACGCATTTATTTAATCGCACGGTTTTCTATAGGATATATTTACTATGATTTTTAATCTAAATGGATCAAACTTCTAATTGTTTTTTTTTTTTCAATTATGAGTTTCTAATGACTTTTAGTTCTTTGTCATTTTAATGATTATAGTTAATTTTTTAGTGAGAGAAAAGTTAACAAAAAATCTAATGTATTCTCAAGAACTTATATTTAAAAATAATTTTTTTGGTGCTTGCATCTTGTGGGCATAACATCGGCGCGATGACCCGGGCACCCGGGCTGTATGTAGAATTGTAAAATATTTTTTAAACACTAGAGAACTAATTTTGTGTGTGATGTTACAAATGATATAAAATAAAATTAAACTCACATTATAATATCGATTTAAGATGATTGAAAAGCACAAATTTGTTGCTCAAAATTCTTGAAATGTCAGTAGTCAACAATTAGACTTCATATATCCACCTTTTTCTACTTCATTCCACCTTATGAGAAAGGTCGATTTTGTCGATGATCATTTGATAGTAATTTGCGACAAAAGAGTGTAATTTTCTCATGTCTGTTTTCCCAAATTTCTAAAGCTTTTAAATTTTACTAGCTTTGCTTTCTGAAATTGCATAACCTAAAGTAAATATTTTTCTGTGTCATTAAACCAACTTTTTTAACAAAAGTATATTGAGAGGTGCGAATTTCATAGCTCTTTGAGATGCCAATTTCTCACGATTTGCTTCTTTGTGTTACTTCTAGGAACAATTCGGATTCTGTGAATTATTTTCACAAATTTTGATTCTGTGAAGTATTTTATTCAAGTACCAAGTAAAAGCTGTCGACACTTTGTATATCATTTCAGATATAAACATAGATATTTCTATCTCATTAAAATTATTATTTATGAAAGGGTACACCATTTAATTAATTTTGCTAAATTTAAAAACATGCAACACAAATCTATGTAAAAACAATCTATACATGAAAATCTTTCGAAATTGAATTAAATTACACTAATTATGCATAATGTATTACTGTTGCCTCATTTAAAACAATATTTAAATGAAAAAATAAATTTTAATAGACTCTAAACTGCAACTAATGATCGTATGTACGATTATGATCATTAATTTTTGTAGAAATACCTCCAGGTATATGCAAAACAGACGATTCTAGTTTCAGAGGATGGTTTTGTTATGCGCACATATTTTTCAGTATTTATAATTATCAGACACGCAAGATGACGAATTAAGAAGCAGTTTGATTCTACTTAACAGATTTTATTTTTTTTAGAATTTCATATTTCTTTTGCAATGTATTTCGTTTTTTGGGTAATGTCAGGGTGTATATAGAGGAGAGCAGAGATAAGCCGGGTTTAATGGTGCAAGAACGTCATACCAGCCGCTCCGACAATGTCGGTGAACATTTTATGACGTGTTTTTCATATCGCGAGATTCAGAATTCATTGATTTCTTTGGTTATTTTAATGGAGCATGTGTGATTTATTAAATACCGAAGCACGATATAAACTGATAATCACATTTGTTTCATAACCCCATCTTATAATACACCTGAGATATTTTGTATAAATTTTAATTTATGCTTATCAGTGCAAAAGAAATAACTGGTTAATCTATTCTATTTAACAAGCGGTTATGTCTAAAACCTTATATTTGAATGTCACAGATTGTTCTATATTTTTGCAGTATATATATATATATATATATATATATCTATATTTGCCTGTAAATGTATTTCGGGACCTGTATGTTATTTAAATAAACAGATTTAAACACGAGCTACGGATTAAACCTTTGTATTTCTAATTTCAATCCAAGTAAAACCTCTCATCCCCGAGGGGTGCTCCGTTGATCGGGGCAACCCTAATGTTTTCGAAGATCAAACAGATCTTCAACGAAGTATAAGAACTGTTTCCCATTTTCCGTTTTCGTTTGAGCCCCTCTCGGCATTGCTCATTTGAAATATTTAGACAACTTCCAAGCAAGAGTATCGAATATAATTGTTTTATTAGAAGAACAATCAAACATGGCGGCCGGATAAATGAATCGGAATACAATATATTATAATGGTTTACGAAGAAATTGGTTTAGGGAAAGAGTTAGGCTTAAAGCTTTTTACCCGCGCTTCTAGAGCTTTTGTTTCTTTGGAAAGTTACCCGCCGACCGATGTGTGCATTCGATTGTGAAGTCAAGAGTGATTATAAGATGTTTTCGTTTGTTGTTGATGATTTAAAGATTTTGTTGGTGGTGGTAGTGGTGTTATTGGATATAGGTATTTGATGTTATTAAGGGATTAGAAAGTTGTATCAAATTGAAGCTCAAAGGGATAATTGAATATATAATACTTGCGACTTAAAAAACGGCCGAATTCTTTGTAGGGGTTACGTGTTTTGTAGAACATACTTTGTTCATGAACCTAGACACAACGAAATTTACCATGGACACAGCAATTACCGAACAATAGCGAGTCCTTCCGAATAATTTACCCCGAAAACGTTCTAATAGCCCTCTAGCAATTTCATTTACTATAAGGTACATTTTTGATTAAAAAAAAACGAAATTTTCGAAACAATGCCGGATTATCGGGAATACCGATAGTCCGACATTTATCACCATGAAAAATACAGAAAAATATCTGTCTGATGTAGTTTGAAAATTATGTGCATTTATTTGAAACCTAGAGCTTTTTTCTTGAGGTTTTGTATTAAATAAAAATGGCATTACTTTTTTCGAATTACTTGCCCTTAAGAAGCATTCAATTAACCCAGTGAACTCTCTGCAAAATTCTCCAACGTGTTACTTAATTTTATTCAAATTATATTTTATGCTAAATGTAATCTTGATGCTTCCAGGAGGTAGGTACATTTCGAGTAAATACAAATACAAATGGGATAATAATGAAACGCATTGGAGGGTGTTCTAAGACGGTTACATATTGAATCTTAACGTTGGGGGTACATATTTGTTTGTTATTCGAACTTGTCGATGTGTGTATTATGTATGCAAGAATGTTTGTGTTTGTTCAGGAGCAAACAATGTTTCAATATGGCGTGATTTAATTATGAATTTGATAATATGATATGAAGACGGCGAATAGCTCTCGGCGACCCGCAATATTCAATTGTGAGCGAATAATAATAGATACTTCAGTGGATAAATTTGTGAGTTTTATCAGCGACACAGGAATTAAAGTCAAGACTTATTTCTTCCATTTTTCTGACGTCTTAAACAAATATATATTAATCAAATAAATCTACAGCCCCATTCGAAATAATTACCAGCGACACTTCTACCCAGGAATTCTCTAATGCGATTTGCATTCGTTAATTTTTTCGACTCTTAATTGTCGGTGTAAAAGAAATGAGAACTGACTCGAAGTGTGGAAATTCACTTGTGCTCTTGCCATTAAAATATCGTGTTTCACTGTACCAGAGCAAACAGAGATCAACGAAGAATTTAAATTAAAACATGTACGTACATCCCTAATTTACCATCATATAATTATGACGAAGCTAATGAAGAAGTGTCATGTAATAGGATGAATTATGAAATATTTGGCGGGATCTGGTTACAGAGTGCATATAGACGGAGGTGGACTCTATTCTTAAGAGCAGAAATAAAAATAAGAGTCTGAATTTAATAATTGACTAATTAATATATAGGAACTAATATATTGGAATTCTCAATGATTTTTGTTTTACAAAATATTTAATGCGATTCCAGTTCTGAACCCTCACTATTTTTTAAATAATTGATTTCAAAGTATTGATAATGCAATTACCATTTCATATTTCATTTTGAGATGAGACCTCCAGGACGACAATTTTCTTCATTTGAAAAAAATGAACTTGTTTGTTTGTTTTCATAATTTTTGTTAATTCATCATTAAATCAATCTGGACCTACGGAATTGAGCTCTGGGGATGTGCTTACAAATCAAATATAGCTATAAAGCAGAGAACTCAGTCAAAACTGTTCTCTTTGGAGTTCTTATTAGACATCGCTCTCAAATATTGTCAATTTAGCTTACAGGAATCCTTATGCATTTCTGATTGTTGAATAAAACAGAGTTAAAAAAAATGTAGCTTTTAAACAAAACAAGACGAATGATCACTTTAGCTTTAAGCGACTTAAAAAATGTGGCACATGGACCTACTTCAGCCATAATTAGAAAATTCCTCACTAGCGTAATTTTTATACAAAAAATTACTTATTTATACTCAACGTAAGACAGTATTTTTTTGGTTCGTATCTATATTCGATGAATTAGATCAATTATGATACATTTTTATTACTATTTACCGAGGGTTCTCATACTTTTTTATAAAAAATAATTTAGTTTGGGAGTTTCTTTTTTAACATTTTACCCAAAATTCAAATCACAATAGGAACACAATCAATAACTGCTGTCGAATCCGTGTGCATACATAAGTTCTCCGAATGATGTATTGCTGGTAAAGGCGGGCAGAAAATTGACTGTCCCATGGGGCTCCCGTTGCCGGATTTGTCTGGCTTCGGCTGAAGAGCGGGCTACTTATTTGGGGGAATCTGTACGAATTGAATTAATCTTACGCTAAGTGGAACTTGAGAACCCTTTACTGTTGACTCACAATGCAAAATACCCAAAATACGATTGTATCAGTGTTGGAGGAGAAGTCGTTATCGAAAATCGATATATTGAAGCTATTCATGGTAAATTTAAAGTAATTTTTGTTATTTGCAGTCCATAATGAAAATATGAGATAATAATTAGTTAGATTTAGTAGGATATTTATTACCAAATTTCATATTTTCCTGTTCCTCCCGGAGTGTGATCCCCTTTCTATCAAAACCGTCAAGTTTACATTTAGCGTCGCAGTTGAGCATCGATTGCAATGCGATTCTGACATTTCGCCTTCAAAACTCAATCAAGAATATGCCAAGAGCATCATGTAATGGCAATGATTGTAATTAATATAGCAACAGAAATAATAACGTTCCACGAAATTATAGAGCATGGGTATACGCGGCATAAATCCATTTCTGACTATGCTTAACTTAGCAATTATAAGTTATATAAATACATACACATACATATATATATATATATATATATATATATATATATATATATATATATATATATATATATATATATATACGTAATACTCCTCCAAAACGGCTTGATCGATTTTAATGAAATTATATAACCAGGTTCAGTATGACTGATCAATGATTTTTATCCTTGTTGGTGAAATAATTTACAATTAATATATGTCCTGTATCTTTTTCCCCGCTTTTCTATTATCGTATACAATTCGCAATTTAGTTAGCTTTGTCCAATTGTATTTTCGAAAATAAAGTGCCCGGATAAATTGTAATCCCGGGTTCAAACCACATTGATGGATCCGGGGTTTTGAATTGAATTTAGGGGCAATTCGTCACTTTGTCAGAATATAAAGTGGCCAGTTGGATGTTTTAGTAATCTCTTTTATAAAGCAGAATCTACTTTAACACCGATAAAGAACGATACGCGTATGTTAATCATTCAAATAGAATGGAATTGAAATTGACTCATCAGGGGGAAAAAAATTGGGCTTGATAAAAAGTACTTCATAGCTATTAATATTCAAAAAAATTATATATTTATATATAATGGTTCCCCGCCCAAGGGCAACTTGTTCTAATTTGTAACAGCTTTCATCACAATTAAGTTGGCAAACATTACAGTGATACAATCTTTTGATACGGTAATTTCTTATACTAACAGTAAAAATTTGCATTTCTTTATTTGTCTTTCATTTGAAGTCAAGCAATTGCATGTGTAGGAGTAGGATAGAATGACGAAAATCAGAGTTTTTGGAATGGGAAAGCGAACAGATGAAACACGAATAAAAAATCCCCGAGTTTTGCTAATGACCCCGAATTAGGCAGGAGTAGAAGGAAGTGCAAATCAGAGAGGGACTATGGGTAATTGAATCATTGGGTAATTAATTAAATACCTGCAATTCGATTTCTTGTAGTATTTCTCAACTGTGCACAGTTGCACATCTTAGTTGAAACTAATTTCTGGAAATAATAGATTTGACGCATTGTATATCATATCAATAAAGTATCTAAATGTAAAACAAAGTTTTATATGTGCAAAATAATAGTTTTGAATGAAGAAATATAAAGCTGCAGTTATAGTATAATTGTTTTATTAGATATATTGATTTAATATACTAGGAGTAGATGGCATTCTGCCTTGAGAACTCACCAGAGTGAGTTTCATGAGAATCGCAAAAAAATTATAATATTTAATTAGGAGGAAACAGTCTAGTATATCTTGATATCCTTTGATTTGATTTTGAACATTTAAAATCAGTTTACAAGTTTTGGCGAAAATGTGGACGAAAAGTTTGAATAATTCAACAGAAACGGTTCCTTCGATCATCGATACGATCTTTATCAAATTTTATCAAATGCCTTTCAAATTTTTGAAATCGGTGCAACCGTTTTTGAGAAAATGTCGACCAAAAATCAAATTTTGCCTGCAACTATTTTTTTCAATATTGATCTCAAACGATTCAGATTGCCCTGAATCGTCGAGAAAGCATATAATTAACAACTCGGATTTTTTAGCGACGATATAAATTTCTTCTTCAAAAAGTTTTTTTTTATTTAATTAAAATTTAATCACCGTCCCGCACACGAATCGTTCGTTGTATTTCCACATTCATTGAATTTTTAACAACGCATGTGATTTACAACATTCCATCGTGCGGTCTAAATGAATGCACATCTGGTAACTGTTCTTTGGGGTAGTAAAAATGCGGAAACAATTTGAATTAAAAAATAAAACATTAAAAACACCTTTTTCCCCTGAGGTAAGATGCCCACCCTCGGTTGACGCTTTATTTGCTCAAGAACTTATTGTATTGAGTCTGATGTTCGGTATCATTATACGATTTTTTATTCTTTAATCCCCGAGGTATGATTTCAACGCGGGCACCGAGATGTCCCGCGCGGCTAATGCTTTTTCATGTCTGCGTATTTTTAATTTGTCTCGGATCTCATTTGAACACCGAAGATTTGTTTTTATGCCCCATTAAATGATTATGTACAGTGGGCGGTCTATTGTATCAAGTCTTATCGTTTATGCACGGAAATATATAAAAGTTTTTGGAAATGCGGCTTGCTTTGGCAAATTGCATTAATATTTTAGAGAAATTGAAATGCTGTGTGGGTATAATTGAATTCGGTGAATTTAATATTTATAAAACATATTTTCAATAACTCAGCAAGTAGACAAGAACGCTATACACTCTATAAACTGTATTCTTCTTAAATATTAGACTAAATTTTGGAGATAATCTTTGAAGACTTGAAGAGAGTAGCTCATCTATTATCACTCCATTGAGTGATTTCCTAATTGATACTAATGCTGGCACATAGGCCAACATTGATCATACTCAATTGATTTTATATCCAATGTAGGTGATCAAATAAATACAATTAAAAAAAATAGGCCACCATTAGAAGATATAGATAGGCCAACCACTTGGTTTTCTTCTAAGAAGCCGTGTAGTTCAGATGTATAGTCAAAACAGTTCATATGACTTAAATTCTGATAGCTGTTCAAAAAATCACAAGAAAAATATATCAAGTAATACAGTGTCAAAATATATCTATTCAAATTCGGAAGTACATTTAAAATCTGTCTTCTATCAATTTAGTGGTTCAGCATATTCTGCCAATCTCGGAACAGAATCAAATGATCCGAATTATTATTCCGTTATCTTAAAGGGTCCATCTATAAACAGCGTTTAGAATTGTGCCTTATTTCAAAGGATAAGGGTTTTCAGTTAACACTTTATGATTATGGGATTCATTGAGGAAGACAATGGCAGAATTGTTTCTGCAACCCGACTCCAATTAAATCCACAGGGTGTCAAACATCACACTGGCAAATGTAAAACATTGGATCGGATTTATATGATATCTGATATAAAATAGAATAGAATAATTGTATATATACTAAAGCATTTTTTAAAAATTTATTTGACATTAAAAATATAGTATTGCTTGAATTGGAAAATAAGGTATTATGTTTGTTGATTTTTTTTTAGTAATAAATTAAAGGTTTTTAATAAGCCTTTGGTAATTGCAATTAGATTTTCTATGGGTGCATCAGACTGCATCTATAGATGCAGCATTTTTAATCAGAATTTGTATATGAGTTATAATAGTTACTACATACATTTTAATATTTTTTTCAAAAACTATTTTTCCGAAATTTATTAGTTTTACCCAGGGTTTCTATTAAAAGATCTCCCAACTTCATCTCCTAGCACCTCTCGGTCGTTAACGCGGAAACGCGGAGCAATTGCGATGAACGTGTGCGAATTTAAACGACTGTTTAGCCGGTCTAATCACGAAGCGACGGCTTAATTAGCCGACAGTCTGTTCTTTCATCACATGCTACACTATTGTTTTCTTAATAGCGGTTCCCGAAGACTGGGGAAATTTAAATAATAATGCATGCGAGGAAATAAGGAATAGAATCGTATTTGTTATTGAAATAA
>NW_020537324.1:5342905-5355745 GCF_003426905.1 Ctenocephalides felis
TCGAGAGGTTCGAATTTCATAGCTCTTTGAGATGCCAATTTCTCGCGATTTGCTTTTTTGTGTTACTTCTAGAAATAATTTTGATTCTGTGAATCATTTTCACAAATTTTGATTCTGTGAAGTATTTTATTCAAGTTCCAAGTAAAAGCTGTCGACACCTTGTATATCATTTTTCAGATATAAACATAGATATTTCTATCTCATTAAAATTATCATTTATGATAGGGTACACCTTGCCATTTAATTAATTTTGCTAAATTTAAAAACATGCAACACAAATCTATTTAAAAACAATCTATACATGAAAATCTTTCGAAATTGAATTAAATTACACTAATTATGCATAATGTATTACTGTTGCCTCATTTAAAACAATATTTAAATGAAAAAATAAATTTAATAGACTCTAAACTGCAACTAATGATCGTTATACGATTATGATCATTAATTTTTGTAGAAATACCTCCAGGTATATGCAAAACAGACGATTCTAGTTTCAGAGGATGGTTTGTTATGCGCACATATTTTCAATATATAATTATCAGACACGCAAGATGACGAATTAAGAAGCCGTTTGATTCTACTAACAGATTTTTTTTTTTTTAGAATTTCATATTTCTTTTGCAATGTATTTCGTTTTTTGGGTAATGTCAGGGTGTATATAGAGGAGAGCAGAGATAAGCCGGGTTTAATGGTGCAAAGAACGTCATAGCAGCCGCTCCGACAATGTCGGTGAACATTTTATGACGTGTTTTTTCATATCGCGAGATTCAGAATTCATTGATTTCTTTGGTTATTTTAATGGAGCATGTGTGATTTATTAAATACCGAAGCACGATATAAACTGATAATCATATTTGTTTCATAACCCCATCTCATGATTCACCTGAGATATTTTGTACAGGTTTCAATATAAACGTTAATTGATACTTATCGGTTCATGAGAAAAAACTGGATAATATATTCTAATTAACAAGAGGTTTTGTAAAAACTACCTGAATGTCATATATTTTGCTATACTTTCGCAGTATATTTTTATATAGAAACATTTTTTTTCAAATTTCTTTGGTACTATCATTTGAATCAAATTCGTTAATATTTGATTAATGAAATTAGCAAGTGTGGTAGGAAGGTAAAAATTAAGAGTTGCATTAATGTATTTTTTTAAATTCTTATGGGACTTTTATGGGACGAGATTTAATATTCATCTACATATGCAATAAGCAATATCTAACTCTTTCTCTACATTTGTTTAACGATATAAATAAATCAATTTGTTCTTTAATTTTTAATATAAATGTAATATATATATATATATATATATAAATATTCTGTATGTGTTTCTGAATGTATTCGGACCTGTATGTTATTTAAATAAACAGATTTAAAACACGAGCTACGGATTAAACCTTTGTATTTCTAATTTCAATCCAAGTAAAACCTCTCATCCCGAGGGGTGCTCCGTCGATCGGGCAACCCTAATGTTTTCGAAGATCAAACAGATCTTCAACGAAGTATAAAAACTGTTTCCCATTTCCGTTTCGTTTGAGCCCCTCTCGGCATTGCTCATTTGAAATATTTGACAACTTACAAGCAAGAGTATCGAATATAATTGTTATTAGAAGAACAATCAAACATGGCGGCCGGATAATGAATCGGAATACAATATATTATAATGGTTTATAGAAAGAAATTGGTTTAGGGAAAGAGTTGGGCTTAAAGCGGCTTTTTACCCGCGTTTTCAGAGCTTTTGTTTCTTTGGAAAGTTACCCGCCGACCGATGTGTGCATTCGATTGTGAAGTCAAGAGTGATTATAAGATGTTTTCGTTTGTTTTTGATGATTTAAAGATTTTGTTGGTGGTGGTAGTGGTGTTATTGGATATAGGTATTTGATGTTATTAAGGGATTAGAAAGTTGTATCAAATTGAAGCCAGGGATAATAAAATATATAATACTAACAACTAACTTTAAAAAGGCCTAATTCTTCATAGGGGCTATGTGTTTTTTAGAACATACTTTGGTCATAAACCAGGACACAACAATTACCAAATACTATCGAATTCTGCCGAATAATTAGGAACCTCCCCGAAAAAGTTCTTCTAGCTAGCTCTCTAGCATTTTTATTTGCTAGACATTTTTGGAAAAAAAATTACGAAAAAATGCCGAACTATTGGGCATTCTGACCTGGTGGGCTTCTACTGTATATATATTTATCATTTAAAAATCAGAAAGTATCTATTTCATGCAGTTTGGAAAGTATGTGCATTTAAAGCTTTTTTTTCTTGAGGTTTTATATTAAATAAAAATGGAATTACTTTTTCCGATTTGGGCATTCAATTAACCTAGTGAACTCTCTGCAAAATTTTCCAACGTGTTACTTAATTTTATTCAAATTATATTTTATGCTAAATGTAATCTTGATGCTTCCAGGAGGTACATTTCGAGTAAATACAAATACAAATGGGATAATAATGAAACGCATTGGAGGGTGTTCTAAGACGGTTACATATTGAATCTTAACGTCGGGGGTACATATTTGTTTGTTATTCGAACTTGTCGATGTGTGTATTATGTATGCAAGAATGTTTGTGTTTGTTCAGGAGCAAACAATGTTTCAATATGGCGTGATTTAATTATGAATTTGATAATATGATATGAAGACGGCGAATAGCTCTCGGCGACCCGCAATATTCAATTGTGAGCGAATAATAATAGATACTTCAGTGGCTAAATTTGTGAGTTTTATCAGCGACACAGGAATTGAAGTCAAAACTTATTTTTTCCATTTTTTCTAATGTCTCAACCAAATATATTTTAATCAAATAAATCCACAGCCCCATTCGAAATAATTACCAGCGACACTTCTACTCAGGAATTCTCTAATGCGATTTGCATTCGTTAATTTTTTCGACTCTTAATTGTCAGTGTAAAAGAAATGAGAACTGACTCGAAGTGTGGAAATTCACTTGTGCTCTTGCCATTAAAATATCGTGTTTCACTGTACCAGAGCAAACAGAGATCAACGAAGAATTTAAATTAAAACATGTACGTACATCCCTAATTTACCATCATATAATTATGACGAAGCTAATGAAGAAGTGTCATGTAATAGGATGAATTATGAAATATTTGGCGGGATCTGGTTACAGAGTGCATATAGACGGAGGTGGACTCTTAAGCAGAAATAAAAATAAGAATCTGAATTTAATAATTGACTAATTAATATATGGCAACTAATATGGTAGTCTTCAATATTATCATTGGGGAGCTTCTTCTTCAGTCTTCTTGGAATTGGTGTCTCAAAAAGCTTTGTGACTATAGCATTTGAATGATATTCTAGTTTTTGTATGTTTAATGTATCAAAAGTTGAAGTTCAAGAACAATTGAGGAAGCAGTACACATTTGTCGAAATTGAGGATCATGCTGCTTCATCAGTTACTAAGCCCAGTTCTAAACATTTGTGCCTTAAAAATACTTGGAAAATGTTAGTACATGGACCTGCCCTAATCATGAGTAGAAAATCCTTTACTGGTGTGATTTCTATACTTGAAAAAAAATTATTTATGCCATAGTATTTGGATGGTTTGTATCTATAGTTTGATAAACATTGTTCAATCATAATACATTTTTAATTCTATTACCGAGGGTCCTTACAATTTTTTATAAAAAATAATTTAGTTTAGGAGTTTTTTTTTCAACATTTTACCCAAAATTCAAATCACAATAGGAACACAATCAATAACTGCTGTCGAATCCGTGTGCATACATAAGTTCTGCGAATGATGTATTGCTGGTAAAGGCGGGCAGAAAATTGACTGTCCCATGGGGCTCCCGTTGCCGGATTTGTCTGGCTTCGGCTGAAGAGCGGGCTACTTATTTGGGGGAATCTGTACGAATTGAATTAATCTTACGCTAAGTGGAACTTGAGAACCCTTTACTGTTGACTCACAATGCAAAATACCCAAAATACGATTGTATCAGTGTTGGAGGAGAAGTCGTTATTGGAAATCGATATATTGAAGCCTGACGTGGCAAATGCAAAGTAATTTTTGTTATTTGCAGACCATAATAAAAATATGATATAATAATTAGTAGGGTATCTACTTCAGTTTGGTTTGGTAGGATATTTATTACCAAATATCATATTTTCTTCTTCCTCCTGGAGTGTGATCCCCTTTCTATCAAAACCGTCAAGTTTACATTTAGCGTCGCAGTTGAGCATCGATTGCAATGCGATTCTGACATTTCGCCTTCAAAACTCAATCAAGAATATGCCAAGAGCATCATGTAATGGCAATGATTGTAATTAATATAGCAACAGAAATAATAACGTTCTACGAAATTATATAGCATGGGTATACGCGGCATAAATCCATTTCTGACTATGCTTAACTTAGCAATTATAAGTTATATAAATACATACACACACACACCATATATATATATATATATATATATATATATATATATACGTAATACTTCTTCAAAACGGCTTGACCGATTTTTATGAAATTATATAACCACGTTCAGTATGACTGATAATGAATCGGTCAACATCTATTTTTTATATCCCTAAGTTGTTAGTGTTGGCCACCCCTGAGATTTATTTATTATTATTTTTTTTAATTTTTAATTAATCAACACATAAAGCCCTAAATTCTCACCATCCTCCAAGAACCCCCTTAATCATTTTAGTAATCAAAAATTCCTGCTTTCAGTTAAGAGTTTTCCCCCAAATCTTAATTTTAATCTTTTGAAAAACCTTAAATTTCATTTACAAACTATTTTTAACAAGGGTTGTCTACTCTTATACATTTTTATTAATTTTTGGAACCAATTTACTTTTAATCCTAATTTTTTATGACTTTTAGAAATAGCAATTTTGGCAAAGAAATTGAATATTCAAATTTGAAAATACAATAGTTTTTGAGGGGGTAGAACCTTCATTTTTAATTCAGAACCTTCATTTTCAATTTTCAGTGCTAATTCAGTTTAAATCAGTTTCAGATTAGGTTGGCACTTGCAATAACTATCAATATGCCCTAGAAGCAATTAAATATGGTACGCTTTGCAGTGGGTAAACTAACCATACAATTTGTGCTACTTGTCCCTTTCATTCACATACCACAGACTTAAAATTTCTTAGAAATATTTTTTATGGTATGAAAATAGTATTCTTATTGATTTTTATTCTTGTTGGTTAAATAATTAACAATTTATATATGTCCTTTACCTTTTTCCCCGGTTTCCTATTATCGTATACAATTCGCAATTTAGTTAGCTTTGTCCAATTGTATTTTCGAAAATAAAGTGCCCGGATAAATTGTAATCCCGGGTTCAAACCACATTGATGGATCCGGGGTTTTGAATTGAATTTAGGGGCAATTCGTCACTTTGTCAGAATATAAAGTGGCCAGTTGGATGTTTTAGTAATCTCTTTTATAAAGCAGAATCTACTTTAACACCGATAAAGAACGATACGCATATGTTAATCATTCAAATAGAACGGAATTGAAATTGACTCATCAGAGGGAAAAAAATTGGGCTTGATAAAAAGTACTTCATAGCTATTAATATTCAAAAAAATT
The DNA here is from genome assembly GCF_003426905.1 of Ctenocephalides felis. Lineage (NCBI taxonomy): Eukaryota > Metazoa > Arthropoda > Insecta > Siphonaptera > Pulicidae > Ctenocephalides > Ctenocephalides felis. The sequence continues at coordinate 5,348,495 of NW_020537324.1, forward strand.
ATATATTTATATATAATGGTTCCCTGCCCAAGGGCAACTTGTTCTAATTTGTAACAGCTTTCATCACAATTAAGTTGGCAAACATTACAGTGATACAATCTTTTGATACGGTAATTTCTTATATTAACAGTAAAAATTTGCATTTCTTTATTTGTTTTCCATTTGAAGTCAAGCAATTGCATGTGTAGGAGTAGGATAGAATGACGAAAATCAGAGTTTTTGGGATGGGAAAGCCAACAGATGAAACACGAATAAAAAATCCCCGAGTCTTGCTAATGACCCCGAATTAGGCAGGAGTAGAAGAAAGTGCAAATCAGGGAGGGACTGTGGGTAATTGAATCATTGGGTAATTAATTAAATACGTGAATATTGATTTTTTGTGCTATTTTTTGACTGCCTAGTTGTCCATCTTAGTTAAAACTAATTTCTGGAAATAATTGATCTGATCTTTTGTGAAACATATTTTTTTTTTATTTATGATTTATTGGCTTTATAAACTAGTACATTAGCCATATACTAAATTACATGATATCTACACCATCTCTTAAAGTCTAGTCTTACGTATATATCATTGTTTTATGTATATTTCATTTATAGTTTTATATTATTAGATTTGATGTAAGTATAAAGAGCACCATATAATCTTGTATCTGTCAGCACTGTTATAAAATCAATTGGAAGGGAGATTTTTTGATTGATTATGAATCATATTTAAAGTATCAAAATGTAAAACCAAGTTTTTTGTGCACCATAAACATGGTTTTGAATAAAGAAATATAAATCTGCAGTTATAGTATAATTGTTTGATTAGATACATTGCATTTTGATACTAGGATTAGATCATGAACACATTCACTAGGATGAGTTATATGAAAATAGTAACAAAAATTATTTATTTAATTACGAAAACACAGTACATATGGTATATCTTGATATCCTTCGAACAGTTTATGAACATTTAGAATCAGTTCAGGATTTTTGGAAAAAATGTGGGAAAAAAATGTTATTAAATCTCTTCCGATCATCGACGCGATTTTTATCGAGTTTTATCAAATATCTTTTAAAATTTTGATATTGGTGCAAACGTTTTTGAGAAAACGTGGACAAAAGGCCAAATTTTGCCTGCACCTACTTTTCCAACTTTGATCTTAAACGATTCAGATTATCCTGAAACGTCGAGAAAGCATATAATTAGCATTTCGGATTTTTTTAGCGAAGATATAAATTTCTTCTTCAAAAAGTCGTTTTTTATTTAATTAAAATTTAATCACCGTCCCGCACACGAATCGTTCGTTGTATTTCCACATTCATTGAATTTTTAACAACGCATGTGATTTACAACATTCCATCGTGCGGTCTAAATGAATGCACATCTGGTAACTGTTCTTTGGGGTAGTAAAAATGCGGAAACAATTTGAATTAAAAAATAAAACATTTAAAAACACCTTTTTCCCCTGAGGTAAGATGTCCACCCTCGGTTGACGCTTTATTTGCTCAAGAACTTATTGTATGGAGTCTGATGTTCGGTATCATTATACGATTTTTTATTCTTTAATCCCCGAGGTATTGATTTCAACGCGGGCACCGAGATGTCCCGCGCGGCTAATGCTTTTTCATGTCTGCGTATTTAATTTGTCTCGGATCTCATTTGAACATCGAAGATTTGTTTTTATGCCCCATTAAATGATTATGTACAGTGGGCGGTCTATTGTATCATGTCTTATCGTTTATGCACGGAAATATATAAAAGTTTTTGGAAATGCGGCTTGCTTTGGCAAATTGCATTAATATTTTAGAGAAATTGAAATGCGGTGTTTATAATTGAATTGGGTGAATTTAATATTCATAAAAAATATTTTCAATAATTGAGCAAGTGGAGAAAAGCGTTCAACACTCTATAAATGGTATTCCTCTTACAAATTTGACTAAATTTTGGAGAAAATCTTAGAAACTGTACTTGAAGAATGTGTCTAATTTTTTATTACTTCATTGAGTGATTTTCTAATTGAGACTAATGCAGGCCCATAGACACACATTGATCATACTCAATTGATTTTATATCTTATGTAGATAGGTGATCAAATAAATATAGTGAAAAGTCCCCGAGTGCCGGACACCTAAGGTTATTTATAAATAAATCAAAAAATATTTTACAAAATATTTATTAAATTATTACTTATGTTAGATAACAAAGTTAGAAATTAAACTAAATTAACAAAAACGCAATCTTTGCTAAACCATAATTAATACTATCAATCAAACTTTGGTAAACAAAAAATGTGATTACGAAGTGGACCCCTCGGACGGACAATTCAAAATAACCATAATTGAAACACATATGTAGTCATCTCCACACTCGGAATATCTGCACATTTGTGTTTGATGGATATTCTTAGATATTGCAAAAAAAATCACTAATTATCCACCTTTTTGGCTGGGCCACATCGATGCTCTCAGCTGGAGTATTCATTATAAGATTTTCATTCTTTGATTAGAAAATACGAAAAATGGAGGTATGTAATGACCGTTAGCATTCCCCGCGCCCCTTTCAATTGTATTTGGAAATAAAAAGATTTATACTCGCTTAAATAATACGGGTTAAATAGAGTGTCCGGCTTTAAGTGCCGTCCGGCATTACGGGACTTCCCCCTAATCAAAAAAAATAGGCCACCATTAAAAGATATAGATAAGCCAATCACTTGGTTTCCTTGAGAAGCCGTGTAGTTGATATGCATAACCACAACAGTTCATATGACTTAAATTCTGATACCTGTTCTAAAAATCACAAGAAAAATATATCATGTAATACAGTGTCAAAATATATCTATTCAAATTCGGAAGTACATTTAAAATCTATCTTCTATCTATTTAGCGGTTCAGCATATTCTGCCAATCTCGGAACAGAATCAAATGATCCGAATTATTATTCCGTTATCTTAAAGGGTCCATCTATAAACAGCGTTTAGAATTGTGCCTTATTTCAAAGGATAAGGGTTTTCAGTTAACACTTTATGATTATGGGATTCATTTAGGAAGACAATGGCAGAATCGTTTCTGCAACCCGACTCCAATTAAATCCACAGGGTGTCAAACATCACACTGGCAAATGTAAAACATTGGATCGGATTTATATGATATCTGATATAAAATAGAATAGAAAGAGAATAATTGTATATATACTGAGCATTTTTTAAAAAATTATTTGACATTAAAAATATAGTATTGCTTGAATTGGAAAATAAGGTATTATGTTCCATGAATTTTTTTAGTGGTAAATTAAAGGTTTTTAACAAGTTTTTGGTAATTGCAATTAGATTTTCCATGGGTGCATCAGACTGCATCTATAGATGCAACATTTTCAATCAAAATTTGTATATGAGTTATAGTAGTGACTATATAAATTCTAATATATTTTCCAAAAACTATTTTTTCTAAATTTATTAGTTTTACCCAGGGTTTCTATTAGAAGATCTCCCAACTTCATCTCCTAGCACCTCTCGGTCGTTAACGCGGAAACGCGGAGCAATTGCGATGAACGTGTGCGAATTTAAACGACTGTTTAGCCGGTCTAATCACGAAGCGACGGCTTAATTAGCCGACAGTCTGTTCTTCATCACATGCTACACTATTGTTTTCTTAATAGCGGTTCCCGAAGACTGGGGAAATTTAAATAATAATGCATGCGAGGGAAATGGGGAATAGAATCGTATTTGTTATTGAAATAATTTATAGTTATTTCATTTAAAAAAAAACTAATCACTATTGGAAAACTCAAATTCTTAGAATTAGGGCAATTGGGTCGCCTTCTAAAAAGCTAAGCAGTCACGCAACTTGTATTCTCGTCAATGCGAATTAAATGTTTTTTGAATCATTCTAATCGGTTGATCCGTTCTCTCAAAAACTGCTATTCTTCGCAAATTTTGCTGCGTATCTCCGAAACGGCTGGTCAGGCGCTCCTTGCTAAAAACTAATCGGCACCTCTTCCCCTCAATACAAATCGAATATTTTTCTGGAAATGTTTAAATCGCTTGATCCATGCTCCCAAATTCGTAGGCTAAAAATTGTATTCGAACATAAATATATCATTTTTTAAGGTATGCTAAAATTTTCAGTAAACTTTGAAACGCAAAAATATGCATCATTTTGGATTTTCTTGCGATTACTATAACTTTCCCTATGTTAATAAACAAATAAACATCATTATTGAAAAAAATCAAATCATATCAATCATAAAATTAGGTCAACAATTAGGTTGCTTTCTAAAAAGCTAAGCAGTCATAACAGCTAATTAACTCGTATCCTCGTAAATACAAATTGAATGTTTTTGAATCATTCAAATCGGTTGATCCGTTTCTATTTTAAAAAACTGCTATTTTTTGCACTATTTGCTGGGTGTTTCAGAAATTGTTGGACAGCTGGTCCTTGCTAGAAACTAATCAGCACGTTTCCCCTTTAATACAAATCGAATGGTTTTTCAGAATCATTCAAGTCCGTTGATCCATGCTCCTGAAATCGTGGACTAAAAATTGTATTCTAACATCCATATAACAATAAATTCATTTTTGAAAATTTTTTGAGGGTATGTTGAAGTCTTCAGATCGTCAGACTAAAGCTCAGATTTTTAATTCGTCAATACGATTTGAATGTTTTTTGAATCATTCAAATCGGTTGATCCGTTTTCAATAACTGCTATTCTTTGAACTTTTTGCTGCATATCTCCGAAAAACTAATCAGCACGTCTCCTCGTGAATTCAAATTGAATGTTTTTTTTTTGGAGTTATTTAAATCGGTTGATACATGCTCTCAAAATCGTGGACTGAAATTGTATTCGAACATTCATAGATCATTTTTTTAAGCTTATGCTATGATTTTCAGAAGACTTTGAAACGCAAAGATTCATATATTCAACTTTTTGCGATTTTGATAACTTACATATATTTAATTAAGTAAGTAATTTCATATGTAGATAGTTCTATGCAAAATCGTTGGTAATTGGATTAAATTTAGATTTCCGAATTAGTGTACTGGTTGTAATTGTGTGCGAAAATCAGTTTTCTTGCTACATTGTGTGTTGATTTAGTGTTAAATCGTAAAGTTTTATGATCGAAACCCAATCTGTGAGATTTGATTAGTAAAATGGTATCAGTAAAATAGTTAATTTGTATGATACATTTGGTTAGGATGTGGTAATTTGGAGCTATGTCAAAAAAGTTAGGTAAAGATTATATAAAATGATGATATAATTTGATTCGTAGGAAAAATATAATGCTCTAGTCGTAAATTTACATTTGCAAACGACGTTCCATTTCAGAATAGTAAAAATACTACTGAAACTTTAGAACTATATGCAATCCATTATATCATGGTTATCAATATCATATACCACAATTAAATACCACACATTTTTTCCAAAGTACTTTCCTTATTATTAATAAAACAGTAAATATCCTCGTTGTAAGCAGGAACGTGCAGGGCATAAATCTTATTAAAAAAAATTACATCACATTTTGCACACCGGTGCGGTGTCTGCTACATGATGCATTACTATAAAACGGCCACTCTTAGGATTTTAAATATTCAACACAATCTTAGGGACCGACTCCCAACTTCCTCGGAACAATCTTCGCTTTTTCCAGAAAACAAATTCGCATAATGCGAAGTCGGGATGGTAACTTCGTATTTAATAACCGGTTTGGTAAAAGATAGATGGATGGATATTGCTTAATTGTCACAAAAAAATAATATAGTAATGTAATCTATAATATGGTAGGTGGTTAGATTTGAAAATCATCAAAGGAAAGGAAGGGATTGGTAAAAGGTCATGTAGGAGTTTTAGGAAACAAAAAGCAGAAGAATTAGCCGAAGGTGCTAGTTAGATGGTTTACATCTGTAAATTAAGGACAAAAATTGAATTAAAAGAGCTACCATCTCAGCTCAGTGACATAAAGATCACATCTTATACGTTACTATTCATACGAATTTAAGAAAATTCACAAAGAATGTCTAAAAATTGATCATTATCCATTATCCTCCACTGGATTTTTTCCTCGCAGTAATTCATTCGAATTACACGAATATAATGTTGTAATCTAGCATTCGAGGGTAGGTTTTCGAGCTATCAGGTGTGGGGTGTAAAAGATGGTTACCCACTAAAAGCATTTAGTCATTAAAGAAGTGAAATTCAAAAAGGAATAACCGTACAATATTAAACATTTTTATTATACGCGAGCCGAACCGCTGACTGCTTGCATAAATTTCCTCTTTATTTCATCTCTTATGCATACTGAGTAGATAGAACTGTCTGTAATATGGGAATTATTAAATAGCCTCAAGGTTCGGAGTTAAAAGCAGAAGTAGAGAAAAGGAAGTTATTACTATTTATTGCTAAAAGTACTTCATACTTCCGTAGCTACACCAGGGGTAAATGAAAATTGGAAGGCAAAATCGTGAATCCTCATGTAATCGCATCAAAGATTAAGGATAATATTTAGAATGTTTTTACAAAATTCTAATTTTGATAATTATGCAAGAATTTTTTGGGACAACTGTACAAAATAAAATATATATGCTTAAAAGTACTTTGAATACTATTGTTTATGATTTTTTTTAATATTTTGTTTCAGATTACGTGAAGAGCGTGGAGATATGGACAGGGCACTTGCACTAGATCATAAACCAAGAGATTTGAGTTCGCAAAATGGAGAGTATTATGATGGTAAGTTAAAAAAATTAATTATTTATTTATGCAATAGTTATCAAAAATAATTTGTAAATTAATAAGTAACAAAAAATACATTGGACTATGTTAATAACAGATTTTTGAAAAATTGTACAAGATAATTGTTAATATTCACTAGGCTTTACTCAACGTCAACTTGAAAACTTATTATAAACTTGTTGTTCTTGTGATTTTTGATACTTGATACTACACTATTAATGAATAGTTAAATTATCAATTCTAATAATCAATTTCTCAATTTTTTTTTCAGGATCTTCGAATGGACACAGTCAGTATTAAATTTATCAAAAGGTGGCGGCGGTGGAGCAAGTGACCGCAGTGACGGAGGATGTTCTCCTGGACCTTCTGTTCCTGATGGTGATCGTTTAGGAGACACTAGTGATATTGACCAGAGTGATAACGAAGACCACCGAAAGAAAAAGAAGAAGGTAAGAACATTTAATAAAAAATTAGTTTGTTAAACTATTTATTTCTCTCATATTAAAAACACCTCTTGCTATATTCATGTAACC
>NW_020537324.1:5356745-5375877 GCF_003426905.1 Ctenocephalides felis
CATGGCGGCCGGATAAATGAATCGGAATACAATTTATTATATGGTTTACGAAGAAATTGGTTTAGGGAAAGAGTTGGGCTTAAAGCTTTTTACCCGCGCTTCCAGAGCTTTTGTTTCTTTGGAAAGTTACCCGCCGACCGATGTGTGCATTCGATTGTGAAGTCAAGAGTGATTATAAGATGTTTTCGTTTGTTTTTGATGATTTAAAGATTTTGTTGGTGGTGGTAGTGGTGTTATTGGATATAGGTATTGGTTATTAAGGGATTAGAAAGTTGTATCAAATTGAAGCCAGGGATAATAAAATATATAATACTAACAACTAACTTTAAAAAGGCCGAATTCTTCATAGGGGCTATGTGTTTTGTAGAACATACTTTGGTCATAAACCAGGACACAACAATTACCAAATACTATCGAATCCTGCCGAATAATTAGGAACCTCCCCGAAAAAGTTCTTCTAGCTAGCCCTCTAGTAATTTTTATTTGCTAGACATTTTTGAAAAAAAAATTACGAAAAAATGCCGGACTATCGGGCATTCTGACCTGGTGGGCTTCTACTCTATATATATTTATCATCATTTAAAAATCAGAAAGTATCTATTTCATGCAGTTTGGAAAGTATGTGCATTTAAAGCTTTTTTTTCTTGAGGTTTTATATTAAATAAAAATGGAATTATTTTTTCCGATTTGGGCATTCAATTAACCCAGTGAACTTTCTGCAAAATTCTCCAACGTGTTACTTAATTTTATTCAAATTATATTTTATGCTAAATGTAATCTTGATGCTTCCAGGAGGTACATTTCGAGTAAATACAAATACAAATGGGATAATAATGAAACGCATTGGAGGGTGTTCTAAGACGGTTACATATTGAATCTTAACGTTGGGGGTACATATTTGTTTGTTATTCGAACTTGTCGATGTGTGTATTATGTATGCAAGAATGTTTGTGTTTGTTCAGGAGCAAACAATGTTTCAATATGGCGTGATTTAATTATGAATTTGATAATATGATATGAAGACGGCGAATAGCTCTCGGCGACCCGCAATATTCAATTGTGAGCGAATAATAATAGATACTTCAGTGGCTAAATTTGTGAGTTTTATCAGCGACACAGTAATTGAAGTCAAAACTTATTTTTTCCATTTTTTCTAATGTCTCAACCAAATATATTTTAATCAGATAAATCCACAGCCCCATTCGAAATAATTACCAGCGACACTTCTACTCAGGAATTCTCTAATGCGATTTGCATTCGTTAATTTTTTCGACTCTTAATTGTCGGTGTAAAAGAAATGAGAACTGACTCGAAGTGTGGAAATTCACTTGTGCTCTTGCCATTAAAATATCGTGTTTCACTGTACCAGAGCAAAAAGAGATCAACGAAGAATTTAAATTAAAACATGTACGTACATCCTAATTTACCATCATATAATTATGACGAAGCTCTAATGAAGAAGTGTCGTAATAGGATGAATTATGAATATTGGCGGGATCTGGTTACAGAGTGCATATAGACGGAGGTGGACTCTTAAGCAGAAATAAAATAAGAATCTGAATTTAATAATTGACTAATTAATATATGGCAACTAATATGGTAGTCTTCAATATTATCATTGGGGAGCTTCTTCTTCAGTCTTCTTGGAATTGATGTCTCAAAAAGCTTAGTGACTATAGCATTTCTAGTTATTCTAGTTTTAGAGAATGTTTAATGTATCAAAAGTTGAAGTTCAAGAACAATTGATGAAGCAGTACACATTTGTCGAATTGAGGATCATGCTGCTTCATCAGTTACTAAGCCCAGTTCTAAACATTTGTGCCTTAAGAAAACTTGGAAAATGTGGTACATGGACCTGCCCTAATCATGAGTAGAAAATCCTTTACTGGTGTGATTTCTATACTTGAAAAAAAATTATTTATGCCATAGTAGTTGGATAGTTTGTATCTATAGTTTGATAAACATTGATCAATCATAATACATTTTTAATTCTATTACCGAGGGTCCTTACAATTTTTTATAAAAATTAATTTAGTTTAGGAGTTTTTCTTTCAACATTTTACCCAAAATTCAAATCACAATAGGAACACAATCAATAACTGCTGTCGAATCCGTGTGCATACATAAGTTCTCCGAATGATGTATTGCTGGTAAAGGCGGGCAGAAAATTGACTGCCCCATGGGGCTCCCGTTGCCGGATTTGTCTGGCTTCGGCTGAAGAGCGGGCTACTTATTTGGGGGAATCTGTACGAATTGAATTAATCTTACGCTAAGTGGAACTTGAGAACCCTTTACTGTTGACTCACAATGCAAAATACCTAAAATACGATTGTATCAGTGTTTGTGCTGAAGTCGGTATCGGAAATCGATATATTGAAGGTAAATGTTATGGTAAATGTAAAGTTTTTGTTATTTGTACTCCAAAATGAAAATATGAGATAATAATTATTGGCACATCTGTAGGAGTTATACTTTAGTTTGGCCTAATTTTTTTCTAGATTTAATGAGATATTTATTACCAAATTTCATATTTTGCTGTTCCTCCTGGAGTGTGATCCCCTTTCTATCAAAACCGTCAAGTTTACATTTAGCGTCGCAGTTGAGCATCGATTGCAATGCGATTCTGACATTTCGCCTTCAAAACTCAATCAAGAATATGCCAAGAGCATCATGTAATGGCAATGATTGTAATTAATATAGCAACAGAAATAATAACGTTCCACGAAATTATATAGCATGGGTATACGCTGCATAAATCCATTTCTGACTATGCTTAACTTAGCAATTATAAGTTATATAAATACATACACATACAGATATATCTATATATATAATATATATTATCTATATATATATATTATATATATATACGTAATACTCCTCCAAAACGGCTTGATCGATTTTAATGAAATTATATAACCAGGTTCAGTATGACTGATCAATGATTTTTATCCTTGTTGGTGAATAATTTACAATTAATATATGTCCTGTATCTTTTTCCCCGCTTTTCTATTATCGTATACAATTCGCAATTTAGTTAGCTTTGTCCAATTGTATTTTCGAAAATAAAGTGCCCGGATAAATTGTAATCCCGGGTTCAACCACATTGATGGATCCGGGGTTTTGAATTGAATTTAGGGCAATTCGTCACTTTGTCAGAATATAAAGTGGCCAGTGGATGTTTTAGTAATCTCTTTTATAAAGCCAGAATCTACTTTAACACCGATAAAGAACGATACGCGTATGTTAATCATTCAAATAGAATGGAATTGAAATTGACTCATCAGGGGGAAAAAAATTGGGCTTGATAAAAAGTACTTCATAGCTATTAATATTCAAAAAAATATTATTTATATATAATGGTTCCCCGCCCAAGGGCAACTTGTTCTAATTTGTAACAGCTTTCATCACAATTAAGTTGGCAAACATTACAGTGATACAATCTTTGCTGTACGGTAATTTCTTAATAACAGTAAAAATTTGCATTCTTTATTTGTCTTTCATTTGAAGTCAAGCAATTGCATGTGTAGGAGTAGGATAGAATGACGAAAATCAGAGTTTTTGGAATGGGAAAGCGAACAGAAAACACGAATAAAAAATCCCCGAGTTTTGCTAATGACCCCGAATTAGGCAGGAGTAGAAGAAAGTGCAAATCAGAGAGGGACTATGGGTAATTGAATCATTGGGTAATTAATTAAATACCTGCAATTCGATTTCTTGTAGTATTTCTCAAGTGCACAGTGCACATCTTAGTTGAAACTAATTTCTGGAAATAATAGATTTGACGCATTGTATATCATATCAATAAAGTATCTAAATGTAAAAACAAAGTTTATATGTGCAAAATAATAGTTTTGAATGAAGAAATATAAAGCTGCAGTTATAGTATAATTGTTTTATTAGATATATTGATTAATATACTAGGAGTAGATGGCATTCTGCCTGAGAACTCACCAGAGTGAGTTTCATGAGAATCGCAAAAAAATTATAATATTTAATTAGGAGGGAACAGTCTAGTATATCTTGATATCCTTTGATTTGATTTTGAACATTTAAAATCAGTTTACAAGTTTTGGCGAAAATGTGGACGAAAAGTTTGAATAATTCAACAGAAACGGGTTCCTTCGATCATCGATACGATCTTTATCAAATTTTATCAAATGCCTTTCAAATTTTTGAAATCGGTGCAACCGTTTTTGAGAAAATGTCGACCAAAATCAAATTTTGCCTGCAACTATTTTTTTCAATATTGATCTCAAACGATTCAGATTGCCTGAATCGTCGAGAAAGCATATAATTAACAACTCGGATTTTTTAGCGACGATATAAATTTCTTCTTCAAAAAGTTTTTTTTTATTTAATTAAAATTTAATCACCGTCCCGCACACGAATCGTTCGTTGTATTTCCACATTCATTGAATTTTTAACAACGCATGTGATTTACAACATTCCATCGTGCGCGTCTAAATGAATGCACATCGGTAACTGTTCTTTGGGGTAGTAAAAAATGCGGAAACAATTTGAATTAAAAAATAAAACATTAAAAAAAACACCTTTTTCCCCTGAGGTAAGATGTCCACCTCGGTTGACGCTTTATTTGCTCAAGAACTTATTGTATGGAGTCTGATGTTCGGTATCATTATACGATTTTTTATTCTTTAATCCCCGAGGTATGATTTCAACGCGGGCACCGAGATGTCCCGCGCGGCTAATGCTTTTTCATGTCTGCGTATTTTTAATTTGTCTCGGATCTCATTTGAACACCGAAGATTTGTTTTTATGCCCCATTAAATGATTATGTACAGTGGGCGGTCTATTGTATCAAGTCTTATCGTTTATGCACGGAAATATATAAAAGTTTTTGGAAATGCGGCTTGCTTTGGCAAATTGCATTAATATTTTAGAGAAATTGAAATGCGGTGTTTATAATTGAATTGGGTGAATTTAATATTCATAAAAAATATTTTCAATAATTGAGCAAGTGGAGAAAAGCGTTCAACACTCTATAAATGGTATTCCTCTTACAAATTTGACTAAATTTTGGAGAAAATCTTAGAAACTGTACTTGAAGAGTGTGTCTAATTTTTTATTACTTCATTGAGTGATTTTCTAATTGAGACTAATGCAGGCCCATAGACACACATTGATCATACTCAATTGATTTTATATCTTATGTAGATAGGTGATCAAATAAATATAGTGAAAAGTCCCCGAGTGCGGACACCTAAGGTTATTTATAAATAAATCAAAAAATATTTTACAAAATATTTATTAAATTATTACTTATGTTAGATAACAAAGTTAGAAATTAAACTAAATTAACAAAAACGCAATCTTTGCTAAACCATAATTAATACTATCAATCAAACTTTGGTAACAAAAAATGTGATTTTACGAAGTGGCACCTAGTACCGGACAATTCAAAATAACCATAATTGAACACATATGTAGTCATCTCCACACTCTGGAATATCTGCACATTTGTGTTTGATGGATATTCTTAGATATTGCAAAAAAAATCACTAATTATCCACCTTTTTGGCTGGGCCACATCGATGCTCTCAGCTGGAGTATTCATTATAAGATTTCATTCTTTGATTAGAAAATACGAAAATGGAGGTATGTAATGACCGTTAGCATTCCCCGCGCCCCTTTCAATTGTATTTGGAAATAAAGAGATTTATACTCGCTTAAATAATACGGGTTGTGAAATAGAGTGTCCGGCTTTAAGTGCCGTCCGGCATTACGGGACTTCCCCCTAATCAAAAAAAATAGGCCCCATTAAAGATATAGATAAGCCAATCACTTGGTTGCCTTGAGAAGCCGTGTAGTTGATATGCATAACCACAACAGTTCATATGACTTAAATTCTGATACCTGTTCTAAAAAGCACAAGAAAAATATATCATGTAATACGGTCAAAATATATCTATTCAAATCGGAAGTAAATTTAAAATCTATCTTCTATCTATTTATCGGTTCAGCATATTCTGCCAATCTCGGAACAGAATCAAATGATCCGAATTATTATTTCCGTTATCTTAAAGGGTCCATCTATAAACAGGTTTAGAATTGTGCCTTATTTCAAAGGATAAGGGTTTTCAGTTAACACTTTATGATTATGGGATTCATTTAGGACGACAATGCAGAATCGTTTCTGCAACCCGACTCCAATTAAATCCACAGGGTGTCAACATCACACTGGCAAATGTAAAACATTGGATCGGATTTATATGATATCTGATATAAAATAGAATAGAAAGAGAATAATTGTATATATACTGAGCATTTTTTAAAAAATTATTTGACATTAAAATATAGTATTGCTCGAATTGGAAAATAAGGTATTATGTTTGATGATTTTTTTTAGTAATAAATTGAAGGTTTTTAACAAGCTTTTGGTAATTGCAATTACATTTTCTATGGGTGCATCAGACTGCATCTATAGATGCAGCATTTTTAATCAAAATTTGTATATGAGTTATAGTAGTGACTATTATATATTCTAATATTTTTTCCAAAAACTATTTTTCCCAAATTTATTAGTTTTACCCAGGGTTTCTATTAAAAGATCTCCCAACTTCATCTCCTAGCACCTCTCGGTCGTTAACGCGGAAACGCGGAGCAATTGCGATGAACGTGTGCGAATTTAAACGACTGTTTAGCCGGTCTAATCACGAAGCGACGGCTTAATTAGCCGACAGTCTGTTCTTTCATCACATGCTACACTATTGTTTTCTTAATAGCGGTTCCCGAAGACTGGGGAAATTTAAATAATAATGCATGCGAGGAAATAAGGAATAGAATCGTATTTGTTATCGAAATAAATTATAGTTTATTTTATTTGAAAAAGAAAACATAATCACTATTGGAAAACTCAAATTCATAGAATTAAGGTAATTGTGTCGCCTTCTAAAAAGCTAAGCAGTTGCAGCAGTTTGTAGTCTCGTCAATACGAACTAAATGTTTTTTGAATCATTCAAATCGGTTGATCTCTCAAAAACTGATATTCTTCGCAAATTTTGCTGCGTATCTCCGAAACGGCTGGTCAGACGCTCCTTGCTAAAAACTAATCGGCACCTCTCCCCGTCAATACAAATCGAATATTTTTCTGGAAATGTTTAAATCGGTTGATCCATGCTCCCAAAATCGTGGACTAAAATTGTATTAGAACACTCATAGATATTTTTTTAAGGCATGCTAAAATTTTCAGAAGACTTTGAAATGCAAAGATATGCATCATTTTGGATTTTTTTGCGATTACTATAACTTTTTCTACGTTCATAAACAAATGAACATTACTGTTGGAAAAATCAAATTCATAAAATTAATCCAACTGTTGGGTTGCCTTCTAAAAAGCTAAGCAATGACAACAACTAATTAGCTCGTCAATACAAATTGAATGTTTTTTGAATCATTCAAATCGGTTGATCCGTTCTCTCAAAAACTGCTATTTTTTGCACTTTTTGCTGGGTATTTCAGAAATGGATTGGACAGTTGGTCCTTGTCAGAAACTAATCACCACGTATCCCCGTCAATACAAAGCGAATGTTTTTTTTAATTGTTCAAATCGGTTGATCCATGCTCCCGAAATCTTGGACTAAAAATTGTATTCGAACAAACACAGATCCATTTTTTTAAGGTTTGCTAAACTTTTCAGAAATGCAAAGATATGCATCACTTTGAATTTTTTAGCGATTTTTATAATTTACATATATAACATAACTATTAGTTGTTTTATACATAACATAGTTTCAATGCAAAATCATTGGTAATTGAATTAAATATCTAAATTTGAATGATTTTGCACCGAACCAGCCTACTCTGTAATTGTGTGCGAAAATCAGTTTTCTTGCAACACTTGTGTTGATTTAGTGTTAAATCGTAAAGTTTTATGATCCAAACCCAATCTGTGAGATTTGATTAGTGAAATGGTATCACTAAAATAGTTAATTTGTATGATACAATTAGTCAGGATATGGTAATTTGGAAGTATGTCAAAAAAAGTTAGTTAAAGATTATATAAAATGATGATATAATTTGATTGTAAAAAAATTATAATGCTCTAGTCGTAAATTTACATTTGCAAACCGATGTTCCATTTCAGAATAGTATAAATATTAGTTACTAATTAGTAACTTTTTTCACTGAAACTATAGAACTATAAGCAACCTATTATATTGTGATTATCAATATGATATACCACAATTAAATACCACACATTTTTCCAAAGTACTTTCCTTATTATTAATAAAACAGTAAATATCCTCGTTGTAAGCAGGAACGTGCAGGGCATAAATCTTATTAAGCAAAATTACATCACATTTTGCACACCGGTGCGGTGTCTGCTACATGATGCATTACTATAAAACGGCCACTCTTAGGATTTTAAATATTCAACACAATCTTAGGGACCGACTCCCAACTTCCTCGGAACAATCTTCGCTTTTCCCAGAAAACAAATTCGCATAATGCGAACTCGGGATGGTAACTTCGTATTTAATAACCGGTTTGGTAAAAAGATAGATGGATAAATGTTGCTTAATTGTCACAGAAAGGTATTATAGTAATATAATCTATAATATGATAGGTGGTCAGATTTGAGAATCATCAAAGCAAAGGAAGGGATTGGTAAAGGGTCATGTAGAAGTTTTAAGAAACAAAAAAGAACATGAATTAGCCAAAGGTGCTACTAGTTAGGTGGTTTACATCTGCAAATTAAGGACAAAAAATTGTTTTCAATTAAAAGTTTTTTCAGTTAATTAAACTCTCGAATAAGAGTCACCATCTCAGCTCAGAGACTTAGAAAATCATATCGCTTACGTTACTATTCAAATTCTTTGTCGAAGATGTACCAAAAAATGTCCATTATCCTCCACTGTATTTTTTCCTCGCAGTAATTCATTCGAATTACACGAATATAATGTTGTAATCTAGCATTCGAGGGTAGGTTTTCGAGCTATCAGGTGTGGGGTGTAAAAGATGGTTACCCACTAAAAGCATTTAGTCATTAAAGAAGTGAAATTCAAAAAGGAATAACCGTACAATATTAACATTTTTATTATACGCGAGCCGAACCGCTGACTGCTTGCATAAATTCCTCTTTATTTCATCTCTTATGCATACTGAGTAGATAGAACTGTCTGTAATAATGGGAATTATTAAATAGCCTCAAGGTTCGGAGTTAAAAGCAGAAGTAGAAAAGGAAGTTATTACTATTTATTGCTAAAAGTACTTCATACTTCCGTAGCTACACCAGGGTAAATGAAAATTGGAAGGCAAAATCGTGAATCCTCATGTAATCGCATCAAAGATTAAGGATAATTTTATTTAGAATGTTTTTAACAATATTCTAATTTTGATAATTATGCAAGAATTTTTATGGACAACTGTACAAATATAAATATATATGCTTAAAATACTTTGAATACTATTATTTATGATTTTTTAATATTTTGTTCTAGATTACGTGAAGAGCGTGGAGATATGGACAGAGCACTTGCACTTGATCATAAACCAAGAGATTTGAGTTCGCAAAATGGAGAGTATTATGATGGTAAGTTAAAAAAATTAATTATTTATTTATGCAATAGTTATCAAAAAATAGTGTAAATTAATAAGTAACAAAAATACATTGGACTACTGTTAATAACAGATTTTTGAAACATTGTACAAGATAATTGTTAATATTCACTAGCTTTACTCCACGTCAACTTGAAACTTATTATTAACTTTGTTCTCTTGTGATTTTTGATACTTGATACTACACTATTAATGAATAGTTAAATTATCAATTCTAATAATCAATTTCTCAATTTTTTTTTTCAGGATCTTCGAATGGACACAGTCCAGTATTAAATTTATCAAAAGGTGGCGGCGGTGGAGCAAGTGACCGCAGTGACGGAGGATGTTCTCCTGGACCTTCTGTTCCTGATGGTGATCGTTTAGGAGACACTAGTGATATTGACCAGAGTGATAACGAAGACCACGTAGAAAAAGAAGAAGGTAAGAACATTTATAATAAAAAATAGTTTTGTTAAACTATTTTATTTCTCTCATATTAAACACCTCTTTGCTATATTCATGTAACCCTAGTAGAAACTAATCGTGGTTAAATATTATTTTTTATGAGGGCTAAATTTTGTTTACCAACACCCAGCCCAAATTCGCAATATGGCTAAAATATATAAAAATTATATGGTGAAAATAATATTAAGCTTTAATTGAAAAATAATTATGACCCATTAATAATAACTATAATTATATCACCTTATTGCATAATATTATATTTAAAATAATTTATCTAAAAACTTAATTCAAAATGATTTGTCGACTATGTTTAAATCTTGATTTATAATATGCTCATAATTCATAATTTTACTCTAAATAAATTATCACGGCTTGTATATCATTATCCATTAGAAGGTCCACAATTTTAAAAACATCGCCAGCGTTGACAAACAATCTATTAATCAAATTCTCACATAAATACGTGATAAAATGATTAATGAACGAACAATCTAACTCCAAATCGACCTAACCAGTTTCAAAAGCACTCCATACGTTTTCATTACTAGAAATCTCGCTTATGACTTAAGAAATATTGCATTCTCGCTTATCATCGAGTCATAAATATAGGAAATGAATGAGTATTTTTTATAAATAAAACTATAGGATAGATCTGATGCAAAATGGAATATGCGATGATAATCGTGCGTCTATTTTCAAAATTGTCTGTTTTTGCTGTTGCGGATTTTCTCGTTCCATGAGGATTCCGCTTTCGCACAACGAGGTGTGTAATTTTATCTTTCATGAGCGGCTTTAACAAGTGCAGATAGTTTTCTCAACTGAGATAAATAGACTTAGGATTAATAGATAGAAGATTTAATTGGATAATTTAATAAATTCAAATATTTTATGGCCTAAATAGCGAATAATTCTTAAGCTGTACCCAATGAGGGCTACGTGCTAAGCCATTAGCCATTAGCTAATTTTAATAATTCAAGCTTTTCAAAAGCATTTTTACTAACTGCTTAAGGAAACCAATTCAAACTTTTGTAAATCTTAGTTTCCTTTAAAAATAAATAATTACACCCAACCCCAAATTCTACCGCAAAATCACTTCTTCTTCATAAATAAGCGGCAAAAACAGTTCTACAATGCGAGCCTCTGCCTGTAATAACCACGTAGGTGTAGCACAATACGTTTCGCGAACACGTTTATCATTTTTTCCTCTATTGAATGGAGTGGAAACAACTTAAGTTGTACAGTTGTATACGAAGAAAACAGGCATAATAATAAGTTGCATAAAGCGAATCAGATGTTTCCTGTTCGATGTAATTGAGGGATTAAACCGTGGACGAATCGAGAGGGACTAACATTCGATATGGAGAACAACCGAAGTCAGTGTGTTTTACAATAATTGAAGTATCGCTTCTGGCATATTACGCCTAATTTCTAATAAAATCATTCCATTCTCTTACCATTGGCTCAAATTTATATAAATGATTCCTATCAAAAAACTGATTTGAAGGCATCTCCAATCATCCTCCAGTTGTTATGATTGGCCATCGATCAGCTCCATCAACGAATGGAAGATCTGTATATTTTATAAATGACACGTCTCGATATAATGACCATTTATTGGATAAATGTATCATTGTTCCGACCAAAGTCCGTGTGTTTTTTCAATGCATTTTCGGTTAGCGTGCGTGCTCCGAGCTGAATCAAAAACGCGATCGAAATTACGGTGCCGTGCGGAGCTAATGCCATACTCCGGATTTTCGGCATTTTTTTCTGGGATGGTCCACAGACGTTCGACGCGCGTTTCCTCCGGTCAGAAAATGGTGGTTCTTTAGAATACCATTAAAAGCAGTTCTCAAAATTTGCATAATTTCATGTTTATCCGAGATTAAAAGATATTTATATCGAGTAATACAAGCGGTATAAAAAATTTAATGATTGGAATTGTATTCTAAGTTCAGGTTATGGATAATGTCTTATAAGTCTTATATATAAAAAAAACGAATTTGAAAACTGGAATTTTGTGTTGATACATTGAATTGTAAATATTTTAAAGATCGGAATAGTATGGATTGTGATGATTATGTATTTGTAATTATTTGCGGACGAAGAGTTACTATCATCTGATTTCTAGAAAATACACTAGAAATTTAAAGTTTACGTATCATATTTGGGCTTGACTGGAGACCACGACGAAGAACTTGAGGAGAAACACTATATTTAATATTCAAATGTTTTTATTTCAAAATAGAATAGTATGCAGCAACTACGTATATTATAAAATAACTTTACTTTAGATATTTATTATGAATAATTCTGACAAGAACCTGAGATTATATTTACTATTGATTATGACTTGCTTGTGAATAAATATAAATAAGTAATAGAAAATTTTCGAGCAAACAGCATTCTTGAATTTCTTTTCTATCCATCCAAAATGAACTAAGTACAGAGTCATCTAGTGTACCTTGCTCGCAGAACTTTAAGCAGTACAATTGCTTAATTGTTGTATGGCATTTTCCAAAAAAGTGATATTTTAATAGAAAAAATTTGAAAAAAATGGATATTATTATAGAAAAATTGATTCTTCACAACATATATACCTATACATGCAGAGTTTGGTATAAAATCAATATCTTGATAAATTTTAGGCAGACAGAAAGTAAGAGTAGATATGTAAAAAATCATAAATTTTATCCAAGATAATATTAGAACCTGGAACTGGAAAAGTTGTATATTCAGTAAAATCATCATTTTGAAATTCTTTATTACACTCGACATCTGTATCTAAATTTGTTAGTTTATTAGTTTTATTTGATCTAATGTCCAAATTTCAAGATTTACATCATCATCAGTTACTTCCAAAAATTCTTGTTACTTTTGACTCATTCGCTGAAGAATAGATTTCCATTTGCCTGTTTGAGGTTACTTTAGAACTATCATCTAATTCCTGGTATACGGTGTGAAAATTATGGTCCTTGTTGATCAAATCCATAATTTTGATCTTAATTTCAGTTTTGTCATTGAAATTCGTAGTGGCTCTAACTGGTACAAGGTTAGATCCATGAGATACGTGGTTAAAATCCACAAGTTTATTGATAATTTGAGCTACTTAATAACTCGAGAATATCACCTGTTCAATATTTCTATGTATCAGGTATAAATTAGCCCAAAGTATCAATTCGCAGTCGTCTCAAACAATAACAATTGAGAAGTGCAGTTAATCCCCTTCGGAGCCTAAACGTTTCGTCGTTCGAAAATATCTCGTTGCCGCGTTATGAGCGCAAATCACGCGAATCCGATCGAGACTTTGAAACAGATCAAGAAAAGAGAGAGACGAATCAATCGCGATACACGGCAATCGATAAAGACGAAACAACAACAATGCGCAACTCGCTGACTTTACTCGGATTTTTATTATTAGTTAAGGGGAGAAAAAAATGAAAACGTTTAATAATAAAATAACAAAACGACTATAAAAAGCTGAACGCGACGTGCGATTATGAGCGTACGCATATACGCGAAATTGCCGGATAATGGACGTTTGTAGAATTTCTGGAGATTATATCGCGAGATATCACAGGCAGAGGAGGGCGATTTTTTTGCTTTTTAGTTACTCGTCCGAGGGTATGATTTTACGGCTGACTGTTCTTCAACAATATGCCATATGAATCGAGACCATTGATTTTTTGGACACTTCTTTTTAGCATAGAAATTACCTTATAATTTTGCCTGAAGGGACTTAATAAAAACACCCAAAACAGTGAGCCATTGAATCAAAAGAAGATATGACTTATTCATATTTATAATTTACAAATGTTGGTTTGCATTGAGATACATTTTATAATAACTGCATTCGAAATTAAAACATATTGAAGTTCAAAATGTAATTTTATCTATACATTGGCTACCACCACCCGTGAACTTTTTTCTCAAGACCAATTTATTTATTGTCAGTCATCTTTAGCACAATTTCAATGAAATTTCAATATATGCGGAATAAAAAACACACATTTGCTTCATTATTATTTAGCCAATTTAATTTTAATTTAGCCTCCAAAACCGCTAGATCTGTCTTCCCAAAAATGTCATCAGTTCTTCATTTCGTCAAAACAAATAAAATGTTATTTGAATCTTTCAAATCGGACGCTCCGTTCTCTTTAAAATTGAATTACCATTTTTGGCACTTTTTGGCCCGTATCTTCGGAACGGCTGGACCTGCCTTTGCTAAAAACTAATCAGCACGTCATCTTATCAATAAGAATCGTAAGTATTTTGAATCATTCAAATCGGTTGAACCGTATTCCCGAAATCGTCGATGAAAATTTGTATCCGCACATACACACGCACACACACACATACATGCATCCAATTTTTCTAAGTTTTTTTAAGGAAAGTTAAAAATGGTAGAATACAAGTTTTAGAAAATGAATAGATAATTTATATTCTAGAAAATATTATATATGAATTGCACTCATCGTCAGTAAAGCTTAAGAATTATTCGCTATTTAGGCCATAAAATATTTAAATTTATTAAATTATACAATTAAATCTTATATCTATTAATTCTATTCCAATAATTTCTATTATTCTTTATTTTTTCAGATCTCAGTGACGTAGACGATCACGAAACAGCAATGCCTTTAGCTCTTGGGCCAACACGTCCTTCCTCAGTCGGTCCACAACAATCATCCTCGCCTGCTCATGAAGATTCTGATGAATCCGGAGGCCAACAGACAGCCCTAAATTATTCTTCGGCGGGAGCAGGAAATATATCGATACCGTCCAGTGTTGCAGGCAGAGATATGTCTGGTGCAGTACCACAAGATGCAGGAGCAGGGAGCTTGCTCCACGGAAACACTATTGAGGAACATTCAAGGTCTTCTTAAAGTTGCAGCAGATAACGCGAGGCAGCAGGAGCGACAGATCAGTTACGAGAAAGGTTAGTGGAAAATATCATTTTTTTAGTAGTTTTATTATTATTTACTTACATGCATGTGACAAATTAAAACAAATATATCATTCTATCAAGTGATGTGTTACCCCTGACCATCACAAATTGCAAAACGAGTTCCATCTCAAATCCCAAGTCTTATAAATCAAATGTCCCATGTACCGTCGTCGTTGACTCTGTTAATCGATCTAAAGAAAATACATTTATCCATTCATAGTGCATGTAATATCATTAGTAAGAACGCGTGAGAATGTGTAGAACAAACCTTGAGGAGGGACTATGCCTATAAATAAATACATAAATGAATAACTGAATGGACAAACAATCATACGAATAAATGAGAAGGCGTACTCTCAACATGCTGTGAGCTTGTATCAGATGCTTCTTGAATCGTGACGTTGGACGTGGAAAGCATTTATAAAAGACGCTATTGGTTTTGTAGATAGAAAATTGATTGCTGTGAATGTAAGAAATTGTTTATTGATAATAATAGGAAGAATAGATGGTCATTTGTAATGGACACAAAAATCGTTTGGCAATGTTATAAGGAAAAATAGAAATAAAAATGTTTGATAAAGATGTTTTATGTATCTTCTGAATATTGAGACCAAAAATCTATGAGATGATTAAAATAAAATTCTGCTCAGCATCTAAACCAATTGTGCCAACCCATTACACAATTTCTTCTGGTAAACAAAGTTTTTTTATATTTACTTATTATCTTTTTTATGATAAAATATTGCGGTGTGAAAATCTAATATTCCTTTCAAATCCCGAGGTAAAAAATTTGTTTTACCATAAGCACCTAAGCATGAATTATTTTTCCATCCTCCGCCCTCCATCAGTAAAATAAAAATCAGAGACAAGTCTCTGTACATATCGAGAACCCCGTTGATTATAAGGAGTCCACTGAAACATTTGCAACCTTTGACCTGGGTGCTTCGAAGAGGCGAACATGTGATATAGAAAAAAATCTTTGGTAAGATGTAAGGCCTTCTTCTAGCGAATGCAGGATGAACAAGAAGACCACGGATAATATTTAATTATCGCGGCTGTAGCAATGATCGTAAATTACTGGTCGGGGAGACGTACCATATGAAACAGGGACGGATTATAAAAGGGTATCAAGATATAAAATACATTGATAAATAAAAACAAATTAACTACTTGCTATCTCAAGATTAATAGATTTATGTTGCCAGAACAAATAAATTTAAGGTTTTGATATTCTTAGCTTTTTGTGACTTTGGAACTTTTGGAAAGTTGGAGTTATTCACGTCGATTGGTATGTTTATGCATTTGCTAAAATGAGTTTCCAGAATGCTAAAATAGGTTTTTGAAATTTTTTATATATTGGTTTTGTGAAATCCTGAGTTGACTTGACAATGTCTAGCGCAAATTCTGCATTATACTTGCACCCAGTTGGAGCACTATGTTCTTTTCTGGTATCGAACTCAATTTTATTTTTTATGTAAAACGAATTGCATAAGTCTGCAAGAAACAGTTGGAGATCATAAGTATATCCTAATGCAACATATTTAGCCTTATTTTTTTCCATTTCGGTCATTCAAAATCATTCTTCCGTGTCCGAATGCGATTCTGCATATCACACGGTCGGTTTGAATCGTGTTATGTTGCATTTCGCCTTTTGTTTGTTCATGTCGTTAGCCGTTGATACTTTGTATGATACTCTGACAATGAGAATCGTGTTAAGTAAATACTATAAAATGAGAATTGCTTTCGGATGAATTATGTACGAAGGGCCCATAAGCGCGTTCGATAAATATTGCCGAGCGAATGAATACATTATGGACACCGACAGAATTATCGATTTCGTGTTTAATATTAATATCATTGCGAATAAATTATAACTGATAAATTGACAGGTCGGATTTAAAATTAATAACGAGAAAAGTTCGGATCGCGTTCTCACGTAGTATATTGAAAGTGTAAAATTTAGCTTTAAAATCAGTGCATACACTTTGGAAAAAATATAATTATTTTAATGAAAATTTGAAATAGTTTTTTAATTCAGACCATTTTAAAGTTACTTTACGAGTTACAAATTAGTGGGAATATCTACTCCAATGTGACGCCACTTTTTGCAAATATAAGTCCACAATAAACTCACAAGGAGAACCTTAGGTTTGCTCGTTTGCGATTTTGAAGAAACCCCGCATAGTGAAAGAGTTGATAGTCAAACCGAATAGTTTAAAATATTATAGACTTACGAGAAGTGGCTTAATTATAAAAATGCAATAATGTTCTGAAAAATGAACCACGCAAAAAACGATTATTCAAGTTTATAGTTGGGTTATCCATGAAGTAGTATTTTTTCTCAATTATCTGGCTCTGAATTATCAGCTTAGTTTATTTCTAAGCCGTGGTCATTTACCCGGTTCTTGCAGAAAAATCTAACTATTATTAACAAGGACACTATAAGGCTCTCGAATAAAATTACATGTCCGCCGGGTCAAACAAAACCAATTCAAAGCCATATTTCGCAAATTACGAAATTTATGATTCGCGCACGCTGCAGAGATAAATATTATAGACACCGGTACAAAACCTTATTCGATTGCCGAGTAATTTTCATTGTGCCGAGGAGTAATCACGATCGAGTCGAATCTCTCTTTCTGTGATCGTGTTCCGTCCGAGATATCGTTCGATATTCTCGAAATAAATAATCGATATCAATTAAATAATTATGCTGTCATTACAAATCGCGCGTAATAACAGACTTTAGGGCAATAAATTCAAACGTTGGCCGCATCAGAGAAGTGCAATGCCGGGATCGGATATTCGCGGTTTTGATCATTTTATGTTACGTACTTCTAGATGTTTATAATAGTGATGTGCACGTACGTAATAATACTCTCTTGTCCACATACGAGAAAATTAAGGGAGGTTTGAACTACAACCACCTACTAGCTCCATGCAAAACAATTTGTTGTAGACGAGTTGATCGACCAATAACCAAACATATTTTTTCTGATGATGGTACCAATTACTAGAAATTTCAAGCACTTTCTTATCATTTTTTCCTAAAACTTGCAGAGAATTTTTGTAGACTTCGGTATGATAAAAATGCTTGTAAATTTGAATTTCGAAGAGAATAGTAACCATGCCCTTGGGAATAGATCTTTGGGCATTAATTATCCAGATAGCTGAATTTGATTTCAGCTGACATTTCAATAAATTATGTAGTTGATGAATCGATTGAGACAACGTAAATCATCTGATTTCCTCCATGCATGTTTGAATCTTAATGAGCAGATAAATTCAATTACCGACAAAATCACTTACATCCAGCAAGTTTGACAAACAAAACAAAAATCAAACGAGATTATTTAAAACCGCGTCCAATTTTCAAAAAAATGCGCTCACAGGTAGTCGTTCTGCGATGGCAAGCTCTCAATTTTTAATTAGTGCAAGAATTTTTTCTCGGTTCAGTCTCTTTATTATATTAATTCACAATAAATCATCAGTGTGCACCTTTTGTCCGCTCGGTAGTTGATCGATACGTGTAATAAATATCGAAACCACATCGAGGCATAAAACTGTATCGGGGAGTTAGTACATATTCTTCTTCAAGTTTGCATTTAATAAAAACTCAATGAACCGAACATGTAACCGCAGTCTATAACAACCAGTAGCTTCTTGAAAGAGCTTCCTGCTGCAAACAATATGCAGATGCGAACAATGGTAGACAAATAAATGTTTTGTAGAAGTCCCGAGTTGTTTTGTAAAAAAAAGATTTAATATTGTTTCTTTGGGATCATTCTAGCTATAGAAATTAGAGATGGTTTTAGAGCTAGGAATATCTGTGGTTTTGTTTATAATTTCTCTATTATTGCTGCTCTGATTATTACTAGAAGCCATCGACAAGATCATATGCAAATTTCTCTGCATTCTTCATTTTATCAATATTTGCAACAAAAGATAATCACAAATATAATAACTTTCGCTTTTTTTAATATATTTATTATATATACAGGGTGTCCCACAATACTACCTCAAGCCGAAAAGGGGTAAAAATACACTTAGAGCTTTGGTGACACTGTGAGAGTTTTCCGGCATTTGTGGTTACAATTTTTTTATTTTTGTACTTTTGTATTAATAAAATGCACAAACTTTCAATAGCAATGCACTTTA
>NW_020537324.1:5376877-5421738 GCF_003426905.1 Ctenocephalides felis
GGTGAAAATAATATTAAGCTTAATTGAAAAAATAATTATGACCCATTAATAATAACTATAATTATATCACCTTATTGCATAAATATATTTAAAATAATTTATCTAAAAACTTAATTCAAAATGATTTGTCGACTATGTTTAAATCTTGATTATAAATGCTCATAATTCATAATTTTACTCTAAATAAATTATCACGGCTTGTATATCATTATCCATTAGAAGGTCCACAGTTTTAAAAACATCGCCAGCGTTGACAAAACAATCTATTAATCAAATTCTCACATAAATACGTGATAAAATGATTAATGAACGAACAATCTAACTCCAAATCGACCTAACCAGTTTCAAAAGCACTCCATACGTTTTCATTACTAGAAATCTCGCTTATGACTTAAGAAATATTGCATTCTCGCTTATAATCGAGTCATAAATATAGGAAATGAATGAGTATTTTTTATAAATAAAACAAATACATAGGATAGATCTGATGCAAAATGGAATATGCGATGATAATCGTGCGTCTATTTTCAAAATTGTCTGTTTTTTGCTGCTGTTGCGGATTTTTCGTTCCATGAGGATTCCGCTTTCGCACAACGAGTGTGTGTAATTTATCTTTCATGAGCGGCTTTAACAAGTGCAGATAGTTTTCTCAACTGAGATAAATAGACTTAGGATTAATAGATAGAACATATAAAGTATTATACATCGTTAGAAAGGTCTCAAAATTCTTAGTTTTTTTCCCATATATCGCAACTTCGAATCCAAACGGTGTGGCCTACAGGCGAGTTGCCGTCGTAAAATTCAGGAAAATCGGAAAATCTCGAGAAAATTATATGAACAAACTTAACCATTCATATACCATTTTATTCATAATTTTATTCTGCATCTTTCGTACGAACAAAGTTTTTTCGTATCTTTTACGGTTTTTATGTTATAGAGCAATATGTGTAGATGTTAACTTGTCAAAATGCAAAGTGCGGCTAGGTTGGAGCAATACTCCTCACGATTCGATATTTCTGTAAAGAAAACATATAAAGTATTATACATCGTTAGAAAGGTCTCAAAATTCTTAGTTTTTTCCCATATATCGCAACTTCGAATTCCAAACGGTGTGGCCTACAGGCGAGTTGCCGTCGTAAAATTTCAGGAAAATCGGAAAATCTCGAGAAAATTATATGAACACACTTAACCATTCATATACCATTTTATTCATAATTTTATTCTGCATCTTTCGTACGAACAAAGTTTTTTCGTATCTTTTACGGTTTTCATGTTATAGAGCAATATGTGTTGGATAATTTAATAAATTCAAATATTTTATGGCCTAAATAGCGAATAATTCTTAAGCTGTACCCAATGAGGGCTACGTGCTAAGCCATTAGCCATTATCTAATTTTAATAATTCAAGCTTTTCAAAAGCATTTTTACCAACTGCTTAAGGAAACCAATTCAAAACTTTTGTAAATCTTAGTTTCCTTTAAAAATAAATAATTACCCCCAACCCCAAATTCTACCGCAAAATCACTTCTTCTTCATAAACAAGCGGCAAAAACAGTTCTACAATGCGAGCCTCTGCCTGTAATAACCACGTAGGTGTAGCACAATACGTTTCGCGAACACGTTTTTCATTTTTTCCTCTATTGAATGGAGTGGAAACAACTTAAGTTGTACAGTTGTATACGAAGAAAACAGGCATAATAATAAGTTGCATAAAGCGAATCAGATGTTTCCTGTTCGATGTAATTGAGGGATTAAACCGTGGACGAATCGAGAGGGACTAACATTCGATATAGAGAACAACCGAAGTCAGTGTGTTTTACAATAATTAACGTATCGCTTCTGGCATATTACGCCTAATTTATAGTAAAATCATTCCTTTCCCTTACCATTGGTGCAACTTTATATAAATGATTGCTATCAAAAAACTGATTTGAAGGCATCTCCAATCATTCTCCAGCTGTTATGATTGGCCATCGATCAGCTCCATCAACGAATGGAAGATCTGTATATTTTATAAATGACACGTCTCGATATAATGACCATTTATTGGATAAATGTATCATTGTTCCGACCAAAGTCCGTGTGTTTTTTCAATGCATTTTCGGTTAGCGTGCGTGCTCCGAGCTGAATCAAAAACGCGATCGAAATTACGGTGCCGTGCGGAGCTAATGCCATACTCCGGATTTTCGGCATTTTTTTCTGGGATGGTCCACAGACGTTCGACGCGCGTTTCCTCCGGTCAGAAAATGGTGGTTCTTTAGAATACCATTAAAAGCAGTTCTCAAAATTTGCATAATTTCATGTTTATCCGAGATTAAAAGATATTTATATCGAGTAATACAAGCGGTATAAAAAATTTAATGATTGGAATTGTATTCTAAGTTCAGGTTATGGATAATGTCTTATAAGTCTTATATATAAAAAAAAACGAATTTGAAAACTGGAATTTTGTGTTGATACATTGAATTGTAAATATTTTAAAGATCGGAATAGTATGGATTGTGATGATTATGTATTTGTAATTATTTGCGGACGAAGAGTTACTATTACTATATTTTCTAGAAAATACACTAGAAATTTAAAGTTTACGTATCATATTTGGGCTTGACTGGAGACCACGACGAAGAACTTGAGGAGAAAACACTATATTTAATATTCAAATGTTTTTATTTCAAAATAGAATAGTATGCAGCAACTACGTATATTATAAAATAACTTTACTTTAGATATTATTATGAATAATTCTGACAAGAACCTGAGATTATATTTACTATTGATTATGACTTGCTTGTGAATAAAATATAAATAAGTAATAGAAAATTTTCGAGCAAACAGCATTCTTGAATTTCTTTTCTATCCATCCAAAATGAACTAAGTACAGAGTCATCTAGTGTACCTTGCTCGCGGAACTTTAAGCAGTACAATTGCTTAATTGTTGTATGGCATTTTCCAAAAAAGTGATATTTTAATAGAAAAAATTTGAAAAAAAATGGATATTATTATAGAAAAATTGATTCTTCACAACATATATACCTATACATGCAGAGTTTGGTATAAAATCAATATCTTGATAAATTTTAGGCAGACAGAAAGTAAGAGTAGATATGTAAAAAATCATAAATTTTATCCAAGATAATATTAGAACCTGGAACTGGAAAAGTTGTATATTCAGTAAAATCATCATTTTGAAATTCTTTATTACACTCGACATCTGTATCTAAATTTGTTAGTTTATTAGTTTTATTTGATCTAATGTCCAAATTTCAAGATTTACATCATCATCAGTTACTTCCAAAATTCTTGTTACTTTTGACTCATTCGCTGAAGAATAGATTTCATTTGCCTGTTTGAGGTTACTTTAGAACTATCATCTAATCCTGGTATACGGTGTGAAATTATGGTCCTTGTTGATCAAATCCATAATTTTGATCTTAATTTCAGTTTTGTCATTGAAATTCGTAGTGGCTCTAACTGGTACAAGGTTAGATCCATGAGATACGTGGTTAAAATCCACAAGTTTATTGATAATTTGAGCTACTTAATAACTCGAGAATATCACCTGTTCAATATTTCTATGTATCAGGTATAAATTAGCCCAAAGTATCAATTCGCAGTCGTCTCAAACAATAACAATTGAGAAGTGCAGTTAATCCCCTTCGGAGCCTAAACGCTTCGTCGTTCGAAAATATCTCGTTGCCGCGTTATGAGCGCAAATCACGCGAATCCGATCGAGACTTTGAAACAGATCAAGAAAAGAGAGAGACGAATCAATCGCGATACACGGCAATCGATAAAGACGAAACAACAACAATGCGCAACTCGCTGACTTTACTCGGATTTTTATTATTAGTTAAGGGGAGAAAAAAATGAAAACGTTTAATAATAAAATAACAAAACGACTATAAAAAGCTGAACGCGACGTGCGATTATGAGCGTACGCATATACGCGAAATTGCCGGATAATGGACGTTTGTAGAATTTCTGGAGATTATATCGCGAGATATCACAGGCAGAGGAGGGCGATTTTTTTGCTTTTTAGTTACTCGTCCGAGGGTATGATTTTACGGCTGACTGTTCTTCAACAATATGCCATATGAATCGAGACCATTGATTTTTTGGACACTTCTTTTTAGCATAGAAATTACCTTATAATTTAGCCTGAAGGGACATAATAAAAACACCCAAAACAGTGGGCCAATGAATCAAAAGAAGAGATGACTTATTAATATTTATTATTTGATATTGTTGGGATGCATTGAGATACATTTTTAGATAAACTACTTTCGAAATTAAAACATATTAAATTATAACCATTATAGATCTCAAATATAGCCTCAAGTGAAAATCGCCTCTCGTGGGTATAGTGCATCTATAAATAGTCAACAAATACTTCGAGTATAAAAAATTAGTCAAACCTGGACTGGACAACTACTGGGTTGCCATCCATTCATGTAATAATAAAAATGTCAAAACAATTACTCAATGTCTCAAGTGGTGACAGATTGTAATTAAAAATATAGAAAAAAAAATGATAACCACGACCCTTGAACTTATATATTTTTTTAATAAACTGGCATCAGCTGTAGTTCAATACACAGATAAGAGACCAATTTATTCAATGTCATTATGAAATTTCAATATATGCAAAATAAAAAACACACATTTGCTACATTACTATAATTTCCATTATCCATTACCTTTTCAGATCTCAGTGACGTAGACGATCACGAAACAGCAATGCCTTTAGCTCTTGGGCCAACACGTCCTTCCTCAGTCGGTCCACAACAATCATCCTCGCCTGCTCATGAAGATTCTGATGAATCCGGAGGCCAACAGACAGCCCTAAATTATTCGTCGGCGGGAGCAGGAAATATATCGATACCGTCCAGTGTCGCAGGCAGAGATATGTCTGGTGCAGTGCCACAAGATGCAGGAGCAGGTGCTTGCTCCACGGAAACACTATTGAGGAACATCCAAGGTCTTCTTAAAGTTGCAGCAGATAACGCGAGGCAACAGGAGCGACAGATTAGTTACGAGAAAGGTTAGTGCAAAAATTAATTTTTTAGTAGTTTTATCATTATTTACTTGCATGCATGTGACAAATTAAAACAAATATATCATTCTATCAAGTGATGCGTTACCCCTGACCATCACAAATTGCAAAACGAGTTCCATCTCAAATCCCATGTCTTATAAATCAAATGCCCCATGTACCGTCGTCGTTGACTCTGTTAATCGATCTAAAGAAAATACGTTTATCCATTCATAGTGCATGTAATATCATTAGTAAGAACGCGTGAGAATGTGTAGAACAAACCCTGAGGAGGGACTATGCCTATAAATAAATACATAAATGAATAACTGAATGGACAAACAATCATACGAATAAATGAGAAGGCGTACTCTCAACATGCTGTGAGCTTGTATCAGATGCTTCTTGAATCGTGACGTTGGACGTGGAAAGCATTTATAAAAGACGCTATTGGTTTTGTAGATAGAAAATTGATTGCTGTGAATGTAAGAAATTGTTTATTGATAATAATAGGAAGAATAGATGGTCATTTATACCTTAGAATGGTAATGGACACAAAAAGCGTTTGGCAATGTTTCAAGGACAAATAGAAATAGGAATTTTTATATAAGATGTTTCATGTATTTTCTTAATACTGAGACTAAAATCTATTAGATTATTGAAATAAAATTCTGCTCAGCATCTAAATCAATCGTCCCAACCCATTAAACAACTTCTTAAAGTTTTATCATATTTGCTTATTATCTTTTCTGATTGTTGATAATATAATATTGCAGTGTGAAAATCTAAAATTTCTTGCAAATCACGAGGTAAAAAAAATTGTTTCACCATAAGCATCTAAGCATAAATTATTTATCCATCCTCCGCCCTCCATCAGTAAAATAAAAATCAGAGACAAGTCTCTGTTCATATCGAGAACCCCGTTGATTATAAGGAGTCCACTGAAACATTTGCAACCTTTGACCTGGGTGCTTCGAAGAGGCGAACATGTGATATAGAAAAAAATCTTTGGTAAGATGTAAGGCCTTCTTCTAGCGAATGCAGGATGAACAAGAAGACCACGGATAATATTTAATTATCGCGGCTGTAGCAATGATCGTAAATTACTGGTCGGGGAGACGTACCATATGAAACAGGGACGGATTATAAAAGGGTATCCAAGATATAAAATACATTGATAAATAAAAACAAATTAACTACTTGCTATCTCAAGATTAATAGATTTATGTTGCCAGAACAAATAAATTTAAGGTTTTGATATTCTTAGCTTTTTGTGACTTTGGAACTTTTGGAAAGTTGGAGTTATTCACGTCGATTGGTATGTTTATGCATTTGCTAAAATGAGTTTCCAGAATGCTAAAATAGGTTTTTGAAATTTT
Source organism: Ctenocephalides felis (assembly GCF_003426905.1). Taxonomy (NCBI): domain Eukaryota; kingdom Metazoa; phylum Arthropoda; class Insecta; order Siphonaptera; family Pulicidae; genus Ctenocephalides; species Ctenocephalides felis. The sequence continues at coordinate 5,383,289 of NW_020537324.1, forward strand.
TTATATATTGGTTTTGTGAAATCCTGAGTTGACTTCACAATGTCTAACGCAAACTCTGCATCATACTTGCACCCAGTTGGAGCACTATGTCCTTTTCTGGTATCGAGTTCAATTTTATTTTTTATGTAAAACGAATTACACAAGTCTGCAAGAAACAGTTGGAGATCATAAGTATATACTAATCCAACATATTTAGTCCTATTTTTTTCCATTTTGGTCATTCAAAATCATTCTTCCGTGTCCGAATGCGATTCTGCATATCACACGGTCGGTTTGAATCGTGTTATGTTGCATTTCGCCTTTTGTTTGTTCATGTCGTTAGCCGTTGATACTTTGTATGATACTCTGACAATGAGAATCGTGTTAAGTAAATACTATAAAATGAGAATTGCTTTCGGATGAATTATGTACGAAGGGCCCATAAGCGCGTTCGATAAATATTGCCGAGCGAATGAATACATTATGGACACCGACAGAATTATCGATTTCGTGTTTAATATTAATATCATTGCGAATAAATTATAACTGATAAATTGACAGGTCGGATTTAAAATTAATAACGAGAAAAGTTCGGATCGCGTTCTCACGTAGTATATTGAAAGTGTAAAATCTAGCTTTAAAATCAGTGCATACATTTTGTAAAAAATGTATTTATTCTAACACAAATTTGAAATAGCATTTTAATTGCTATGAATTTGCGTTAATATCTACTCCAATGTGATGCTACTTTTGCAAATATATACGTCCACAATAAGACTCACAAAGAGAACCTCAGGTTTACTCTCCTGGGAATTTGATAAAACTTTACATAGTGATAGAGTTGATAGTCAAACCGAATAGTTCAAACTATTATTGGCCTACGAGAAGTGGTTTAATTATAAAATTTCATATTCATATTTCGAGCTTATCTATGAATTAGTATATTTTCTCAATTATCTGACTCTAAATGATAAGTTTAGTTTATTTCTAAGCCATGGTCATTTACCCGGTTTTTGCAGAAAAATCTAACCATTATTAACAAGGACACTATAAGGCTATCGAACGAAATTACATGTCTGCCGGGTCAAACAAAACCAATTCAAAGCCATATTTCGCAAATTACGAAATTTATGATTCGCGCACGCTGCAGAGATAAATATTATAGACACCGGTACAAAACCTTATTCGATTGCCGAGTAATTTCCATTGTGCCGAGGAGTAATCACGATCGAGTCGAATCTCTCTTTCTGTGATCGTGTTCCGTCCGAGATATCGTTCGATATTCTCGAAATAAATAATCGATATCAATTAAATAATTATGCTGTCATTACAAATCGCGCGTAATAACAGACTTTAGGGCAATAAATTCAAACGTTGGCCGCATCAGAGAAGTGCAATGCCGGGATCGGATATTCGCGGTTTTGATCATTTCATGTTACGTACTTCTAGATGTTTATAATAGTGATGTGCACGTACGTAATAATACTCTGTTGTCCACATACGAGAAAATTAAGGGAGGTTTGAACTACAACCACCTCCTAGCTCCAGGCAAAACAATTTGTTGTAGAAGAGTTGATCGACTACCAACCAAACATAATCTTTCTGATGATGGTACCAATTGCTAAAAATTTCAACCACTTTCTTATTATTTTGTCCCTCTTGCATTTATGATCAATAGTAAAAGTACTTAAAAAATATTTTGCTCTTGCCATACTTATGCTAACAATTTAGTGTAGATGACTACCACTTCCAGTATGATAAAAATGCTTGTAATTTTGTATTCTGAAGAGAATAGTAACCATGCCCATCTGAATGTATAGAATAGATCTTTGGGAATTTATTATCCAGATAGCTGAATTTGATTTCAGCTAACATTTCAATTAAATATGCAATTGTTGAATCGATTTAGACAATATAAATCATCTGATTTTCTCCATGCATATTTAAATCTTAATGAGCAGATGAATTCAATTACCGACAAAAACACTTACATCCAACAAGTTTGACAAGCAAAACAAAACTCAAACGAGATTATTTAAAACCGCGTCCAATTTTCAAAAAAATGCGCTCACAGGTAGTCGTTTTGCGATGGCAAGCTCTCAATTTTTAATTAGTGTAAGAATTTTTTCTCGGTTCAGTCTCTTTATTATATTAATTCACCATAAATCATCAGTGTGCACCTTTTGTCCGCTCGGTAGTTGATCGATACGTGTAATAAATATCGAAACCACATCGAGGCATAAAACTGTATCGGGGAGTTAGTACATATTCTTCTTCAAGTTTGCATTTAATAAAAACTCAATGAACCGAACCATGTAACCGCAGTCTATAACAACCAGTAGCTTCTTGAAAGAGCTTCCTGCTGCAAACAATATGCAGATGCGAACAATGGTAGACAAATAAATGTTTTGTAGAAGTCCCGAGTTGTTTTGTGAAAAAAAGATTTAATATTGTTTCTTTGGGATCATTCTAGCTATAGAAATTAGAGATGGTTTTGCAGCTAGGAATATCTGTGGTTTTGTTTATAATTTCTCTATTATTGCTGCTCTGATTATTACAAGAAGCCATCGACAATATCATATGCACGTTTCTCTGCATTCTTCGTTTTGCTAATATTTGCAACAAGAGCTAATTACAAATATAATAACTTTTGTTTTTTCAATATATTTATTATATATGTATACAGGGTGTCCCACAAGTCTACGTAAGGGGTTAAATAGACCTAGGGCTTTGGTCACGCAGAATTTTCCGGCAATTGTGATCACAGTTTAATATTTGACTTGTTTCAATTTAGTACAAAAATAACAAGTGTTGTACGAGTATCAACATGGCCATGTACTTTAGTATGTTTTTTGGCTGTGGTTCTAAAAATGTCGTTTACGGTTTCGGTTTCAAAGCTTAACTGAACAAAAATAATGAAAATTAAGCGCAATAACTGAAAATGCTCACACTTTGACAAAAGCTCTAGGTTGTTCTCACGAGCCCATAACTTTCAAATTACATGAAGTAATTAATGTTTTATTTTTTTCATGAAAGTTATGGCCAATGCTATCACCTCGTTTCTGCTTGATGTTGAGTTCTGGGACCCTGTATATATATCTTTTATGAAGATAACATAGAATACGATATCAAACGTTAACATAAATCTATAATTAATTTTTCATAATAATGTGTATATTAAATTGCATATTGTACAAAGACAACACTCATCGTTTCTGCTCGGCGATAAAATCGCAATAATTTCAAATTTACAAGCTGATAAAAAGCTTAAGCATGACGTCTAATTAATATCAAACCATTAATTATATTTCATTAGATAACTAAATAAGATACAAAGTGAAGTTGACTTACTGATTATTCCCCTGCATTTTTTTATTAGAAAGAGGAATCTCTCTTTCATAAAAACTTTAAGAGCATGAGCGTTGTAAATGTTTGCAGTTGAATATTTCACAGAACACGAGTGTCTAGCCTGTTTGTATTTTATAGTTGTAATTTTCTTAGACATTATTTATGTTTGATGATTAAATTGTGGCGTCTATCTGGATATCTCTGCATCCATAATTTATAGGTATTTTCTTTTCGTTTCATGGAGCGTTCGTTACTTTGTGCCATACGTCATTGGATGCCTCACCAACAGAATAATCACAATGAGTTGGACGTTATAGATATTAAATTTTGTATTGCACGGACGATCGTTATGTGATCTGGAGGAAATAAATACATAAATGCACCCTATAGGCTTACAATGCAAACCAATACTTAGTGATTTTTTACAAACGCTATAATACAACAAGAATCTTGCACATTATTGATCTATAAACTATGTACAAGACCAATAGATAAAACACCTTAATTTACGCTCACCCCTGAAAGTACTTTCTTACCTAAACACCAAACTTCTGGTTTTCATCAATATTTTACCTTGTAATTCGTTGATAATCAAAATCATGTAATATAAGCTGATAAGATATTGGTTATTATGGAATTTTTACATTTGCAATTTGTTTTATCATCAATAATTAATTTGTGCTTCATTACGATTCAGTGAACTCTCACAATTATTATAAATTAAACCAGATAAATTATACCAGATGTTAATGGAATAAATAATTAATTTCTAGCAATTTATAGTTCAACGATAAACAAAATATTTATTAATTTGATCCATAGTTTGTATTTTGGCAAAACATTGAAATAACTGAAGTTTCTTTAAAATCACACAGATACTATTTATTTTAAATGTTAGTATTCACAATAGAACGTTTTCGTAAAGTTTAAAAAATGATATGTGATTCGTGCATGTTTATTAAATTTTTCCATTATAAATAAAGCATTATTTGCAAATTTTATTAGATGTTTCCAAGTCTGAAAATGACTATATAAGCACCCCAAAAATAAGCAATTAAAATTACAAGTTATATATTAAATGTTTATGCCCATCAAAATCATTTCAAAATAATACATTTTTCACTGTTGGAGATATTTTTTCACAAATTAGATGTCCAAACGACCACGATTTAGATGTTCAAATAATCGCGGATTTATTTTTTTCTAAAACATCCTAAAAAAACAATCTTATAATATTTTATTTAAAGTATAGAAAACTTGACAGTACTGTAAAATCCTGAAACTGCCAATCAAAGTTTTATTTTATCTACTATTCCAGCTTCATAATATCAAGCTTAACGGTGGTAGAGATATAAATAGCTAGTTATGTAAAATTTTGCAGTTATAGAAAATTTGTTTAAAAATATCCAAATTCATCATTGGCTAGCACTATTTATCTAATTGAACTCGATTAATAGATACAAATAATAGGTGCATTAATTTTGTATTAAAATGTTAATATAAAGATCCTACATCATCTAAGTAATATTTTACTCCATGGACTGCTCCAGTAAAAATTATCAAATTTTACTATGTTATATAAATTAATTTTAAAAGTGACCAAATTCAGTATCAGACGAATCAATTAGGCATATTTCACAATATTTTAACATAACAAATGTACAATCTTATAACATAATAATTTAAACTGTACAAATCCGCATAACACTATAAACTCCCCTCCCCCCACAAGGGCAAGTAAAATATAGCCCCACCGACCGTCCCATCGAGTAGTCGCTCTCGCACTCGCCCTCGCGCGTCTTAGATACCCAAATAACCGCGGGCCGTTTTCGGTCCGTTGTTCTAGCTAACTTGCGTCGTAGGGACGTGTGCGCTTGTTATGTGTGTTTTAGTTAGCGGGAGAACCGCTTACCCCTCGTTTGAATTCTGATTCCTTAATGTCTGGCCCCAGAGTCAGTCTTGGTTATCCGGATTTGATGAAATCTCGGGATCAACTCTCTTGGCGCCCGGCAACGCGCACCTTTTACAATAGTGAAGGAAGATTTTGAATTATTGACGAACACTCAGAGGTGTAGGAGGACGGAGGAATTAATTTTGATGGGCGATAAATTTGAAATCGGGAGAGAAAATTACTAGTTGACTTGATAAAATAGAATAAATATTAAATTATCAAAAGCTTTAAATTAATAAACATAAAATTTACTTTAGTGGTGAATGCCATCGTGCCTTAAAGCAAATTTTTGGAACTTTTCGTGATTTGAAATTTTGAAAACCTTTTAATATTTTGAAAATTCTGAAAAATTTGATTTCTTCGATATTTTCGCGAAACCAGCGGACTTGCTTTCACAAAAATTTAATCAATTCTTTATTCTATCTATGTTTTGTATTTTGTAATGATATATTCACAAAAAGTAAAATAAAGTCACAATAGAAAATAAACTCTTAATATACAAGACAATTATTAAACCAATATGGTCCTACGGCCTGCAACTATGGGGTGCGGCCAGTAAATCGAGCATAACTATTCTACAAAGGTTCCAAAATAAAATTTTGAAAGAAATCGTGAACGCTCCAAAATACGTTCCCAATTGGTTGATACATCAAGATCTCAGAATTCGAACTATAGAAGAAGAAATTAGTCTTTACTGCTCCAGATACAAAGCTCGTCTAAGTCGTCATCCAAACGTATTAGCGTTAGATCTGCTCAAGCCTTTACCGCCAAATCGTCTTAAAAAAAGAATATGCAATGATTTACTACAAAATATAACATAACATCTATGAAAGCGCTATCGCAGGATAGCGATCCTTCTCACGCAGTCAAATAATATATAACTGTAACAAAAGTAGCTGAATGTACTTTGTATAGCTTGCTATGAAAAAAAAAAAAATAAAAATATCATTTCCCAAGCAGAAATTCTTCATTACCCGTAATTATAAAAAAAAAAATTTGTTATCAAGTTTATTTCTCATTTACTATATTTGCATCAGAATGTATGCACCATCCAACTCCATCCCACAGCAACAAGGGAGAGTTACTTATACGTAAGAAGCAAGCATCACAAATTGGCCTTCGGGCAAGTTACTATAGGATCATGTTTTCATTACTGTTTCAGCAGACCTTAATAATAATAGAATTAACGCGTATGTAAATCCGAGATGTAGGTGCCTGTTTATACATATACATACATGATGGTCTAAGTCTAAGAAGAAGATTGTGGACGGCATTAAATTATTTATTTAATGTTCGCAATCCAGACAAGCGTGTTAAGTTTGCAATTATGATAATGTGTATGTAATTATGCGCTTTAACGACTTGATCAATTACAAAATCAAAGAGAGAAGGATGAAATAAAAAACTTTATAAATAGTTTGCACTAATATATATAGCTATATTTGTTACTACAGGGGTTTGTAAACTTAATTTCTATTTCGAGAAAATTCTAATAGTTACAAATATACATTCTTTCCTTGAATTTTACCAAATTGCTTACAATTATCATCATCCTTAGTCGTTTCCTAATAAACGTCTCAGTTTCCATAAAATAACCATAACGCAGTCCGGCGAGCAAGCCAATCTCCCAGATAGCGTCGAACAAAAGTTAAATTAAATCCTAAATGTTTTAGACGTAGATACATTTAGAGTTCAACTACATAGAGAATAAGATCCGTTCTCTCCAAGGGAATCCTGTGACGGGTCCGTTAATCCTATCCGTTAACCAAATAAACCTGAGATTAAGGAAGTGCCAGTTCGAATATCGTGGGGCGAACGAATGACAATGCGCGTTAAATAGTGTTGAATGTTCTTGGTTATTGTGTTTTAGTTAAGACAGGCCCGAGTTAATTCAAAGATCACGGTCGGGTTAGGGGATAATGGATTTTAATTGCCCCGAGGATTTGATAATGGACTCTGGTGGTGGTGAAAATTTACTATATGTTGATATTAGAAAATTTATTTTACACTTTACAATATAATGCAGAAACTATTATTTTTTATCGATGATTGGTAAACTATAAATGAAATATAGAGAGCTCGAGAAATTTATTATCAGTGAAAATTTGGACTGGATTCCGTTTCTAAAAATTACTATAACTCACCTAAATTTTGCATTAAATTTATACGTTTTTGTATCTCAAACCTATCATCTATTTCCACTATCATTCCATTGAAAATTTACAACCCGCGCATTGTTAATTAACACAAGCGTTCAGATAGATTTACATATGTTGTTGTTGTGTCGAGTTTGTGGCTATTTTAATTATTCGATTAACATGATTTTCAAATGCGCCATGATTTATTGAAATTGCAATAATCAATGAGAATAATTTATTATTGCAAGCCCAGCATCAATATCAAATCATTGTTTATAGTGATTACATTATAAATTGTTTATCGAATCAACGAGTCGAATCTGATATAATAAATTATATGGATAAAGCATTGTTTATAAATAATAAAAATTAATAAATGAAAATGTATACATATATGGAATCCTAAATTCTACAGAGTGCGCCATCAATGGAAAGAGCGAGGTTTTGTTTGCGCAATGAAGGAGGTCATTTGATTGACGTTATTTTTCAAAACTAGCTATTTGCTAATAAAAAAAAGTTTATCAAAATTCATTGAAAATTGTTCAAGTTATTCAACATATCCATTGACCACATATAAATGGCGCACTCTGTAATTTCATCGTAAGTCGGGTACAAAAGATTACGTTCAGCTTCAAATTAATATTGAATGAAACAAAAAAGATATAATAAAGAAAGCTTTTATTTCCCAGATTTTCCGATAAAACATGCAGCCCAAAAATATTTCTCGCCGTTATCTCTTTGGCTCAGAGCTAAAATAAATATGAGTAACATCAAACTCCAATTTCATTCCCTATCGGCAATATTTCGCGAAAACACATCCCCGTCGCTTTATTCTATGCGATGAACGGCGTTCAAATAAAGCAACGCGCGTTCTAAACGAATATAAGGCGCTTTTTATTATTCTTCGATATTAGAAACAAAAACGCAAATAGAAATTTATATTTCGACTACCATTATTTCTTTGTCTTATCGCCCCTTCCTTTCGGCGATGATGCTCTCCGGCTGCGAGAGAGAGAGAGTGGTTTTATTTTAATAGGAGAGCTGGAAAGGCTAGAACTTAAATTAAAATTAAAAGTTGATATTAAAATTATTGGGAAATTATAATACTAATCCTTCTAGTTAGATCGGTCTTATTGTTTTCATTTATTATGATTTTTTTATAAAATATAATAATTAGATTCAGTAAGGCACTTTCTTACCGATAATACCATTGCAAAATTATTGTATGTTTAAAAAAATAAAAACACTAAGAACACAGTAAAAATTTATGATTCAGCCTCCAAAAGCATTCAGATATCTGTGTGTATTCTTTGTAAATATTGTCTCAATTTTCAGGTCACAGAATAATTTTCAGGAAATATCCTACTATTATTTACTGGCTTTGTCAAAAAACTGAGTAACTTCTTCAATAATAATCTTCAAAATGTCCAATTATTCTAATTAATGTAGATTTTCTTAAGAAAATTACAGATTATAATTTGAATAAAATAAATTTATTTTTTCAAATTATAATCAGTCCTAATGAAAACTTTCATTAATTAATATATAATTATAAGGTTTGACAGTGCTATTCTTTCCATAGCGAAAAAAATCTATTACGTTTTGTGATGTACTTACAATTTCGCCTTCAAAACATATTCAAATTTCGTTAATTTCACTTACTAGATGATTAAAATTATCATTTATTTTTCCCCCGAATCCCTGTCTATTTCTATCGAAGCAAGGTGTATTAATATTTGCGTATCAGATTACGATCCCCCTCGTTGCCAACGCCGAGCCAAAAGAAAATTCGACGGTTCTTTCGGAATATAAGTATTTATATTCGGTATATTGTGCGTTTGTAAAATAATTCCGCTTCCGGCAAAATGCAAAATAGTATATACATTTAATTATTGAATATATTTCATAAAAAGAATACGCGCATTGAGAATTATCCAGGCGAAAAATTAGATTTTGTTGTCTGGGACTAACGAGAAGATGCGGATGTGCCCTTAAAACATTTAGGAGTTTCTTGGAATCAGCATCTATCCGGTAGTTGATAATATTTTTCTTAACCAACATCCTAAAATTTAGACATGGACATAGATAGAATATATTATATCTAAAAATGCGGCAATTAACATCTTATCTTAAATATTTATAAATTTAGTAATAATTCAGTAAATGCATGTTCTCCAAGAAAAAATCTCCAAAAACTCTACACTTGGCTTAGAATTTGTTTTAAATTAATCAAATTATTTATTTAATTGTTTATTAGTGTTTCATTGCTTTCTATGAATTTTTATTATATTTAACTATTTTGATTTCAGCTGAATTGAAAATGGATGTGCTTCGAGAAAGAGAAGTCAAAGATTCTTTGGAGAGACAACTATTAGACGAACAGAAAGCTAGAGGTAAGTTTTTAAACACTTTATTTATATTTCTAAATTTATATATAATAATAATCACTTTAAAAATTAAAAAATCAAAATCTTACTCATCAATAAGAAAATTGGTTAATTAGTTCCTAAAACCAGTAATCCATGAACTAAATATTAGGTTTCTGAAGGTGCAATTCCCATACTGCATTCCAATTTTCCATTACATTTTATCACTTCCAAGAAGATATAATTAATTTATCAATCATTTATTAAGTTTAGATTATATATCAGACGTTTTAGTGTTACACTTGAACGATGTGACCTTTTTAGCCAAATGCCAAGTCGTTTTATTAATTTGCCAGGAGGAGCAGATGTATTGTATCATTAACATTTAAGATAGAAATCAAAATTTCGTTTCATTGTTCAAGAAACACGAGGGGATGAATTTGAAAAATCTTTTGTCACATGTAATAGATAATTTATTATAAAGTGATGAAATATAAGTGGAGTTGTCTAAATATTTAATCTATCCATTACACCCGGACGCCCAATCACTGGGTTGGCGTTCAAATTAGACATTCTAAGTACTACCAAACATTTGCTGATGTTCCATATGGAATAGGTGGAAATAAATCAAGTATGTAGAGCAATGATTAAATAAATCAGCAAGCATTCACCAAATTCAAAAACATGCCTAATCTTATTTGTGATAATACAATTTGTTTCCATCGATCACCCTCCCTTGTCTGAATCATTTTTTCTTCGAATAAAAATCTATCTTTCCCTAGTTATGGATATCGCACAACGACCTTCCTACGTGCTTTTTGGCATTTTTTTGTTGAGTTTTTTGAGGGTGTTAAAAGTTCCGACTTTCCTACTTGCCATGACAGATGGTTTTTCTGCTTTATATGTTTTCTGACGTTTTAAAACAGATAAATCTTTTCCATATGCTACGCATTTTCGTAGCGAGTGTGATAAAATTTATCATAATATTGAATTGTGAGAATGGGATGATTGTATGCACGAATAAGATACTTTTGAGGGGTACATATAAACTAATATTTTACGAATTGTTATTTAAACTATAATATATCGAATTAAGAAAGATATTTCTATCAAAAATGATGAAATGAAATGAAACCTCAATGAATTTTATGTAAAAATCTTTAAATCTCTTATGTAAAAATTTTTGAATCATGGACGAATGTGTTCATGCGTTATTGCAAAATCTTTAGTATCTTTGCTCAATTTTTTTTCAATTTATAATTTATCATTTTGTTTCCATTATGATACATCACTAATATCGATTTTGGAATTACATCGTTAGTGATGGACAACATCTGCTCCTGGAGCGCGCACGTTCCACATAACAAATAATGATTAAAAAACATTTTGTGCCCCTGTATAGTTCGGACAATGTGATAATTTATTATTTCTATCATCTGTTGACATTTTCATGTTTGTAATATGTATATTTATATTCAAAACAGAGGGTAATGTAAACAAATAATTGATTAATTTACATTATTTGACACAATTTAGGGATCACGAGTTGACAACCTATTTTTGAAGTATATAGCATCAATTTTTATGAACGGGATAATTGAAAAATGTGTTCAAAATGAATAATAAATAAAATCTACTAATAGTGTTAATTTAATAGAGATAGACTCCATAAGGAAGAATGTAATAACCAACTTTTTCGTCAGACCAACTTCTACTCTTATGAAATGGAATATCTCTATGTATCCCAATTTAATCTACGAGATTTTTATTCGAGTACAAGATCAGTCTCGAATATTAAAATAGAATAGACGCTTTAAAGCTCAAACAAGAAGATTATTATACGCATTTCATCTTGGTCTGTCAAATCAGCCAGACGTCCTAATCCATATGACGTATTATTAAATATACTGATGCATTGAAATGTCACCAGCATTTGAAATTGTCAATTGATTATTCATATCAGTGGTGGACAAATCATAAAAAATAGGGTACAGAAAATATATCAAATCATATAAATCTTAAATTGAGTATAATTGACTTCTAAATCAAATATGCACGAATTTGTTGGGTAATTTTGTTCAACAATTTAGAAGCTTTTGTTAACATTTAGAAGTATAAATATTATTAGGACATATATTGTTGATACAAGATACAAGAATCATCAAAGAATTTTTTTAAACTAATTTTATTTGTATATTTTTAGATTTTTTCTTGTTTAGCTCGACGTTGAATTTTATTTTACACTTGGCCAAAAAAATTTTTTTTACTGAAATGTAATATAAAATCTTTGATTATATGAATGCAACTAACTAATCATAGAGATACTAATGTATGCAAACATCGAAAAACATATGTAGTTTTTAAACATTGAACTTAGTCCAAAATTGTACATAAAAACGTGTGTTAACTATGTTTGAAATTAACATCTTATAAAAAAATAATTATTCTTATTGAAACTTACACATCACAAATTTTATCAAGCAAAATTAATAAATTCTACATTTATCAATGGTGCTATTAATTAATTTATATAAATATTAGATATATAACTAATTTTACTTTAAAATCATATGTTCCAAAAATCGACAGTTTTATTTATAAACCTGAACTCAAATGTAGTTATTCAGCTATAAAATATCGTAGCAATTAATATATGATATTCATATATTATCACCTCAATTTTTTATGATTTTTGTATAATATACCAAAAACGCTGCTCATTCGCAATTGCCTCTCAAAAAGAAAGCATTTCTTACGTTAATTGCAAGTCTAAGTAAGCTTTATAATACTTTGACAATTTTTGCTTTTATTTGTAATAATTATTTTCTATGTAATTTTCTTAAAATGTTTATAATTCATGTTTCTAATTTAGTTGGAAATCACTGCTCTTAATAAATATCATGAGATTTAAAAAGCGAGTGCTCGCGTTCCAAATCCTAACGCGTCAAACAGGAATTAACATAAAAAAGACTTCATACAAAATATCATGGAAATATTTTTCTAAATCTAATATTATTAGATTTATTCCAAAATAATTTCGAAAATATCGGCTGATGCATTAAGATTAAAATAGAATTAAGGCGGCTTATCTTATTGATTTCATAATAATGAACTCAAAATAGATCTGATCGGCGGAATATGTGAACGGGAAAAGTTTATACAAGTCATTATAAGGGCGATAATATAATCTCGTGGTAATAACATATTCAATTACATTACCATAATTATAATTAGATAGTTTTAGATTGACGTTGAAGCAAAAATACTTCGATAAAATTTCCAAGAAAATTTGAATTTTGAAATTATATTTATTTTATATAACCGTAAACTTCAATCTTATCCTCGTTTATGATCATCCACAATTATACGAGTCAGTTGCTCTTTGGTACACGTTGGTTTCACCACTTTGTAATCAATATTTATATGGGATTTATTCAATCGTTTATTATAATTTAGGCAATCGATCAATAAGCAATACTCGAAATATGAAATTTCCGTTTTGTCCTCAGTTGAAAGAAACGCTTGGACGAATATCGTGTTACAACTGTCATCACAATTCAACGTTGATGAGTGAACAGATCATATGAAATCAGTGTCCCATGCGAAGACCACACAGGGAGTTAATCCAAATTAAACAAAACGTGCGAATAATAAATGATTCTAAACATTTCGGGAAAAAATAACACAAAGTTTAGGTATGATAACTGCCCTGCAGATTCATTTTGAATTAACGAAATAACTAGAAACAATTAGAAAAATTAGAAAAAATACATTTTTTTAACCTAACTTTGTTTTCTTTTAATAATTGGATATATCCTGAACGAGGATAAAAATTATAGCCCAAAAACTTACAAAATGTAACTGTTCTAACTGCATACATTTTTCCTTGTACTTTCAAATATTGTTGTTAAAATTTGTTTAACTTTACTCGTTTTTGAGACATCTGTAGTGGACCTTTTTACCCGTAGACCTTCTCTATTTCTACCTTATTCTACTTATTGGATAACGTATCTGATTGAGAACTGGAACTATAGGTTTTGGTAGGTATAGAGATCAGATACATCAATTTGATTTGAACGTGATTTTCTCTTAATTTTTCAATAATTGCATCAAATATAAGTATAAAATATCTATGTAGAAAAAATATAAAGAATTTTATCGTCCCCACAATTTAAGAATCAGCGAAAAATAACTTTTGCCATGGATCTGTGCATCAGTGCCGATATGCGAATATTTATTTTTACATCCAACATAATGCGAGTGATACCTTTGCATGCATTGTCAGGTTTATTCGATTCAACTTTTAAATTCATTCGATTAAAATCTTTTTAGAACAATCGGCTGAGAGATATATTTGTTTTGACAACAGGTACATGTTGGCAAATTAAGAGGGATTATTAAATTTCGCGAACTTCTTGGGTAATAATAATACCCCGAAAAAATTGTAGCATAATAGAGAGTGTTTTGCGAAAAAGAATGGAAATGTGATAGTAAGGCGAATAGATACAAAATTTTACAGTTTTTAGTATCAAGAAATAAGGATAAGAAGATTCTTTGATAGATTATTAGATATCATTAAACTTATCAATTCCTTCTCTGAACTTTAATTTTTCTGCCTACTCTATAACAATTACTACGCGTAGTTTACAACTCATTATACGTACCTCTCATTTATTATTTTTATAAAATAAACTATCACGCAATTTATAAAACCTTATTAAATCAATGTGATACGTAATTATTAAAATTTTTATGTGTACTTGTAAAGTATTGAGAGTAGAAGAACGAGATGTGAACTTGTTTCCTGACATATCGAAAACACTTCAAGATAATTTAATTAAATTTATAAAGTTAAGGTAAATAAAATTTTATTGTTTATAAATATGAAAATTTACATAATTGTAAGCAATTTTGCGTATAAATGGGTATTTTAGTTTGGTATAATGGTTCATAAGTTATTTTGATTCGATTAACAAATTTTAAAAATAAATAATTTGATTAAATATATCTACATAAATGTACATACTTAAAACTATTCAATTTCGACTAAATTGCGTTAAATTATATATCATAAAAATATTGAATTAAGTTCATTATTTTAAATTATCACTTTAGTAGCATAAATTTGCAAATGCTGACATAGATATTATCAATATTAAATCTGTCGTGGTTTTTTTAGTTCAGTATCGCAAACTCTAGAGAGAATTAATATTGGATATGTAAAAATAAAAACCATGGATCTTATTTATCATTGCAATGATAAATAAGATCTTCGATTCTTCGACACTGGTTTTAATATGTTATATTTTTATATAACAAATCGTGCATAGTAGGCGTTGAAATAGCAATTATATCCATATGAATTAGTACTGGAGAACTGACATGCAATATTGTACAAGACAATAATAATCCGTTTGGTAGTTCTCTTCACGCAGGGTTGAGCATGAAAGCAATTAAACAAATAATTATAAAATCAAGAGCAAAAATAATCGTCTTATTAATACTCATTTTCTTAAATTTTATATATATAGATAGCCTAGTATTAGTACGAATAGATTGATGAATAAATACAGAAAAATGTGAAAACTATTGACCATTTACTATCAACCTGTTACTGCTATGTAAATCTTCTTCAAATTATTTTCCAGAAAACAGTAACAATTTTGAGTCTTCGTGACTACCAACTCATAAGATTTTTGCCTGTATTTCAATTTTTTTAAAATCATTCACCTACAATATTCAAAGATTATAGCGAAAGTTAATGTAATACATCAATCAGATTATAAAATAATTATAATTTGATAAAAATTCGTTAAAAATCACTTCTCCTACACAATTTTTCAACAGCATTACAACATTACAATAACAAATTTTTATTTTATCAATTAAATTACTGATTACAAACTTTATTTTGATAAAAATAATCGTACCTGCACGAATTACCTTTGAACGCAGTTTAAACTCGAAAAGAATATAAAAAGAAAAGAATCATGAAAATGCAACTAATTAATCAAATAAATAATTGTAGGTTACACGCGTGAAATTTCTTTTTAATATTCATTATTCCTGAATAATGTTTATTAAATCAAGATTCCACACCTTAATTACACATTTCAAAGGTTCTATTGCACGGATTTGTCAGCTCACGTCAGATTGGTTTTACACGACATGTGCAAATTAAGTTTGATAAGAAAAAAACATAATTTTTATAAGAATTATAATTCGAGTAGTCAAGAAGGTAGTAAAGCATGTTGTGCTGATTATATTATGATAATTTTGTATGTGAAAATATGAAACATATCGGAGAGAAAAGGGCAAATAAGCATTCTCCCAAGCATAAGGTAATGACACCGTTCAGGCGTCATTTTTCGCGTGAATGGTACACGCGCACCTTTCATGATTTTTTTTTGCCCGCAATCGCTAATATTTTTCTAAAACGCGTGTTATTTTATTCGAGCAATTTTTTCCGCAAACGTTTATCCTAACCCTTTTTTTCTCTCTTTGTTTTCACGCCGTGGGGCTAATTTTTTCCTTTCGTTGAAGATTTTAACAGTCGAATGGACAAACGTAAACAGAGTTCACCGGAAGCCATCTTAACGGAAGAACGCATTTCGTGGGTGAAATAAAAAAGAATTAATAAATTATTTCAAAAGATGAAGTTACTTTCGCGGGTAACTTGACACCCTTGCTGCTGTCTTTCTTTTGCTTTGCATGCACATGGTTAATATATTGATACGGTCATTAAGTTTTTTGTTCAATAATTTGTACAAAAATCCAAAATGATCAAGTATTGCCTCATTATCTTTTCAAAGAACAAGCTTGTGTTTTCGCCAGAAAATCCAATTTGCCCAACTTATAATTTGCATATTATGTTCTCTCAATGTTTCAAGTCATTCTGAATCGTAGGTAAGTGGCTAGAATGACTAGATCAGGGTTCTTAAATCAGCATGTTATAAAACAGTAGTGACAACGATTTTTACTTGGAAATATAGATAGCAAAATGCTTACAATTGAAAATACCTGATCTGGTGTTGCTGCTTCAGTAAATGTTTGCCCTTTCACAGAAATTTTTACAAAAATTCATTACAAATAGATGAGACAACTGTTTGGTATACCATTTGTAATATCGACTAGTATCAAGTCGATATTAAGAATGGTTAAGAAATATGGTTCATTATAAATAATATATAACTTTGGCTTAATTTCATTTCAAAACATTTGGAATATTGTATTTCATTATCCATTTAATATTTCCAATAAATATGTATACAATATTCCTAGATTCTGCTTTTAGCAACCACGCTTCAATAAAAAGGTATTCTAAAGAATATTCATCCCTTAATGAACGCAATTTTCGCCGAGATGGAGAAAAATCTATGCCTCATTTACATGAAAAGGAAAAAGGTATTTTATGTAGGTCGAATCAGTCAGTGAACGAGGAAAATTTACTGTTTATATATAGAGATAGATGATATTATAGACTCAGGGGGATAATATTGATAGGATTGTTTGTGATATGCCTGGAAATCTCATTGTCTGGGTATGCAAATCTTATTAGTTCTGATATCGGAGATTAAGACGATGCGCGTGGGATCTCAATAGTTTCTAAACTGTGGACATAAAGAACATCTGCAAAATTTGACAAGGTACAATATTTATATGCATTAGGTAAATTGTGAAATTTTAATGACAAATTTGGTATATTGTCACTTTTTAATAAAAAATTGGATAGGTAATAACCCTAACTTCTCACACGTAGTATTCAATGAGCTTTTGGCAAATTTTTGATAAAGTATCTGGATCGTCAGTTGAATGTTTTATATTACTAATAATATTTCATTATTACTATTGCTCTATAGATCATGATTTTATTAATCAGATTGAATATCTAAATCCAAATTTTCAAAACCATAACCTGAAACCAATTTCTGCAAATTCTTCACCACGACGCTAGATTTACCACCAACCATCTACAAAATAACGTCAAATGCCTTGTTTTTCCTAGACTAATTTTACGCGTTCCTGAATTTAGTAATTCATGATTTTTAACCATATCAACTTAACACGTTTGCTGTCAAATAGAACTTGATTGTACATTATGATCGATAATATTGATTAACATTTCTCTGGCGACTGATTGACATGCACTACACGCATAACTCCGCACGTGAACATGCATCCGACAATGCCGGATCGAGGAGGGATGAAGAATGGAAGGCATATATCCGTGTCTTCACGTAACAGAATATCAACGAAAGGGTTGGTGGCGAAAGAGGTCGGGGTTGAGGAGTTGGAAAGGGTGGAAACGGTGGACGGTGGATGTAATGTGTTAAGGATAACGTGGATGATTGTACTGAACCCAAGATGTCCAATTGATATATAAGAAGATCTAAAAAAAGAGTAGGTTCTATTCATGCCCAATCCAGTCCACTTTATACATTAGGCTCATGCCTTAGGGTGATATTCTCGTAACTATTATTTTTTTACGTATATTATTAACAATCAATTAGTACTACAAGTTTTTTTGTGAGGACTTCTTATAGATGGCAACTCAATCCTTATCCTGTCTCTCTCTTTTTGATAAATTTTGTTATTAGAATAACTTCAATACTGATGACTTTTCATTGAATGCAGCTATTGGAAAAGGAATATTTTCACTTGTGAAAATATTGCTATCTATATTTTCAAGTGAAGACTGATGACACTACTACTTGACCTCCAGCAGTCCGAGGTAGTTATCGAACCTGAATTCTAATATGATGAGAAGCTCATAGCTCTAACTACTAATCCCCTATTCTGTCTACCAGTTTAATTTTAAAATTTGACTAGCTTTAATTTCTAAATAAATCTTTCAATATGTCTTTTCCTAGTTTCCGTTACCCACACAAAATTTTTATTACCATGTTGAAATTGTTTTCGCATTGCAAATTGTTTTCTCGACAGCACTTCGACTGGATGCCGTAGTTTCAAGAATATTTGTCAGTCTTGAGTATGTTATTTGTGCTCACATCAATGTGCTGGAGACGAGTTCAGTAATATTAGACGACGTTATAGATTTGTGGTTGCAAATTGCATTCCTAGAACGGAATGAAGAGAATTCTTGGCCGCGGAAGGTAGAAGATCATAGCGCTCGCTGTGTATGTGATCCGATTATTGAGATAATTGTTGTGACGTGGGATTAAGATAGTAATTAAATGTCATAATTGTTTAATATCATGAGATAACATACTATTCATACGCATAAATGATTTTGTACGGAATTTGTTCTTGAAAAGTTCTTAAATGTGAATGTGCAAGGTAGTAATATATAGGTCATAGTAAGACGACTTCAATTGTTAGCATCAAAAAATATCTTAGCCTTTTTTACCCTTTGAGCAGTTTTAACCAAATTCAATTACCTTGGTTGGTTGCAGGTTCCTTCTATATTCCAATCGTCCAAAATTCCAAAAACACCAGTCTATATTATTAAATACGACTGTCACTTATCAACACGAGTTGATATGTCAAAACAGACATCCCTGTTTTGTACAATTAATCATCCATACATACATGGAAGTAGATCTTTCGTATTTGCGCACAAATTGCCGATGACATTTCAACGTGACGCATTTTCTGGCGGCGTCTCCGGCTACTCTACTGATTTTGCTGTCTGAAGTCATAAATCATCCCTAGTTCATTTTGCCAATAGGGGTAGAAAAGTACAATATTTGACGAATATGTGTTCTCAGCAATGATATTTGGTAAAATGTAAGGAATAATAACAACAATCAATTCTATGGAAGTAGCAAAAATTTCAGTTGGTCTGTTTTTCATAGGTACATTTTTTACCAAGAGCGGTACAGTCACATGTGAATTTTTAAAATGAACTCCAAACCAACAATTTTTTTTAAAACGTTCAGAAAAAACAAAAATGCATCACTTATTTTTTGCTCCTTCTACGCCTCGCATTGCTCATTTATTCCGGATAATTTCATTGTTGCAATTACCGTCGAAATGTAAAACGATAAAAGGAATTGCGACAGAGCACATGTGTTTTCAGCACATATATAATTCGTCATGTGTGTATTTGTTAAAAGCATGTGACTTGATTTGCCTTTGAAGCTATGAAGTCCATGAGATATCGACTGTTGTCCTATCTCAAAGGCTTTACTCACTGAGAGAAATTCAATCAAAACCCAGCAGAACAATTCTGAATGCAATTTATGGATATATTCATATGCTATTTACTTGAACAAATATTAATGGACACAGGATTTATTATAAAATAACATAGTTACATAATTATTAAATGATCGTATTAATTTTATCTTCACGTTTTTCGTGTCCTTTTAGATTTGATTAATCTTGTTAATAAAATTGGCTAATAAGTAAATTATGTAACATGGAAGTACTACGATAAAAACTTCCGGATTTTCGCAATTTTATTTCATAACTTTCTAAACGTTTCAACTGAATACCATTCTCTGCATAAAATATTGATCTAGTTTAAAAATCTGCAACAAATACTTAGGTAAAACACAAAACTACATAAATATTTTTCTATTGTATGTAGAAATGCGTTTTGGAGAAAATTCATATGAAAACTTATCATCAGCATTTTTTAATTTTGTAACATTTACTCTGATGGCTCTAGTACTTGGTATAATCAGTGTATTACACCTGTATGTGATATTCCATTTCAAATTATTTTTATATCGATAGCTCGTCAAAATTTCCTTGCCAATGTCATTTAATCATATATATTATTCTCCATACCGTTGGCGTCGGATTTTTAAGATCTTTTTCCAATTTTACATGAATAAGCATACCGTGTATTGAAATGTTTGTCGTTGACACTTGATTTGTAATTTTGCAAACGCCATTTACTGTACAAACTGCGTGTCCATTGACTTTGATTGTATTAAATAATGATTTTAGTTCTGAATTGAGTCCAACAAAGGTCTGACCAATGCGTCCACCGCGACATGTACTGAATGTGATTGCCAGCTGAAACGTTTTAACTGATCTGCTCAAAACCAGGGCGATTTATAATTACTTTGTTTGTAAACGAGAAAATTTTCGAAGCTGGAATAATAATTAAAATTTTGGAACTGTTGTAAAATAGTTATTCAATTTGATAATAAACAAATAGTACAAATTATTGAGTTTATAGATCATTGGCAAGAAAATTTACTTATAATTGGAGACTCGTTAATTATAATAAACATAATAACACCGCAGAAGTTTTGGTCAGTTTAGACTCTTTAAAAATTATATGTGAAGCTACTACTACTACTCCTTGTTTGTTATCATCAGCATCCTTCTCTCATTTTAAATTTTTTGAAAATCCTTGAAATATTTCCCCAACTTCACTTATATTTTATGGTAATATTCCTAATATTGTTTCATTTCAAATAATATCACGATTTATAAATACATTTCCATTAACCAGTAATAATTATTCTCATTAAGATGCTTCGTTCATGCCGAACGATTTTGAAGTACATTTGCGGACCCCCTTTTAAGGCATTAGTGTAAATCTTGTTAGAAAGCGCCCCCGAATTCTCCCCATTGCCGGGGTTATGGACTAAGACGCGGAATCAGCATAAATTTTGCAATTATTGTTGCAGCATGAATTATATATATATATATATATATACATATATATTTAGAAATGCGAGTGCAGCATTGTCTAATAAGATATATGGTTTCCATTTTAATTTATTTTCAAAAATATAGGTTTCCGTTTTCTGGATCATAAATTATTTAAAATTTAAATATAACTTACGGAAGATTGTTTTGAAAAAATAGCTTGATTCAAAAATTGTTAGTTTAGAGCATAAACATTAGTTTTTCTAACATTTACCAATACGGGCCCAATATTGTTAGCAATATTTCACCCACATTCAAAACCAATATGGGCTCTAAATTGGTAAATAATAACTCACATACAAAAATATTTTTCAACTCATTTTAAAAAACAGTATTTAACTCATTAATAATTTGACTATACATCTCCAGCACTATCATGGTGTAAGTTTAAGTCATACCTCTCTTCTACGTCATTAAATTACTCTGACATTACATTATATGAAAATATCACTTGCGAGCAAATTGCGCTATGTATCCGAGCTCACACAAGTCTACCGAGGATGTTTAAATAAATTATAAAAATCATAATTATAATTCTACAATATTAATTAAATATGGCTACTAAGTCTTATCTCGTATATAAACGCAATAACCGATTAACATTAACTTTTTTTTTACCGCGTTGACAATAAACGGCAACTTGGAAGCAATTAAGACCAGATATGTCCACTTATAATCGACATTTTCAAAATCGTGAAAAAACTTAACGATTGTCCAATTAATCAAAGAATGAATTAATTTACGAGTAATTGTCTGTATCCCGTGTTTTATTCTATTCTTTTATTCTGTCCGCCCGGACATGATTGATGTTAAAAACTAAACGAATTGTCGATAATTAAGATTATTTGTATCATGGGATATGTCGAAGTTAATAATTAATATGTCTAATACTGGTTTATGCAGAACTGGTTTTTGCAAATTGTATGTTCATTTCTTATTTGAATATTGTTATAAATTAATGTGTGCTTTTATCTATTTTTATCACACCAAGAAGAAATTTGTAATGATTAGGCAGGCAGCACATTTGCAAAAGAGTGTTATTAAACACCTAGCTTGTACCCAAACGTAGTTATTAGCAGTAATTAAATTATCATGATAATAATGTTCTCATTAAGGTAGTATTTGAATTTTAAGTGAAATTTATGAGAAAATACTTAGCCAACCGTTGTATCTTAAATTTTATGGCATGATGTCGTATACTCTAACCCAGATAAATATATATATATATATATATATATATATATATATATATAATTTGAACTTTCCTATATATGGATCAATGGTGCTGCCTGATTTACATTTTAATACGAATTCGGTGTTTCCACCTTTGATGTCAGCAGCAATGACCACTGTGCGAACTTTGATTGGAGGAGTGCGCGCGGGTTATTTAAAATCATTTCTAGGGACGAAATGAAAGTACCGAATGTAAAAGGGTAAAGGGTAACTTTGCTTGTCGCTTGCATTTAGAACGACTGTTTATAATCGCAAACGAAAGACCCTTTGATATTGAATGTAGATCTGTTGAATTAATTCAAAGCTGACATTTCAGTTTAGAACAACGGACGTCAATGATAAAAATCACATGGTAAAAAAACGTTTGTGCGAAGTATTTATTGTACTATATATTAATTTTGCATTAAATGCATTTTTCAATATATACAATAAGTTCATTTAGTAATCTATACAATAACAACATTTAGCTACAATTGTAGACAATTTCAAAATATTGCGTGTGAAGGGTAACTATCCTCTGATAGCATCTTCTGTTAATATTGCATAAAATTTTTTTAATTTACTACAACTTATTTTTTAGTCGCTTAGGTGCTAAAAGTTTGATCAGGTCAATTGCCAGTTGATTTGAATGTTGATTCAGCCGAGTCTTATATCTGGAGCAGAAATGGTTAATCTCTTCTTCAATCGTTAAAAAATTCAGGTCTCGATGTATTAAGTTTCGCATTTTGAAGAGAACGCATATAAAAGCACATTTGTTGAGGGCTTGTTTTTGCCAGGGTCATAAACAAACGCACCATAATACGGTCCTGAACGAAACAAACACGTGGTTCCTAAATAGCGTATCAAAATTTCTTAAAAAAATGACAAGATCCAATCGCTTTTTAAATTTCCCGTAAATTTTGAACACATGTTCAAATTGCTTCAAAAAAAATGTGACATTTCTATCTTAAACTCCGAACACTAAATACATAGTTTGTTAATTTATCATGTTTATTTGTGTGTTATATCATCTGTGATGTTAAATAATACATATTTTGTCAATGTACACATACCGTGGATTAATAATGTTTTCATATATTATATTATATTGTATATTATCCAGTTTGGTACATAGTTTGAGGCGTTTAGGATCTATTTCAAAATTTTCTTCTACAGTTCTTGAACCTCTGTCGATTTTGTTATATTTATTCTTGATATAGATATTTCACCAAACTGATGATGAAAACTAAGCTGCACCTCCTGCTAATATTGCATTGAATTTTTAAATGCATAAATAAAATTTAAATTTTTTTACAACTTATTTTTTTCAGTCACTTAGGTGGTTAAAGCTTGAGCAGGTCAATCGCAGGTTATTTGAATGTAGATTTAGCCAAATCTTGTATCTGGAGCAGAAATGGTTAGAATATTCAGGTCGCGCTGTTTTAGCTAGTTTGGACAAGGTTTGGGTCATTTAGGATCTGTTTCAAAATTTTGTTCTGGAATCTCTGTAGAGTTTGTTGTATTTATTCTTGATATATGCATTTCACACAACTGATGATAAAAATTACGCTGCATTTATACCCAACTACTGATTAATATAATTATTAGAATCTAGAATCTATAACAATTTATAGCAGAAATGAAACTAACAATAAAGAAGCACAATATATGTAAAAGTATTGTACCTAAAAAGTGTAATAGTTTTTTCAATGTTTGTTTTGGTAGTTTTTTCTGAGGTTTTCTCCAATAAGTGAAATATCAGGCAAGAATCCATACCAGTTGCCGCAATACGGATATAGAAATTGTATCTTTGTATATATATCGAATATTCCTTATGCAAATCAGAATATCCTTTTCCTCGGACTTTAATTAAAGGACGATTAATTACGAACAATTTATGACATTGTCTCAAAAAATGTGGTATAGTTTCTTTAATGTTAGTTTATTTCTTTTGGTAGTTTTTTCTGGAGTTTTTCTCCAATAAGTGAATTTTCAAGCAAGAATCCATGCTAATATCCGCATTACGGATATATAATTTGTATCTTTGTACATATATCGTATATTCCTTATGCAAATCAGAATATCTTCCTCCTCGGACTTTAATTAAAGGACCATTGATTACGAAGCGTTGTCCTAACACCGTACCGCCGTGTGCCGATGTTTGCAAAGGAGGTGTTGCGAACCCATCGAAAGTGTGGGTACCCATTGTCCACCCTTTCCCGTAGCTCCGTAGCAGCGCGACCCTCGGCCTCGGCATTAAGGAAGGGTTGAGGGTAGGGGTAGGGCGATGTGTAACTGACCAAGAGAACGTGAAGTGTTTATGTTGCCTTTGTGTCATATCGGCGCCGATCCGCACACGCGTGCTGTTGTTTCTAACTCCAGGTGGGAATTGGTAACGGAAGAGTAATATCATAATAATAATTGATAATAACTTTAATATTATTAATAACTTTGTTTAGGATCCTAAGTTTAACTTATTTGCTGCAAAGTGTTTTGTGTTATATTATCTTTTCACTACAAGTCAATGTCAGGGCTTCTAGGCTTAGCTACTTCATCAGAAATTGAGGTATTTAATGTACCCGTTTTGGCTTCATTTCTAATTGGGTATCGTTTATTTTTTCGCAGCACCCTGATTATTAAAATCATTGAATGTCTTCTTAATATGATTATAATTATATGAGATTAAAAAAGAAGTAAGTGATGTCAAGTAAAGGGTACTTACATCAAATATCGATACATCAAATATATCATATATCTTTATTATAGGGTGTATCTTGTTTAAAATGCAGTTTTTTTAAATAGAGAATTTTTTTAATTTTAATGCTTTTCATGCATCGCACTTTCATTCCTCGCAAAATTTGGAGTTACCATTTTAAGTATAAAGTGCAGAAAGACTACCAATTTTACAGTGGTTAAAGCCGTGTTTATAAAGTAGTAGTTGATGTATCTAATCATTTGTCCCTCCGACTGATTTTAAAATTCAAAGGTATTTTTATTGTAATTTTTGCACCTGTACTAATATAGAGTATAAGAAAGAGTGTAAGAAAAAAATACTTCTAAAATTCAGACCTTCTGACTATTGTCAGAGATGTTGAAAATTGACAATTTTTATGTAACATGAATTCCTTTTTTAATATTGCCCTGGTCATGTTGTTTGGTAGTTTTCTGTAAAGTGTGTTTAGATGATCTATTTATTTTCAATTCGTGTATCTTTTATATAGTTCGGCCCTGTTAATATTTACACTAGATTGGCATTACGTTTTAAAGCGCGTTCTAGCGAGTGCTGGTCAGTGTGAGTGCAACTTACTTTATAAACACAAGGCTTTCAGATTAATGCCTCGTTATATAAACTTAGAAATTTATTACAAAAATAGCTGAATAAATGACAAATTTTCTTTGCCCTTTCAACAGCTCAAAACGCATTTTTAAAAAAAAGGAACAGACCAATACAAGGTAGTTGATAAAAATTTGTAATTTTTATCAAAGTTTTGGAAAAACGTTGTAACTAACTGATCATGATCACAAATTTAAAAAAAAAATAATACCCAATAAAAAAAATTATCACTGAACAAATATTTTTTCTCACAATATGATAAAATTACAAGTTACTGAATTGCATTTCTAGTTATATTTTTGAGCAATGAATTTGAAAGAAAATTATTGTTGTATTGTAAAATGTATAGAGAATTTATAAAAAATAATTAAAATGGTTACAACTTCTTTCAGCTCAAAAATTCTAACACAACAAATAATACTATAACAAATTAATTCTGATCGAATATCATTTCTGAAAAAAAAAACAGCAAATTGTGGACAATCTATGTTGCCTTTGAGATCAGAAACAGCTTTTCCGAATCTTACATGTAATTATTTATAACGAAACTCTATATACATAGGAAATATCCTTTACCCAACAATTCGATACCTATTTGGCCATCCATATCCGACCCGAATTAAAACAACCATATAGTTTTCGATGGCCATTGTGTAACACGATAGTTTCACTGGACATTGATGTTCACACATGCCTTCCATCGGTCATCTGGGTTCAGAGAAACATTGGCATCGTCCAAGGCGCTCAAAGAGAATCAAAGTGTTAGAAATATCTCACACCACAAAACAAAGGGCGAGTAATTATACGACAAAGACAAACACCCCTTTTGAGGGCTCCGCAGAGGTAGAAGGTGCCAGGAAACTTACGATTACAAAAGACCGACGCCTCAAAGGTTACATGTCCAAAACAGCGTGAATTAATATGGATATAACTATGCATTTCCTTGGAAGGAAATTATAATTTCTATTATATTCACTGTTACTACAACGCTTAAATGTACATCCAAAAGGGTTTAATTCTTTTACCCACTTTGCAGATTATTGCAACATTTCGCGATCCATTAATCCGCCATTATTATTTTTGTTTAAGGTTCGAAATAATCTATTATACATTTTGATGTTGAAATAACAATGCTAATTCGAGAACAATAATTCTATCAAGTCGTATCCCTCTGTTAATGTTCGTAATGAAATGCAAATCTACTGAAATACTCGTATCTTCCGTTGGGTTTTCTCCTTTTACGAGTTGTGACGTCTAACCCTTTAATGTTTTCTCAAACACGGAGGATTTAATCGGGAATAAAGTTCTGATTTCGGTAGAAATAACTGAAGAAGTTAAAGGAACTACTGATAATCTAAGATACTTGATAGTCCTTTCACTATGGCGGCACTTCTGTACGAGTGTTTTTTAAACATTATAGAAAATCTGATTTCCAAAAGCTTTAAATGTGAATTCACCCTTGTCCCTCATACCTCTTCCCCAATGAATATCGCACAAGAACACATGTAACTTTATGTGAAATAGGCACATTACCATACGTTCCGGCAGGTACTTATATTCTATGCAGCTATAGCTTGCAATATTATCCCTCTTAGAAGCCCTCTATATAATTTGTCATATCTAATGCCGTACACTTGCTTAGTAATTGCCTTTATGTAAGCTCCTGCATGTTATATTCTATGTCCATTCTATGAATCCGTAAGACAGTTTGCCAAAGTTTCCAGTTTGATTGAACATTTCTAATACCGAAATTAACATTTAGGAAATTCGAATTGGTAATCGAGAACTAGTTCTATGATCGAAACTTCTTAACAATAAGGGATTGTGAATTGAAACTCACACAACATTTTAAATTAATCACAAAATATTGATTTTACCTGTTCATTTGTAAAAATTCATCGAAAAAAATTATTTTACCAGAGATATTTGTATGTAAGATTTAGAAAATTCCTTTTTAAAATTCCTTTTAAAATTTATTCTTCTAATTAAATATAAGAAAAATCTGTTATGGTTTACTGATAGTATTACTGTTTTATATTTATAAAAGAAAGGTGAATTTTATAAGTGAATACTAGTTCATCAGTGGTCAGTTCAGTACAACCTAATTTTGTCCATATATTTGAATTATTTTATTATTGAATTAAGTTATAGCAAAGTAATCCATTATTTTCCTGATAAATAGCTTTAATTGTTTGTATATTGCGTTGTATAAGTCCAATCTGTTAGGTGGCGTTAGGAAGACCAGATTTTGTACTAAAAAAACTTTTTTTGCGCAAAGTTTTGTAATCGGTTGTCTTGGTTTTGTTTGGACAACCAACGTTGGAAAATGGACACCAACAAAGAGGAAATAGGCAATATTTTGCAGCTTTTGTTCACTCTATAATTTGTAAAGTCACATTTTGGGATGAAAAGCGTACTCATACATTTAGATTCTAAGTCGAGTAACTACTAATAATTTTTTCGGCAAACAGAATACTTGGATTTTAACTATTTTAGAATTATTGTTTCCAGAACAGAAATAAAAAAAATATTTATGTAAAAAATCTTAGGTTTCCAAAAATAAGAAGATTAATATTTATTTCGGTGGTTGGTCAAGATATACATTTTCTGATCAAGGTATCGCCAGTTGTGGGTAGTTTGGTTTCGTGGAGCATGTGTTTTATTAGGCGAGACGATACAGGAAACTAATTCCTGCAATATGGCGTTTGTATCCTTCTCGTAGATAGTTGTTGGGATATTAGTAAAACGACAGAAGTGGATGTGCTACGCGCACTAAGGATCAGAACGTGCCGACTGGCCCGGAATCCAGAATTGCTAATTAGGAGGACACAGATTGCACGGCAACTACTCGTAATACGGACATCGTACGTTATAGTTGTAAATAGAGATGAGCCGGATAAGTGATATTGTTATTTGTATAGGATTCGTTATGTGGGATACTTGATATGAGCTTCACTACTTACACCGTAGAATATAATACAACACCTAACTATAACTATTAAATTTTTGTGAGCACGATTTCTCCAACCTCCAACGTATGACAAATTATAAATGATGTTATATGTGTACAGATTTGCATTTTGAACAGTTTCAACAAACATATGTTATTGATGAAATCTAATACCTCGTATGTGTCTTTTGAATTCGATCCACTTTGACAAAGGCGATGACCCTTTTGTATGATATTGTCTTACGGTGGAGAGACGCGCAGGGTGAGCGTCGACATATGCAAAATATTCTCAATAACATATCGCATGACATTGGCAAAATTGGAATGATACTATAAATAATATAGATATTCACTCGAACTTAGATTTTAGGAAGTGGAGAAGCTTAAGACAAGTTTTTCCTTATGAGGAATTAGATGTATTTATGAGGATTTTAATGGCATTTTAATTAACTCCAATAGTCCTCAAGGTAAGATTACATCCAGTTATTATAGTAAGTTTGCTCGATTTTCAAATGCTTATTTTTATTTATTACATGGAATAAATAAATCAATAAATAACCTTTCCCCACACCTCTTATCGCACAAAAACACGGAGCAGACTTATTGACTTTTGTGTATTTTCCATATCAAAACCGCGCGGCAAACGCAAATATGTAGTGTTTACTTTCAATACTGAATTCTCGCCACCTACATACGTGTGTCGAGTTGGAGTGTCGCGTGCACTTGGTCTTGCATATAAAAGAACCAAGACAGGGGTTGGAAATCTAAAAATATTGGTCCGAAATTTAAAAATGTCCTAAGACTGTGAAAATTGATTATTTAATGGTTAGTAGACATAGGGTTACTAGATCCAGTGATTTTCAAGGTGAATCAGTAATTTTTAATAACATACAAAATCCTTCATAGGCAAAAATTGACATGAAACAGATATTTATCAAATTTAAAAATAATTTTAATTGAAAGTGGATATTATTCATTTTACACGAATTCATCCATGGATTGTTTTCTGTTTCTGTATCTGTAAATATGGATAGTAAACATTTTTTGCTAAATCGGCAAGACTCTTATGATTCTGTACTTTATTGGATTGAAATTTTAGATTCGAAATGGCTTGATATTTTGCTAAGCAAATGTATCAACTAACAATTTATTCCAAATAGATTAACGTGTAGCTTTATTTAATGTCACTTTAATCATTTAATTTTTAATAAATTACTACTCATATAATAAATATTATTCGTCGCTTCATTGTTATTTTGAGTCATTAATTTTAGCTCTGAAAATTTAAGCAGTTTAATTACACAATGTTTGGGCATCTTCTGTTCAGTTCAAATTTTAAGAAAATTCATTTCTTCTATAAATTGTTGTCAATCCCTGATCTAACCCTTCTTTGTTAAAACATAAAGACCCCGGTATGGTGCATTTCGAGTATAGTGTCTTTGTCCCCTGCATAAAACAGAGCAAATTGAATTTGAATGACCGCAAAAAGTAGTCAGTCGAATATAAAGCGTAAAATAAGCACAGGATATGTTACTAAAAACCACCTTTGGATGGGTGAGAATTATATTTTAGAGCAGAAGTAGTTAAGAAAATTGATACCTGATAAATAGATTAGATACATCAGTAATTGTGTTTCTCATTTTTGCTCATTCTCAATTAGACCAAAATCATATCCACTCAATGATTGTGTTACTGCCTAGTACCTTTCAGAATTTTGATTTAATAATATGCACTCATATAATTTGGCTTTTGTTATAAATGCGTACGTATTTGGTGCCTTTCATCACCAGGTTCTGTCTTTATTACCAGGAGTTGTTTCCAGAGTACCAGGAGTGAGTTTTGTCACTCTAAGCAATACAAAAATCCGATCAGCAAACGTTTTACATAAAGACCATATCTTAAACTAATTTAACACACCATTAATCTTGCATTCTTCATTCTAAAATCCAGAAACATTGCACATGTCACCAGCCCAACTTATTTTTATCTAGTTCCGGCAACGTTGTCATAAATACGATGATTTGAAGGCGAGATCTTCCCTCTATTGCAACAAGCTAAAAGACACGCTCCCTAAATTTTCTTACAATAAATCCGGGAAACACCCCAATATATGGGGCGGTATTAGATTTTATTGTGCGAAAACTAACAGATATGTATTTTTAGCATGCTTACTGCCTTTTTTTCACCCAAACGCTGATTGAATTCGGTGATACTTATACATTATTGCATACTCGGTAGTTTCATTGCGAGAAAATGCAGGGGGTGGAAGTGTTGGGTTATGATTTGATGATTTATTAAAAGAAATATTTTCTGAACGTTTATGTGTTTTTGAAATTATGGGTGGTATGGAATTTTTTGAGATTCATAATTTTTCTAATATACTCTTGCAATAGTATAATTATTTTCAATTAAGAATAAATGTGAAGGTATACTAAGATATTTCGATTAGTGCAATTTTAATGTATTTCATCCAAGTATTTTTTCACAAAACAACAAAATCTGAAATCAATGTTATTCTTGATATAATATTCCTTATTATGTACCAAGCGATACTAATTTAAAATTATCATTCAAGAACATAAAAAGGTCATCATATTGTTCTCCGATTCTTTGTAGTAACTCGCCCATGTGTAAAATTACATATTATTTGTATGGATGCTCGCATTATATGTAGCTGTCATGTTGATATAATATTTGTGTTTATGGCAAAAGCAAATGCATTATGTTTATCTATAGGATCATAATTATTGTTTTCTGGAAAACTTCTTTTTGCTTATCAATATTTTGTTCTTGTGATTTTCTTGGAGTCATGTATCAATAACAGACTTAAAGCCTTAGAGCAAAGCGAACTTGGATGTAATTTAATTTATGCTTGGTGCTGACTTAATAGTAATTAGATATTGAAAATTAAATTTTATTTGTGCATATTTTGTAACCGCTATCAGAGCTAGAATTATATTTCAAGAAACTATTTTTGCCAAGCTTTTTCGCACATAAGAATTTAAAGAAAAATTTTATGAATAATACTAAGACAAGTTTTCCTCTACCCCAAACACCTGTATATCTCTTCTCCATTTCCTCAAAATATTTTACTAATATTTTTGAGCGTCAATACATATATATCTTAACATTGACAACATTTTCAAATCCCCGAGCTGCGGTACATAAAAATAAATGGCACTCCCCTCAGCCACCCCGCATAAGGCCAAAAACATATTTTTCCCTTCTACTCATGAAAAATCATCACCGGGAACATTGATATCGCATCGAGAATACATATAAAAAACACATAGATTCCCTGAAAGGTTCCAAAAGTGCGTGGTTCGATTACCCGATTTAGAGTACGAAGCCCAGGGGGCGATTTCTGACTGCGGGATAAATGCAGAAGTCACTCAGTGTGACATATAAGGATAAAAAGATAGAAATATCATCTAAGATCGTAATGAATGATTAAATTTATTCGACATTGTATTGATTTCTACTTGGTTGATATACACTCACACAAAAAACAAAATTCTGTAAATGCGACAAAATGTAGACAATAGGGCTATGAAATTTAAATTAGTCACATTCTTGACATCAAACTTGCACAGTCCTTGGGATTACTAAATATTAATGGGATTACATGCTTTTGAATCAACTAAATTAACATTATACATCCTCTTGCGTATATTACATGGTGTATATTTGACTGTATCAAAAATGCAGTCATTTTTTTATATTGCTCTCCATGAAATATTGTCGCTCTTCATAAAATATTCGCTAACATAAATCTTAAAATCGCACCTCTGAAAACATCAGTCAAATATTCATCCCCATAGGCACTTACGCAATGCCAACCCCTAAGTATAAGTTTCAACACCCCGATGTTTTGACATTTTTGCGTAAACATCAATTCCCAATACGCAGATCCAACGTTTATATATGTTGGGATGAAAAAATATAAAGTACAGAAGTACCTCAACATATTTCTAAATTTTATATAGTTTTTTTGTTGTTGTTATTATTTCCCAGCAATCGGAATTATAAGACTTACTGTGAACTTTATATTGAGCGCTGCTTAATTTTATTAAAGATGTAATTAGAAGAGAATCCATTAATTGTTATTATCTGAAATTTTGTTTTTATTTTCATACTGGTGTATTAGAAGGTAACCGTACGGTAATTTTCTAATTATATATTTTTATGATTGTCAACGAAACTGTGTTAAGAAATTAAAAATTATGCTTCTAATGTACTAGAAATTACAATAAACAACTAGAATTCTTAATAGTTTAACTTTTAGAATCTTGTAGGAAAAGCAAACAAAACATGTCGTCCCCGAATGACATCCGTATACTCAGCACTTTTGGTGGATTATGTCCATGGACGAAATTCATAGCTAAAGGATTAATATATAAATTTTTAAACATGTAACATAAAACCTGAAGCACTTTTAACTCTGATCAGCTGAAGTTCATTGGATTTTATTTTACCTCATAAATTCATGAATTCATTATATAATTGAATATTAATAATTTTGCTGTATCAAAGGTATACTCTCACGTTCGCTCTAAAAACGCAATATTCCAGCATGTTTTTGAAACCGTTTTATGCATCTATTATCCCGCTAAGCAGCTAGAAATAATAACCGTATTATCGAATCGCGATCTAGAGATCAACAAGGTCTAAGAAATCGACATCGCAAATCGCAGCCGACATTTGCATCGGCGAACAGATGCATGACGGTAGCTCCCGTCGAATGAGCGCGGCCCGTCCCGATATCTCGGCGATATCATCGTCCTCAAAGCGTCGATACGAGACAGACCAGTGCCAGGGAATTATCTAACATCATCAAAAAGTCGACAAGTTCTGTCTCGACAACCATTCCGGCAAAATGCGCCATCTTGACAGGCGACTTCGAGCGAGAGGGCAAAACAAACATCGCACGACACAAGGCGATGGTAAAAAATGAACTAAAAACAATGAACACGAGAAAAAAATAATAACCGTCCGCGATGTTTCCTTCTCTCTTCGACTCGATGCCTTTGTTACACGCGGCCGAGTGCATGCCGTGTTTGTTTTGTTAGTAGTTTTGCTATATGGATGCATTAGACTGTACTCCCGACGGTACAACCGTGCATTATTTTTGCATAATTCAGAATGCAGACCCATTGCACGAATAATAATACGAGCTGCCATTGGTCATCGAGAAACCTATACGTATGACGAGTGAAGGAAAGGGCACCTTTTTGATCTTCAGACAATGTACGACTACACGATGGTAAAGGACTTAAGAATAACTTAAATTGTAATAGAACAGAAATATTTCAAAATTTTAGATACGTGGGTTCACTGATACTTCTTCAGATTTCGTAAAACTTCTTCAAATTTAATAATTTCTGGAAAATTCTCAATATATTCAAATAAATTTGATCTTGCTACTGAAAATAAATATAATATCACTGCCAAACTATTTTTTTTTTTTTTTTAACAGCAATCAGAACCTTACGTCCTGTGAGCTGTTGGGTTGAAACTTCTCCTTACTTCCTATTTTTTAGATGGTTACCATTTTAGATGGTTACATATTTGATGATTTTGTTATTAGATTAATCTAATAGGGCTGACTTTTTATTGGTGCAGCAATGCTGGGCAAGGTCTATTTTCACTTGAAATTGCTATCTATATTTCCAAGTGAAAATCGTTGTCACTGCTGCCTGACAACAGGCTGCTCAAAGTGGGTATCGAACCCGGACCTCTCAAGTCCCGTCGCTCTTAACCGCTTACCTACGGCGAGCCAACTAAAAATGTGATTCAATACTTTGTTGGTGTTAGCAGACCTTCTAGTAATAATAAATAGTATTCTGTCTGAAGGCAGATCCATGTTGTTTTGAGCACCACAAAGTCAATGAATTCCCTTTCTTTTTTCTGTTACACTTATCAGTAGTAAATTTTGGTTTGATTATCAAAGAAGCATTTTGTCAGAAATTAGGTGTCATATACATTTCGTAAAAAGACTAATAATGATAGGTATATGAATTTTATTATAATGTATAAATTCAGAAAAATGTTTTCTTTTAAGACAATACTGTTGCTAAAAGTCATAAATAATGCTATTCAAAAACTGTATGTCAATTTGAATTATTCACTTTCCTTGAATACTTATTTTTGCTTGTAAATAAAATATAAATCCTCCTATCTTGTATAAGTACATGAACAAGTAACGTATCCTGAATTGACAACTAAAGTAAAATTTAGTAATACTCTTCATTTATTTAGTGAAGACAATTGTTCGATCTTCGGTCAACGTACGATTGGTTAATTTAATTTTTTTTTTCAAATATCAAAATTACAAAAGAATAATTTTTTTTTAAATATATAAACTGCCTGTCGCCGCAAAAACACAGCCACAAGTGTATGTTCCCAAGTTGGTAAAACTTATTGGAATTCGTAATTGCAGTTAAGCGCAGATTCTGTATAGCTTCGGGGACTGAATCTTTGTAACAAATATTATAATTAGCTTGCTGAAACGTATAAAGCACGTATCAGACATGTTTTGATATTACTCAGCAATATCTCAGCCACTGACTAATTTAGCAGATAACCATAAAATTATCTCAATCTTGAAAATGTAATTGGAATACTTTGTTGCTATAACCAGTAAAAGTTTTATTAAAAAATCTATTATTTAATCCATAAGGCCAAAAATGTATAAATTACATGATACATAAGTTATTATTCAGAGCATTTCAAAACACGACATTTTTCCCAAAATCATCACCAGGCTTTCGCGTGCTGAACATTGTATCCAATTCTCTGTTTTATTAATGTATATGAAATTATCAAAGGTGCCTAAGGACATCCCTTGCAATTTTGTATTGTCGGACTTAAATTATTAATAAACATGAAAACGTATAAAATTCTAAAGCAGTTTCTTACAATTGCCCGCAAAATATATTTTGCATGACATTTAATGCAAGGTTTTGCACGAATTCGGCAAACGCGTCTCGGGATAAAATTTTGAAAAACGATTACGAACTTGGCAATAAAACACGTTTGAAGACACCACTTTTATATTTATAAAACCGCAGAAGAGGATGAAATATATAATTTGTAGTGCGTTGAACCAATTTGAGTCTACGGAACAATATGGATCGTTGTAATTCATATGCTGTGCTAAACGAATAGGATAGATGTAATTTTTAGCAAAAAACACAGTGTGCAGCGACTTAATAAAATCTTGTGATAAAATTTGTTTTTGTAGAAAGTACGAATACGTGATTATTCTTATAATCCACAAGAAGCCATTCTATTTTTTTCCATTTAATATCTTGTATCATTATTATCCATTTTGTTCAAATATCTAACCGTTGATTTGCATGCAATATCCGCTTATTTTGCGATCGGCAAACATACAGACCACACGTTTTATAAATATTTCTTTCGCATGGTAAAAGACCAGACAATTTTTCTATTGTTTGGCAAGACAATAGTACATGGCAAATGAAGTAGAGAACATGAAATTGATCCGAAACTCTAACAGACTTGAAATTATTGACAAATGAAGAATGAAGAGTGGTGACTCAGGAGATATAGAATAGGTACTCGAATACCAACTCGATATTTGATATGCACTTCATTCGGGAAATCTTTCGCTAGGGGATATTTCGTTCTGAAGGAAAAGGATTCATTCATAATAATTAAATTTTCATAATAGTCCGAAAGATACTTCAAAGAGTACCTATTGGCCACTGACATTGAGATGTTTTCAATAATAATATTACTCTGTCTCTGCAATTCTTTTACTAAAAATCAAACATATTATGGCCTTAAATGTCTAAAGTTTTTTTTAACTCTGTTTTATTCAGCAATCAGAAATACATAAAATTCCTATAAGCTAAATTGACAATAATTGAGAGCGATGTCTAACAATAAGAATAACTCCAATGAGATCTTCTTAGTTTAACCATTTAAAAGATAATGATATATTGAAGCTAATCTAAGACTAAATGTAAAGGCCATTGACGTTTTATCTCTTACCCATTACGCCAATTTGAATTCGTTCGTTGATCCTATTGTGTTATGTTGATGTTGATTTGTGATTTGAATGTTGTGTTTGTTTAATTTTCCTTAATTTATTTGAATGTTAATTATGCACCGTTTTCATGTTGAGATCGCTGTGAATGGTTTCATTTGTAACGTACCACGGAGAATTAAGTATTGTACGTAAAATTTTTGACTGAGTTCTCTGGATTATAGCTATATTCGATTTGTAAGGACATCCCCAGAGCTCAATTCCATAGGTCCAGATTGGTTTAATGATTGATTTATATAGCAGCAACTTATTTTCAACAGAAGCTTAGACCTTTTACGCAGTAGCCAATTAAATTCTTTCATTTTGATCATTATTTGCTGCTTTTTTGTTTTTATATGGCTTTTCCAAGTAAGTCTGCTGTCTAAATGAGACCAAGATATGTCACTATGTTTAAAGTTCTAATAGTTTAAATGTTTAAAGTGAAAAAATATTCTCATTCATTCATTTTTTGTAATGACAATTAGAATACAGTAAATTCTATGAGCTATTTGGCTTATATATCATTATTTACACACATACACACACATATAAATTATTGTGATAAATATTTTGTCGATAGTTGGATAATCACTCTAATAAGTGAATTCACCAATGTTCATATATGCAAGATTTGGTAGTGCTAAAGGTCTTCAATATTACTTTACTTTAGTCTTCTTCAAATGGCACATCAGCAAATTTTTCGTAATATTAAAATATCAGAGCGAATGTCAATCCAGTGATTGGATGTCCGTGTATGATGGTATCAGTATTGAACATATTGATCTAAAATTATCTACTAAAATTTATATCAGCTGTATCTCGAAGCACAATTTACGTTTTAAAAAATCCATCTCATCACAATTCATTCTAATTATTACCTATCGATTTTAATGGGTCTTATTCCTTATTTCAGCTGTTTACCAGCGCCGTTTCAAACGCGAGCGACGCCTACGCTTGCGCGTGCAGGAGCGTCTGGACCAAGAAGCCAAACGCCGTGCGCAACTCGAAGAAGCGATCCGCACGGGCGGCGGCGTCATTCCCACATCCGCCGCCCAGAACGTGTCTGCGGCGCAGGCGAACAGCGACGCGCTACGGGCACACAACGGTAAGATTTTGGCCGAATCGTAGAAATAGATATAGATATTAACCCTAGAATGGTTTGCGGTAAAATTTATAATATACTAGCTGACCTGGCAAACGTTGTTTTTGCTAAGTTAAGTAGGTATATTCTAAACAATTTCTAGAGAATCAATTATTAATACTATAAGTGTATAAGGATGTGTTGTTTGAATACTATATACAATGAGGTATTATAAAACAATAAACCCCATTAGTTTTGTCTATATTTGGTCAATACAATCAAACTGGAAGTTTTATACACTTTAGAAAAATAGTATAATCCATCCAAGTCTTTTTTGGTCTTTCGACTTATTGATTACGTTTTCAAGTCTTTCAGATTCTTTTGAATTCTTTTGTGTATAATTGTAA